>NW_006399818.1:9774052-9776339 GCF_000299155.1 Elephantulus edwardii
GCACAGGAGGGGAAGGCCCTCTATGAGGTGGATTGATTCAGTGACTGGGATAATTGGAATGGGAGTGTCGGACACAGTCTGATTGGCACAGGACAGAGCAGAGTTTAGGGCTGTTGTACATAGGGGCGCTATGAGTCACAAGCGACTCGGCTGCACATAACAGCAATCTGACTCCTTGGCTGTGTCCAAAGTCCAATGTGATAGCTCCCAAACTATACAGATTTATATTGGGAGAGTTAAAAGTTTGTAATTCATATTAATAACAATATACAATCAAGACAGTTCCTAAAATGTGAACGCAGTCACCTCAGCCTCAAGCCTCTTGACTCTAAATGTCCAACAAAGTTCTCAGTCCTGCAAACATTGGCTTCCCCTACCCCACAGTCACATCGCACATCCAATTCTCCTGTTCTCACCTACAGAATTCAGTTATTTTTATTACATTCTATGGGGTTTAGAGTGTTCTTACTTTATTTTCTAGCTCACCACAATTTCTTACTTGAGTGTCTGATCTAATCTTTTGAGTTGCTGTTATGAATTTGATCCTGTGAAGACTTGTCTTGAAAGCATACTCTGATCCAAGCAGTCTATTTGCTACTTCTTCTTGTTGGAACTGACCCATAGGCTGACCCTCCAGCAGGTTTTCAAAGGCTGTAAGGGAAGAGATTGCCAGTCCTTCTCCCTGTGCACCTTGGGGATTGTAGAACAGTTTATTACCAGTAGACCACAAAATCTCCATTTGGTACTAGGTAAGCTAAAATATTGTTTTTGTTTTGTTTTTCTGTGGGTGTGTATTGTCAAATTGGATCTGACTGGTACAGGAGGAGATTGCCCCTCCTTCTCCAGCGGAGCATCTGGTGGCTTTGAACCGCATACCTCTGAGATGACAGTGCAGCTTCTTGCCACTAGGCCACCAGAGCTCCCTAATATTGTTTGCTTTTAAGAAGACTTCAGATTGTGGTTTTGGATTAGAGGTGATCTCATAATAATAATTTCTGCAGTTCCTCCGGTTTTCATGACACCAGGAAGTCAGGAATCTCTGTGAATTTGAAATTCTGTTCTATATTTCTCCTGTTTTGGTCAGAATTTTCCTGTGTAATCTTTGATCAGACCTTTCAGCAATGGTAGTTGAATACCAGCCACTACTTGTCTCACAGCAGAGAGGGTAGTTGTTCATGAAGGCACTTATAATTTAGAAGCAAGTAGGTTCATAATCTACCCTACACTGATATATTAACAGCATAAAAAGAAAAAAAAATTTATTTCTAAACACAGTCACATCCACAGATACAAGGGCTGAGAAAGCATATGTTTTAGAAGGACAGAATGCTAGATACTTCACACCCAACTAAAGCTTAATAAGTAAAACTTTTAATAATTTAGAGCTGAATCAGGAATTGTAACCGAATTAACTTTCCCTCCACCAATCACCATCATCATCATCAAAACTTTTTCCTAAAACACTAGGAATGAACACAGATTAACATGATTATGTTGACAACATGCAGTTGTCTCCCAGGGAGCATGTTTCTAGCTGATGGTTATTTTATTGTATATTTTTTTTAAAGGAGAACTTTTTCTGGTTTATTTGCTATCAAAAAGCAGTGAGCTGAGATCTTTTTAAATTAATTGAATCAACACGTGATGCAGCTTAAGTCTTACCTTTTCAGTGACACACACTCTAATATTTATATCTGAACCTTTAGATTTCAGAATTATCTATATTTGATACTTGATTTAGTATGTCTAAAGAAACCAGTGATGTCTGTTCTATAGCATAAATGAAATCGTGGTGGGGAAGCAATTTGTCTCCTTGTTTAATCAGCTCTTGCAGGGGTGTTTATGAAATGAAAGAAAGAATGGGCATCAAAGTAGGGCTAACTGGGTTTGTTTGCATTGTGTTTGAATCCATCCGCTTCTCTGTAGGAGAGAAATGGGCAGTCTCCTCCCATGTGATTAAACTGCCTCTGAAAATCTGCTGAAACATCAGCTGTGAGTTGATTCCGACTCAATGGTACACAACAACAGATACCATAAGTCTCATTATCTAAGTTTCTAATGCTATTGAAGTTTCCATCAGTGAAGCAAATTATTAGAATAGATCCTTGTAAATATTCTTGTTGTTGTTATGTGCCACCGAGTCATCTGTGACTCATAGCGACCCTATGTACAAGAGCGCTAAACGCTGTTCTATCCTGTGCCAACCTAGCCATCTCAAAAGCACTTATTCCCACTGCTCCAGTCACAGAATTGATCCATCTCATCGAAGGTCTTCCTCTCCTTCGCC
>NW_006399818.1:9777174-9781684 GCF_000299155.1 Elephantulus edwardii
GTCTGTGATTCCCATTCTTCTCAGAGTCAGCCACAACTTGTTGTGATCCACACAGTCAAAAGCCTTTGCATAGTCAATGAAGCACAGATAGACATTCTTCTGCTAGTCTTTGCTTTCTGCAAATTGTAAATATTAGAGATAAGATCATATACTCAACTTAAGTTTTTCTTTTATATCATTCTTTTCCAATTGAAAACTATGTATAGGTAAAGCAGTACCTTGGTAGTATAAATGACTAAGTCCTAGACCACCAAGTTTGGTGATTCAAAACCACCCAGAAATATCTCAGAGATAAACTCTGGTAATATTTTTCTATCTATATTACTATTGATGCTATTGTTATTTTCATGGAAAGTACGGAATTATTTACTAATAGCATGTTGTTGTTGTTGTTGTTGTTGTTGTTGTTGTTGTGTACTGTAGAGTCAGAACTGACCCAATAGCAGACCCTCCAGGGCATTTTCAGAGGCAATTAATCACATGGGAGGTGATTACCCATTCTTTTCCCTTGGAGCTGCTGGTGCCATCAAACCATGTGCCTGTACTTGGATCAAGAAGCAGTCCTTACAACAAGCATGGAAACACTGCATAGTTCAAAATCAGGAAGAGAGTACATCAGGAATGCATCTCTTCAATTTATATGCAGAATAGATCATTTGGGAGACTAGGCTTTATGAGGAGGAACGTGGCATCAGAATTGGGGAAAAACTCATCAACAACCTACATTATGCAGATGACACAACCTTGCTTGCTTATACTGAGGTAGACCTGAAGCACTTGCTGTTGAAGGTCAAAGAGTGTAGGCTTCAATATGGATTGAAGCTCAATGTCAAGAAGACAAAGATTCTCATCTCTGGGACAATTGGCAGCACCATGATGGATGGAATAGAGTTTAAGTTGTTAACAGATACAGCTCACTCAGCTTCAGAATCAACACTTTTGGCACCAGCAGTTAGAAAATCATATGGCGAATTGCATTAGGTAACTCTTTTGTCAGGGACCTTTCCAGAGTACTGAGAAGCAACAGTGCCAGTCTAGAGGTTAAGGTGCACCTGATCCAGTCCATGGTCTTCACAATTACTTGCTAAGAGAGCTGGGCAATGACAAAAGATGACAGAAAAAGAAATGATGCCTTTGAATTGTGGGGCTGGATGAGAGTCTTGAACATACCATGGACCACCAAGAAAACAAATAAGTCTGTCTTGGAGAGGGTGAAACCTAGTTTCTCCTTAGAATCTAGGATTTTGATGCTCTATCTCACATACTTTGGGCAAGTGGCCAGGGGAGACTAGTCCTTGGAGAAGGACATCATGCTCAGAAGGGTGGAGTGACAGCATAACAGATTATGACACCAGATGAGGTGGATTGATACAGTAACTGGGGCAATGGGGGTAGGTTTGTCAGAGTCTGTGAGGCTGTCTCAGAACAAGGCAGGCTTCAGAGCTGTTGTCCATAGGGTTGCTATTGGTCGTGTCCTTATCAGACAGAGTTAATTCACTCAGCATAATGGTCTCCAGTTCCTCTGAAGGTAGTAGTAATTAACAAAACCATTGCTCCTGGGTGCTGCATAGTATCCCATTGTGTGAATACAGTTTGATACCATTGTTTGATACCTTGAAATGCATAATAGATATAATTGATGGTGCTCTTATTAATGACTTCACAAGGGAAATAATCTACATGGACACAGTGTTGTGTGGGAGGAACTGCATTAGAGGAGATTGTCCATCCTCCTCCTGTAGGGGAGTTGGTGAATTAGTACCACATGCCTTTGGATTAGCAGCTCAGATTCTTACCGTGAGGCAACATGAATATCCATAACTGCTTTGAGCTCTTCTGCTTTACCGTCTTGTAACACTTTTCCCCTCTAATTCTTGCATATCCCCCTCTCTCGCTCACAGTTGAACCATTCCTGTTGACATTTAAGCATGCTCTAGTCTTTACCAACAAAAGCAAAAATCATTAAAAAATATGTAATGAATTAAAAGATATCTATGAGAGAGGCTTTTTCCCCAGCTAGTAAAAATGTAGGCAGAAACCATTTTTGTTTATTTGCTTGTCTTGGTTTTTTGTTTGTTTATCTTGTATTTCTCAGCATTAGACAAAATGGCAAATATGTGAAGTCTATGGTAGTTTGTTTTGGTTTTTTCTTTGTTTGTTTGTTTTTATGTGTTTTATCATGTTTCTAGTGACCTTTGACACAATTTAAGTGCCCATTGTGCATATTGCATAAATTATTTGGTTGTATTAGTTGCATTTATCACAATATGACCACAGCCTCTTTGTTTTCTTCTTGTTGCATTTCCAGTACTCTAGTTTCCCTGACCTGTTATTATTTCATCTTTGCCTTTGACTCAGTTGTGAGTCCTTGATCCCATGTTGGTCATTTTTGAGGAGAGCACCGAGCTTACAGATGCTGACATTCCTTATTGCATGCCACCCTGCAGTTTTGCTAATTTCAGAAGAGGTTCACAAAATATTTACGAAGTAGATTACTCTGTAATCTCAGGAGATAGGCTTAGTTTTATATTAAAGGGTTTCTCAAGAAGGTAAATGTTCTGTATGGATACAATTTGTTTGGCTTTCTTAATTAAAAAATTTGTATTCTGTACCACATTTTTCTCCTGTTCCATCTACCGTGACCCTGGTCCAAATGGTTGGGTCACTTAGTACTAGGTTGCTTTTCTGGTACTGAGGAAAATGAGGTTGCTGCTTGTATTGGCTTGTTTCTTTTTTGAGGCTTAGGTTAACCTCCATAATGTTTTACCTCAGTAGAAGCCCTCAGATGTGTATTAGATAGTCACTCACAAGGTTTTAAGACCCCAGACACTACTCATTTCACAAAGATAGGAAACACAGTTTTCATAATCTATGTTTTGCCTTTTGATTAACTTGTCCCTTGAGACTCTCATCCTAAACTTCCAAATCCAGAAAGCCAAACCTAGAAAGTGTTTGTTTCCATCTGTGAGGGATCTGTGTTTGCATCAGTAAATAGATGTGCCTTGCACACATATTTGTGTTGATTGATACTATTGAGAAGAGTGAGAATTCAAGACTACTTAAATGTGCTCACGCAGAGCCTGTACATAGACCAGGAGGCAGCTGTGCAATCAGGTAAAAACAGAATACGGCTTGATTTAAAATTAGGAAAAGTGTGTATCAGGATACTTACATAATCTTCATGCCTAGTCAATAATCCTAAAACTGGAATATATGAAGAGGAATACAGCATCAGAATCAGAGAAAGAATAACAGTTTACAATATACAGATATCATGAGCTTGCTAAAAGAGGAAGGACTTTAAGGACTTGATAAAAATAAAACAACAAAACCTTCAGTAGAGGTTACATTTTAACATAAAGAAAATAAAAGTCCTCCCAACTGGATGAATAAGCAACATGTCCGCTTCATCTTGCTTGGATCCACAATCGACACCCTTGGTACCAGCAGTCAGGAAATAAGGAGAGACATTGCACTGGGAAAATCTGCAGTTCGGGACCTTTCCAAATTATTGAGCAGTAGTGATGTCAGTTTAAAGACTAAAGTGCGTCTGATTCAGGCCATAGTCTTTCTTATTACTAGCTATGCATCCAAGACCTGGGCAGTCACTAAGTATGATAGTAAAATAATTGACACCCTTGAGCTGTGGTGTTGAAGAAGAGCACTGAACATCCCATGGACGGGCAAGAGAATGAGCAGAAATGTTTTGTAGAGGGTGCAGCTGGTATACTCTTTGGAGGCAGGTATGATGATTCTTCACCTCACATACTTTGGGCTTGTTGCTAAGAGGCACTGTTCCCTGGAGAAGGACATGATGCTGGGAAGGGTGGAAGGTTGGAGAAGGAGAGGAAGACTTTCAACCAGGTGAATTGACACAGAAACTGCTGCAATGGGCGCTTGTGTGTCAGAAAGTGTGAGAAAGGCACAAGATAGAGCACGGTTCAGATTTTTTTCTTCATAGGGTCACTATGAGTCATTCCAAACTCAATGGCACCTACCACCAACAACAACATGGTAAGATTAAGGCTGTCAAGAATTTCATTTTCCTAGAGTCCACAGTCAATATCTGTGGAAGTAACAGTGCATTGATTAAATATACTGTAACAGGCCTCTTTAAAGTGGAAAGCTATTAGTCTGAGGACTGCGGTTTGATGAACCTAAACTTGGGTATTTTCAACCACCTCATATGCATATTAACTCTGGTAGCCTAGTGGATTGGGAATTGTGCTGCTAGCCCAAAGGCAGGCAGGTTGTGTCCACCAACTACTTCAAGAGATAAAGAAAGATAGTCTTCTCCCATGTGACTTAGAGCCTCTGAAAACCTGCTGGAGGGACAGCTTAAGCTGGTTATGACTCAGTGGCAAGGAGTTCACGTTCTTGTGCATGTATAACCTGGGCAGGAAATAAGGACATCTGAAAAATTATTGTTGTTGTTGTTGTTGTTATGTGCCGTCGAGTCGCTTGCGGCTCATAGCAACACTATGTACAACAGCCCTAAACTCCGCTCTGT
>NW_006399818.1:9783399-9799822 GCF_000299155.1 Elephantulus edwardii
TTTTCTTCCTCTTCTGTCTTTGCAATGACCGTTTGCACTCTTCCTGGATGATACCCTTGATATCCTCCCACAACTCATCTGGCCTTTGCTCATTAGTGTTCAAATACTCGAACCTGTTCCTGAGATGGTTCTGAAATTCAGGTGGGATAGACTCAAAGTCATATTTTGGTTGCCTTGGATTTGGTTTCATTTTCCTCAGCTTCAGCTTGAATTTGCATATGAGTAGTTGAGGCCTTTGAATTATAGTGTGGAGAAGACTATTGAATGGATCATGGATTGCCACAATAACCTATCTGTCTTGGAATGAGGGCAGCGAGAATGTTCTTCAGAAGTGGGGATGAGCTTTCCAATCCACATTCTGTGATGAGACCACCACCATGATGCAGATTTTCATAAAATCCCTGACAGGGTAGGACAGGTATCACACTCAGACAATCGAAAATGTCAGGGCCAAGATGCAGGATAAAAGGAAGGAAGTCCCCCTTATCGGCAGACTTATCTTTTCTGGAAAGCAACTGGAACATGGGCAGACCTTTTCTGACTACAACATCCTAAAGGAGTTCACTCTTCTTCTTGTACTGAGACTGCATGGTGGTGCTAAGAAAAGGAAGAAGAAGTCTTACACCACTCCCAAGAAGAATAAGCATAAGAGAAAGAAGATTAATCTGGCCATTCTGAAATACTTAAGGTCAATGAGAGTGACAAAATCAGTCGCCTTGGTTTGGAGTATCCTTCAGATGAGTGTGGTGCTGGACTTTTTATGGCCAGCCACTTCGATAGACATTACTGTGGCGAGAGTTGTCTGACCTATTGCTTCAACAAACCAGAAGACCAGTAGTTACGTGTCAATAAAATACCTGAATAAAAAAAAAAAAAAGAATGGAGGTTGAGAAGAGTTGGTTTCACATAGTTTGGATATGTTGTCAGGAAAGACCAGTCCTCGGAGAAGGAGATCCTGCTTGGTAAAATAAGGTAGGGCATAGGTCAGATCTCTTGTTCATAGGGTTGCTATGAGCTGTAGTCAGCTCGATGGTGTCTAACAATAATCCATATGTGCTTTGAGCCTTGTTTTTGCTTCACTGTGCTGTACCCACCACATCTCACAGCACAGGTTGAATGTAGGTACTCACTGCACTATAGGCATAGGGTGAATGCCACTTTCCCTTTCACCAAATCAATCAAAAGCCAGATTTCTATGATTTAAAGCAAGTTTCTCCTTCCCCTGCCTCTCCCTGCTAAGCACCATTGAAAATTTACAGATCTAGTTTTGTTTTCTTAATAGAATTGTACAATATTTGTCCTTATGTGATTGACTTATTTTATTTATTATTATGCCCTCTAGATCCATTATGTTATTATATGTTTTTGGACTGATTTTTTTTTCTTTATGGCTGTATAGTATTCCATTGTCAAGTTGGTTCCAATTTATAATGACAAAATATCATTGCCCCATAGGACTATGTCCCACAAATGACTTGGCCACTCTTCTGGTGAAGGGCACCTCCATTGTTTCCATTTATTTGCTGCTGAGACTACAGATGCATGAGTGTCTGTTTTTGTCATTACTTTTTGGCCTTTACAGTATATATACCAAGGAGCCCCGGTGACACAGTGCTTAAGGTACTCAGCTGCTCCCTGAGTCGCAGCTTGACAATTCAAATCCCCTAGCTGCTCTGTGGGTGTCTCTCTGTGGGGTTCTCTGGGGGAAAGATGTGGCAGTCTGTTTCTGTAAAGTCATATCCTGGGAACTCTATGAAGCAGTTCTATTCTTACATGTTATAATTCTTGTTGTCTACCATCGAGTCAGAGTTCACCCATAGCTGATCCTCCGGCAGCTTTACAGAGGCATTTAATCACATAGGAGAGATTGCCCATCCTTCTGTAGAGCAGCTGGTGTATTTGAACTGCATATCTTCAAGATTGCAGCTCAACTTCTTGCCACTAGGCCACCAGAGCTAGTTGTTATGAATTGGAATAAACTTAATATCAGTAGATTGTTGTTATTGTTGCTATATGCCCTCGAGTCAGCAATGACTCATAGCAACCCTAGGGACAATGGCTCTGAAACCCGCCCTATTCTGAGCCAATATCACCGTCCCTGACACACATGACCCCATTGCTAGAGTCACTGTGTCAGATCATCTCATCCAGGATCATTCTCTTCTGCAGTGACCCTCTACCCTTCCAAGCCCGATGGCCTCCAAGGACTGGTCCTTTCTGTAGGGTAATATGTATCTAGGAGAGAGATTGCTGGGTCATAAGGATGCATTTCTAGGCTTTTTAAAAAATAAAATACTGTTTTTCATAGTGGTTTTAACACTTTTCAACATCTCACTATCTGCTTCTTTACCAGTGTCATTTTATCTGGAATAAATGGTATCTTATTATGGTTTTGATTTGCTTCTTTATTGTTGTTAACAGCTTGGTTATCCCCTTCAGTGAAGACTCTATTTCATGTCCTTTGACCATTTTGTTGTTGAGTTTTTTTATTTTTCTCTCACTCATTTACTTACTCTTGACATCAAGACAAAACTGACTCATAACTGATTAGGCAGTGGTTTTCAGAGACTATGAAATAATGTTGGAAACATACTCACACGCACACACGCATGGAATTTAGTAAACACACACACACACACACAGATACAAACATACTCACACGCACACACGCATGGAATTTAGTAATAGCAAGTTGTGCTGTCAACCCAAACAAAATGCATTTCAAATCCATCACTCACTATATAGGAGAAAAATGGGCCAGCTGTGATGTGATTCTGACTCAATGATAAACAACATATACACACATATATGTACTGTACAATATAGATAAACACAGACTTATTACACATATTTGTATGTGTGTGTTTATGGGTGTGTATTTGTTGTTATTATGTATTATCATTTCGACTGCATCTACTTATAGAGACTCTATAAACAACAGATCAGAACCTTCCCCTCTACTCACTATCCTGATATGCTCCTTGGAAAAAAGATGTCAGGTTGGGAAAGGTAAAAGGTCAGGAAAAGAGAGGAAGACCCTCAACAAGGTACATTGACACACTGACTGTAACAGTGAGCTCGAGCGTATCAGAGATCGTGGGGCTGGCACAGGACAGGGCAAGATCAGATCTATTATTCATAGTCAAGATCAACTCAATAGCAATTAACAACAACAATGTGACTTAGAATTGACGTACAGCACCTGGCAGCAGTGACAAGGTATTTTTTCATCATTTTGTCAGTGGAATCTATTCCAAGTATTGATCAACTCTGCTTCTCACATTCTCTACAAAAAAACCATAATGTTAAAGGATTGCCTCTCATGTTTCTATCTAGCAATTGCTGGCTATAGAAATGTTTGAGACCAGAAGATCTGATTTTAGTTTGTTTCTGCTGCTGAACTCATTGTCAAGTCTTGGGCTGATCATTGAACTTATATTAGCATTGGGGAAAAGCTTAAGAGATCACCTGCCTCAACATCTTCACTTTCCAGATGATGAAAGTGAGGTCCAGAACAATTCAAGGATCATACTATAATTTTATTAAAGTTTTAAAAAAATACTCTGTAAAATGCTTGTGGAGTTTTGTCATCCAGCACAATTGTTTAAAGGGAGATCAGCAGTTCTCATTGTGACTTCTGTTTAATACAGAAACCTGTTTCTTAATCGATCTGTGTTCCTTTGAAGAGATTTGCTTCTAATGTGATCTGAGCCTAAGGCTTCCTAATCCTGCCTTTAGCAAAGCTTGAATTCTAGTTCCATTATGTAACAGACACGTAAATGAAATCATTTACTTGCCCTCCCAATGATTGCATTCCCTAATCTTTAATTTGTCCTGATGATAATATTGATCTCAGGGTAGAGACTATTTACCATCCGACTTGATGTTTAATATTGAAAATATTACCAGTGCTGATAACAGTAAAAATTCTGAGCAGTCCATACTCACAATGCCAAGCATTGCAATGTATATAATCCTCCCAGCAACCTATGGGATAGTTACCCTTGATGCAGTGGAGTTAGTAATATGGTCCTTTCAGCCATATCCTTCCATTTTTGCGTATTTGGGGAAAGGACAGTACGGTGAATTCTAGCAACTTTGTTATCACATCCCATTATGGAGTGAGCTGTTATGTTAATGAGGTGGGATTGGTAGTGATGGGGTTGGGTGCTTGAAGGCAGAGACTACCAGAAGAAGGTTTGTTTGTGTTTTACTGAGTATGCAGTTAATCATGGATATGAACAGATCATAACAAATGATGGTTAAGATTAAGAGGAATGAGAATCCCAGAACACTTGTGCTCATGCAAAGCCTATACGTCCACCAAAAAGCAGTTGTTCAGACAGAACAAGTGAACCCTCCTTGGTTTAAAATCAGGAAAGCTGTGCACCAGGGCTGCATGCTTTCTCCATACTTACTCAGTCTGTATACAGAACAAATCACTCGAGAAGCTAGACTATATGGAGAATGTTGCATCAGGACTGGAGGGAGATGTATCAATAACCTATGTTATGAAGATGACACAGCCTTACTTGCTAAAAGTGAAATGCTTGCTGCAGAAGATCAAAGACTGTAACCTTTAGTATGGATCACATCTTAACATCAAGAAAGCAGAACTCCTCACCTCTGGGCTAATAAGTAACATCATGATACGTGGAGAAACAAAATTGAAGTTGTCAACTTCATTTTACTTGGATCCACAATCAACACCCAGGGAAAAAGCAGTCAAGAAATCAAAAGCTATGTTGCAATGGGAAAATTGCTGTCATGAAAGTCTCCAAAATACTGTAGAGCAATAATGTCAGTTTAAAGACTAAGGTGTACCTGCTCCAGTAGGTAGGATTAAGGTGAAATATGTCTTGAATATCCACTTTGCTCAAAGGTATGACCCAACTCATCACCCTTAGTTTTTGTGGACAGAACTTTGTTATGTGAATAGAATATTCTCTCAGGAAGCTCTGGGGGTCTAGTGGTAAGAAAGTGCACTGAAATCTCAAAGGCACATAGTTTGAATTCTCCAGCTTGCTCCAACGAAAAGGATGAACAATCTCTTCCTTTGTGATTTATTGCATCTGAAAAGCTGCGAGACGGTCAGTTATGGGTCAGTTCTGACTCCATGGCACAGAACAACTTCTCATCTGTTTTTTTCCTTTTTCTTTTTTTGTTTTTGTTCTAAATGAAAGGTTACAGAAATGTAGGTTTTCCAGTCATTCATTGTTGCACTTTTCTCCCTGCCCACCCCTCCATCCCAATTCACTCTTCTCTTTGAAAAGTAAAAGAAAAATGCTTTCATTGTTATACAATCCTTCCCAAGTCCACTCCACTGTTCAGTCTTCTTTCTGGACTCCTGTCATGACAATAATACCTAATCACATATCCCTTTCAAACAGTTCTCATCTTCATCTATTTCAATGCAGTATACATTATTTATCCCCTCTTTAGAACAAGTTCTTTTGAGTGTATAGTTTATAGCCCAGAGATCCTGGATGAAGGCATACTCTTGGAAGATTCATTCCTTTTTTCTCTGAATACTCCATCCAGCCTGATCCAGCTGCTCCTAGAACCACAATCTGTAGGTGCTTGGTTCATTGTTTACCAGCCGATGACGTCTCCTACATGGGCTTCTACTAGCACCCTGAAGGTCTGATCCCCAGACGTGGGATTTACTGCCTCCACAACCACATTATAAATTTTCCTGATAGATGACAGGTGACAGTGTTTGAGTTTCCACGAGACTTTCCAGAAAATTAGAGAGACAGAAGTGAGAGGGCTGATCTGTGGAGAAATACTGTTAGAGATGATAGCATGGTAGAGCAGCTTGGAAAAGTTAGATATTTGAGACATTCCTGACTTCTGTTAGAGAAATCAGTTTGTGCTAGTCTTTTAAAAGGAATTATTCATGCACTACTACTCTGATCCCACACTCCTAGTGTTAGTTTCTGTAGAGTTGGCTCCAGTTAAAGGCAACCTTATGTGTAACACAGTGAATGAAATATCGGGTCCTTGCACGGTCTTCACAATCTTTGATTTGCCTGAGTCCTTTGTTTGTTCAGGATCTCGTGTCTGTCCATCTCAAAGAGGGATTTCCTAATTTTTTATTTCTGACTCTGTACTTTACAAAGCGTGGTTTCCTTTTCTACCAACTCGTCAGTCTTTCTTGCTTATACATAAGAAGACGGCTCACTTCGAAGGAACATCACAGTTGTGTTTCTTTTTAAACTGATTTGATTGTTCTTCTGGAATTTCACAATATTCTTCAACAACACCCAATTAAAATGCATCAGTCCCTCCTCCAGCTTCCTTTTTCATTGTCCATTTTAGGTGTACATACACAGAGATTGAAAAAAACCATGTCTTGGAGCAGGTGTGTCATAGCCATTAAATAACACCTTGTTTTTTACAACTTAAAGGGCCCTTTTATATACTACAAAAGGTAAACTCTATGTATTTATGTAATGTTGACATTTCAGCAGTAATAAGCCTTAATCTACAAGTGGATGTAGAGGCACACAGGCAACACTGATAGGACCAGATGAAAAAGTCCGTGTCCACGGCTGTGTGTAGGTTTGCCTGGGCTTGCCCTCCTGGGTCATCTCTGCTGTGCTGAAACCCATTTAGTCCACCTTGTTGATAATCTTCATTTCCTTTGCCGATCTTAACTTTTCTTTGCATGATATTCATTTCCATGGCCTTTTCCGTCCTGATAACATGCTCAAAGTAGGTGGAGTTTCACCATTTTTTGCTTCTAAGGAGCACTGTGGCTGCTTTTTTCCCAGGCAGAATTATTCGTTCTTTTGGAAGTCCATAGTATATACAACAGTCTTCACCACTATCACAATTAAAAGACATTCATTGTTTTTTGGTCTTCCTTTTCATTGCCCAACTTTGACATGCATGTATTGAAAATGCCATAGCTTGGATCAGACACATCTTTGTCTTTAAACTTTGTTGTTGTTGCTAAAAAAGAAATAAGGTTTCTTTTCAGAACTTTTCAGAAGCCCTTGGTAGAAGAGTCACCCAGTGTAATATATCTGTGTCATTTGATTTCTTAACTGGTTCTTTCATGGGTGTTGATTGTGAATTGAATTCTCCTTCATTGAAAGAATGCCTTCACTCTGGACGTAAAGGGAAGCCATTGGGGAGAGAATGTGTCCTCCTAAGAGCTCCCAAATGAAATCCTTAATGACATCACTCTTTTCTCCATTTACTAATGATATGGCTTATTGGCCCAGTTGTGGATAGTTTTGTTTTCTTTGAAGTGTAATTCACAGTGAAGACTGTAGTGTTGTTGGGGTTTTGTGAGCTTTTTAAATGTAAATGCTATCTTCACTTTCAACAAGCAAGGGTAGGTCAGTATATCTCAGTAGTGCTTACTGAACACATAGGCATTATTGATCTAAGTCAGAGGTTGGCACACGTCTTCGGTAAAAAGCCCAAAAGTTTCTGCTTTGCCAACCCTTTTGTCTCTGTTGCAGCTACTCGACTCTGCTGTTTTAGTGTCTCTGTCACAGTTAGCCAATTCCACTGTTTTAGCATGAAAGTTGCCGTAGATAATATTCTAATGAATAGATGTGGCTATGTTTCGATAAAACTTTACTTATAATGACATGTTGTGGACCAGATTTGCTTCATAGACCTTAGTTTCTCATTCCTAATCTCAGTTAACTGGGAATCAGCTTACCTCTTGCAGACATATATTTAAAACTATTAATGGTATGTTTATTATCTGTTCCAACTCCCTGCAAATCTTTATTTTTTCTTTTTTATGTGATTTGATCTTGCCTGGATTCCTAGATTTACTAAACAAGGTAAGTTGTGTAAGCTGTGTAAGCTGTGGCTTAATGCATACACAGTTCCAACCATTTGTTCCATTAATACCTTGAACTTTTACTTCAGTGATAGAAGTTTCCATCACTATATAGCAGTGATGACAAAACAAATTTTAATAGATGATAGAGAATAAAAATGTCTGAATATATGTCTTCCTGTGAGCTATTTAAAATCCTTGTGCTAAATGAGTAGGCAATAAATTACCTTAAATATGTTTGTGTAAAGAAAATACAATACACTTTTTCTTATCATAAAAGACATTTCACATGAGCTTTAAAATATAACTGTTGTCTACCAGAGGGATTTTCCCTTATTAAATATATTAGAAATTTAATTAAGTTAGAAGTGAAATTAGTCAAGATCAACTTTTTGACTCAATTCACACAAATAACCTCCATTTTCCTATGAATTAGTCATTGGAAATGTGATTTAAAACCTCTATCTCAATATCCATATAATTCTGTGTCATTTTGTCCCTATTCTTCAAATATTTGTTTGACTAAGTGTCTATAGAGATGCATGCTATACAGCTAAAAATCCAATTGCATCATCATTATCATAGAGCTGTAATCAGTAAACAGAGGTTTCCTTTTTGGAGTTGTTTTGATATGTGCTTTTTACTTATCTGAATGAACATTTGTTTTAGGGTCAGCTAAGTAAATTAAATATTGATTAAAAACATCCAGACAGCTGGCTTCAGCATCTCTTTCCTTCACTGAAACCCTCAGTGTCACGATCTTAAAAGACCAGGATGCTGTGTTGATTCTTACGGTAACTGTAGTCAGTGGGTATGGCCTGGGTCAGGCTAGTGGACCAGGGTCTGGAGTTTGTTTCCAAAGGTATTGAGCAGAGGAAGAAGAAATAAGAACCTGTATTACTTTCTCTTGTTCCTGCCATAACAAATTGTGTCCCATCTTAGTCCATTTCAGACCTTTTCTTCTCTGTCTCAATTTCTTCAACCTTCCTTAGGCATCCACTCCTAATAGTTACTGGCGTTACTTACAGCAGTGTTTCTGAATGAGCTGGCCAGATCGCCTGTGCTTAAAACCTACCTCTGCCACGTCTGTGTGACCTTTAGCTAGTTACTCTCTCTGTATCTCCATTTTCTTATCCATAAAATAAGGCTAAAGAAAGCACCTATAACACCTGTGATTGATGTATTAAAGGAGTGAGCATATTAATCATTCTTAGAACAATGCCTGGCACATACTAAGACTCAGCAAATATTAACTATCATTGCTATAGTTTTAGTTACTCTCTGTACTTTAGATGTACTCTGTGGGTTTTGGTGTTTTGTGGGTTGTTTTGGTCTCTTACTGAGAATTTGCAACGTTGGCGTTTTTGCATTAATTTCTAGGCAAAACCTCGGCTGGAATTGTACCCAAGCTTCATCCCTCTGTGTCAGGCAGTACGGGGTGATCATTTTATTTGGATGTACCACAGAGCCACATACCCAAATTATTGAGTAAATGCAGGATCTTGTCTTTCAAAATGTTTTATCCCTTTTCTGTCACTATCTTCAGTGACATAGTCATTTTCATAATCTCCCCGATTCATCCTTAAACATCAAAATTCTACCAAATTCAACACAATGCTTCCTAAAGGCAAGGATGTTGAAACCTCAGCTCATGTACTTTGGGCATGGCGTCAAGAACGGTGAGTCCTTGAGAAAAGACAGCAGGAAGGGAAAGATGAGGAATCAGAGAAAGAGGAAAGCCTTCAACACGATTGATTGACACAGTGACTGTAATAATGGGCTGGGCTTGAGCATGTCAGAGATTGGGTAGACAGAGTCTGATCTGTTATTCATAGGCTTGCTAGAAGTCATAGTTGACTCAACAACACGTAACAACGACAATGACCTTGGATTAGTTTGTATTCTCAATACCACTTCTCAAATCCAAATGTCTGAGACTTCTCTGGTCTACTGCCTGAGCTCCTGGAAAACATTCCCTAATAGCCCTCCTCCTTAGTGCTGTAAGCTACGACAATTTATGGGCCAGATATGGCTCACCATTTGTTTCATTTTGGTTCTATGTTTTTACCTTCTAGATCTGTTCATTGTTTGGCTGTGGTATGCACATGACACAGGCTCACCGTTTGGCTTTGTAAATAAAATTTTATTGGTGCATAACCACCCTCGTTCATTTGCGTATTATCCATGACAACTTCCATATAGGAGTTGTAGAGTTGGGTAGGTGCAGCACAGATCACATGGCATGCAAAGCTGAAAATGTTTACTGCCGAGCCCTAAATAGAAAAAGGATGCCGAGCCTGTTCTGTGTCTGTGTTATATTTTATTATCTGTTTCCAGACCTCCCATTTAGAGCTATTTTGCGTACCTTTTTTCTTGATACTCTGCTCTTGTGGGCACATATTCAGCCTCATCATCATTATTTCTATCATTGTGTTTAACACAATGTCTTGTTATTGTGTGCCATCAACTCGGAGCCAACTCATAGCTGACACTCCAGTGAGTTTTAAGAGGCAGTAAATTGCACAAAGCAGCTGGTGGGTTAAAACTGGTTACTAGTGGGTTGGCACAACTTGATGAGCACATCAAGGGCAGCATCTGTTTCTTGAAATATATCAATTGGTATACTGTCAACTCCTGGAGCCTTGTTTTTTGCCAATTCATTCAGAGCAGCTTGAACTTATTCCTTCATCACCACAGTCTCTCGTTCATACATTATTTCATGAAATTCTTTTGTGTCTGCAAATTCCTTTTGGTTCAATGACTCTGTATACTCTTTACATCTTCTTTTAATAATTCCTGGATAAATATTCTGCCCAAAACATTTTAAGTATTGCCACTGAAGGCTTGAATTTGTTCTTCAGTTCCTTGAGTTTAAGAAGCCCTGAGCAAGTTCGTCCTCTTTGATTTTCTGATTCCAGCTCTTTGCACATTTCATTATATTACTTTCCTTTGTCTTCCCACACTGCCCTTTGGAATCTTCTGTCTCAACTCCTTAATGTCTTTTTCCCCCCCTTTGCTTTGGCTTCTAGGTGCTCTAGTGCAATATTCAGGGTCTCTTCTGACATCCATTTTGGTCTTGTCTTCCTCCTCTATCTTTGTAATGGTATTTAACACTCTTCCTGGATAATATTCTTGATATCTTCCCATAGCTAATCTGCTCTTCACTCATTAGTGTTCAAGGCCTCAAACCTGTTCCTGAGACGGCTTTGAAATTTAGGTGAGATATACTTAAGGAGAAAGTGGCATCAGGATTGGAGGAAGACTCGTTAACAATCTGCGTTATGCAGATGACACAACACTGCTTGCTGTAACTGAGGGAGACCTGAAGTGCTTGTTGCAGAAAGTAGAGGACTGCATCCTTCAATACGGATTGATGCTTGACATCAAGAAAACAAAGATCCTCATCACTGGGCCAATTGACAGCATTGTGATGGATGGTGAAAAGATTGAGATTGTAAATAGCTTTAGTTTGCTTGGCTCTACAATCAGCACCCATGGCACCAGCAGCTAGGAAATGAAGAGATGTATTGAGTTGGGAAAGCCTGCTGTCAGGGACCTCTCCAGAGTACTGAAGAGCAATGATGTCAGTCTGCAGACTAAGGTGTGCCTAATACAGGGCATGGATTTTGCAGTCACTTGCTATGCGTCAGAGAACTGGACAATGACTAAGGATGATAGAAGGATAATTGATGCCTTTGAGCTGTGGTGTTGGAGAAGATTATTGAATATACTCTGGACTGCTAAGAGAACAAGCAGGTTCATCCTGGAGAAGGTTAATCCAGGTTGCTCCTTGAAGGCAAGGATTCTAAAGCTTCGTCTGACATGCTTTGGACATGTTGCAGAGAGGGACCAGTTTTTGGAGAGCGATGCCATACTTAGGAGGGTGGAGGTACAGCGTAAGAGAGGAAGACTCTCTATGAGGTGGATTGATTCAGTGACTGGGGTAATGGGGATAGGTGTGTTGGAGATAATAAGATTGGCATAGGATAAAGCAGGGTTTAGAGCTGTTATACATAGGGTTGGTATGAGTTGTAGGCGGCTTGATGGCACGTAACAACAATTGGGTTGACAATGAAACTTCTTATCCACTATGTCAATAGAGTATGGTATGTAGTTGCTGTATACCATCAAGTCAGAACCAACCCATAACTGACCTTCCAGCAGATTTTCAGAGTCAGTTAATCACAGGAGAGGAGATTGCTCATCTGGCCCCCACAGAGCAGCTGGTAGATTTGAACCATGTGCTTTTGGTATTACAGCACAGTTTCTTAGCACTAGGACTCAATGTTGTTGTTATAAAGAAATAAATTCTCTGTGAAGGATCTTTTTAACTAAAATTTAGTCACTTGTTTTCCTGACCAAAAACTTTTATAAAGCAGAGGTTCATTTGATATTACTGGGAACAAATAATTTTGTACTTCATTTCTTGAAACATTTTTTTTTTACTGCCAGTATAAGTTTCAAAATTGAGTCCAAGAATATTAAAAAAATCATGTTCTTATTCTATTTAAGTTGCTCACTTGGTGATATCACTTAATAAGTGGTTCCATTGAAATTCAGGATTGTAGTGTATGCTTTTTGTTATCATGTGTGGGTTTTACCATGTGGAATAGATATCTTGTTCTCACTTAGCTATTTTTATTATTAATCGCAACTATATGTATCTGGGGCATAATGATACTTGGGCCTGTCACTCTCATGTGAAAATGACTAATGATTAAATTTTATAGGAAAATCAGAAATGTTTCACTGGCATTTAAGAATGCCAGATATCTTTTATTTTATTTTGCTTTACTTTTTTGTTGTTGTTGTTGAACTAAGCACATATTGATGTCTTCTCCACGTAATATTAACTTTTCCTCTTTGCTGCTTGAGTGTTGGGGCTGCTGCCTTTTTTAGGCTGAGAGTTCCACATGTGGAAGGACTATGTTCTTTAGTCTCTGAATTCTCAGTGCCTGGCTCAGAGAATGCTTGTGACAAATGGTTGTTAAATGAATCAATAAAATAAACAATTGAGGATCTCAGAAAGAAGTCAGTCTCAGCGTATTAATTTTAAACCACACACGTATAATTACCTCCTTCTGTCGCATTCAGTGAGATGAATTGTCACAGTGACTGCCATGGTGGACTTGGGCCTGGTGGAGATTGTGAGGTTGACACGGAATAGGACATCGTTCCTCCAATCCAGTTGTTCTCAGGGAGTCTGGGAGTTGAAGTTGTCTCAGCGGACCTTAACAACTGCATTTAGTTCATGTCCTCAGTGAGCCCCTGTGACCGTGATGCTACTAAATTGATAAAAGATCTAAAGCTATCAGAGTCATAGGGATTGCAGCAGGGCCAGGGGGCCAGGTGTATTGTCCACAAAACACAAGAGAAAAGGTGACTCTTTTTAAACTTCAGGTGACAGGAAATCCATAGCTGTTCTCTCAACATTTCCCTAAAAGTGTAGAGATTTAAGATAAATTAAATGTCACAGGGACACATTGTGCAAGAAATTCAGAGTTTAGATTGACAGTCAGAGTGGTGAAGGGCAAAAAGGTGACCAGGAATGACCCAACACAAGAAAATCTTGAGGATTGAAGGTGAAGAACGGAAAAAAATAAAGTAGTTGAGAACCTTTAAAAAAAAATGTCCAGTGATGTTGTTAATTATAAAGACTAGAACCCGTTATTACTAAGCTTGAAAGGGATGGAAGTCAGAGGCTGTATTAGTAAGAAGCAAAATTCTGATTAAGTGAATAGATGTGATCAAAGGGGTTTTTATGTTCCAAAAGTATAATAGGTTAGGAAAACTATCAAGAGATGATGAAACCCCTGAGGTTGAACAACAGTGGAGTCTTTACTATACCTAGTCCTTACAAAAGGGAGGGCTGGGGCTATAGTGGTAAGACGCTGTGCTGCAATCCCAAAGGCATGCAGTTCAAATCCACCAGCTGCTTCACAGGAGAAAGATGAGCAATCTCCTCTCGTGCAGTTAAACTGCCTCTTAAAACTTGCTGGAGTTATGAGCTGGTTCTGACTAGATGGCACCCAAACAATAATGATAACAACAACAGTCCTCCAGAAAGGTTTCCTTAGTGGTTCATGCATAAGCATTGACAATGCATAAGCCATAAGGTACTTGACTGCTAACCAAATGGTTGGCGGTTCAAATTCACCAGCCATTCTGGGAGAAGGATGTGACGGTCCACTTCCATAAAGATTGTATAGCTTTGAAAAACCTATGGGGCAGTTCAAGTCTGTCGTTGTTTCTCTCCAAATCTACCTGAATTGACTGTTCTAGAATGGATTCTTCATCAGAATTGGCTGATAGATAGAAACCTAACAGAATTGATCAACCCAAAAGGGGTTTGGAGCTTTTGGTTTACACTACAGAGGAGTACAGTGACTACAACAGTGGGTGTGAGCATGATAGAGATCATGACGATGGAACAGGACAGGGCAGGGTTCAGATCAGTTGTTCAGAGGGTTGCTTTGAGTCGTAATCAACTCTACAAATCTACATAAAAGCTACAGCTTAAGCACTGTGGTAGAGGCCATCAACAGAAGGAGCCTTGAAAGGGCTGTCCAAATCTAAGAGAAAAGTTGTGGAGAACAGACAGAAGCAATGCTGCAGCAGAGAGAAAGCAGGGAAGAAACAGCCCAGTCTTCTCTTCCTACACCTTTCTAGCTCCTGCTGTTACCTCCCACGGGCTGAAGCTAATGGGAAGCCGGTGAGGGAGTCCAGGTAATGTGACCTGTAGAAGCAACTTTCTAAGGTCCAGAACAAGATGGAGAAGGGTGATAGATGGACTTGAGGTAGATCGAACTTAAAAAAATCCAAATCCCCCTTAGTACTTTTTGCGGTGTACTTCTTACTCTGGGCTGTTGTACATATAATGCCTAATTACATATTCCTTTTAAATGGTTCTTTCCTTCAATGAATGATTTTTTAAGTGAACTAGAGGAGGAGGAAGTAAAAATGTGCAACAATGACTGAATGAAAATACAACTGTTCTGTAAACTTTTGTTCAAAATTACACTTAAAATGAAAGAAATTTATTATTTTTTAAAAAAGAGGTGAGGGAAATAAAGACTATAATTTCAAAGTCTAAAAGAAAAAACAAAACCAAAGAACAGAACAACTTCAACCTCACTGCTTTTAAGTTGGTTCCAAGTAATCGTGAACCTCCATCAAGTTTCTGAGGCTGTAAATTGTAACAGGAGAGACTGCCCACCTTTCTCCCGTGGAGCAGCTGGTGGATTCAGACCATCAGAGGAACAGCCTCGGGTAACCATGCAGCGCTCTGTGGACTGTGGAGTCAACAGATAGAACTTCACTAACCTAGAGAACATATTCTATTAGCAGTTTCATTTTTACCAGAGGACTGGTTCTTCACAACACTGTTCTTCATTTTTCTTCTGTATTACTGATAACCCTTAAATCTGTGGCTCACACATCGATGCAGTGTGGTTTTTTCTTTTCATTTTTTTTTATTAATTTCAATGAACACTTACAGAGCTTTTGGATTTCCATTTATTCATTGTTGCCCTTTTCTCCCTGCCCACCCCACCCCCACTCCCAGTTCGCTCATCTCTTTTAAAAGTAAAAGAAAAATTCCTTCGTTGGTATACAATCCCCTCACACCCTCAGCCCCACCCCAAGTATACTCCACTCTGCAACCTTCATTCCAGACTCTTCTGATAATCATAATGCCCTAAAGTACATTGCTTTTAAACTGTTCTCTCCCTCATCCATTTCAGTGCAGTATACATAATGTATACATTTTTTTCTCATTCTTACGTGGCTTTGTTCACAGTAGCAAGGAGTTGGAAACAACCTAAGTGCCCATCAACAAATGAATGGGTAGAGAAGCTGTGGTATATTCACACAATGGAATACTACATTGCATTGAAAAACAAGGAACTCATGCAATATTATTCAAAATGGGTGACCCTGGAGGACATTATGCTGAGTGAAATGTCTGAGTCACAAAAGGACAAACACTGCAGTGGTTTTTTTCCCAGGAATCTTCAGCTCAGCTCTAAGACCCAGCTCCAGACCACAGGTCACGTTTCAGTCTGTTCTCTGTGTCTTATTTAACTACGGGCTTCTCAGCAGCACTGGGCTCTAGTGTATCAAAGATTGTGAGGATGGCACAGCATAGGATAGGGTTCAGATTTGTCATTCACAGGGTCGCTGTGAGTCCTACTCAACTCGACAGCATCTAACAACAACAACAACAGCACATGGTGGAAGCAGAACAAGAGAGCAAGACACATGTGCCAACACATCTCAATATACAGCCTTTGTTGTAACCACTAGCATTCCATTGATCAAATCAGCACTAAATCAAAATGGCAGGATAAATACTGCCGCTTTCTACTTGGAGGGACTTCTTGTGCTATATAACCCTAGGAAGCTGCATTGCTAACCCAAAGGTCATGCTTCTGTGGAAGTTTGAATCCACTAGTGACTCCCACGAAGAAAGATTAAAAAAGAAAATCTTCTCCACAGTCAACACTCTTGGCACCGGTAGTCAGGAAATTAAAAGGCGCATTGCCATGGGAAAGTCTGCTGTTAGGGACCTCTCTAAAGTACTGAAGAGCAATGGTGTCTCTCTGGAGACTAAGGTGC
>NW_006399818.1:9800217-9803420 GCF_000299155.1 Elephantulus edwardii
TCGCTATGAGTTGCAAGCGACTCGATGGCACATAACAACAACAACATGACTTTGCAACCTAGAAACCCATTGGAGG
This sequence comes from Elephantulus edwardii, assembly GCF_000299155.1. NCBI lineage: Eukaryota > Metazoa > Chordata > Mammalia > Macroscelidea > Macroscelididae > Elephantulus > Elephantulus edwardii. The sequence goes on from NW_006399818.1 coordinate 9,800,294, forward strand.
GTCAGGTATGAGGTAGCTAGCTCCAACTCAGCAGCAGGTTTGAGTGTGTTTGCTTCTCCTGAGAAGTACTGGCAGGTTATGTGGCAAACAGAGTGAGTGAGGAAATGACATTCATCTACTCTGCCATTGTAGTTTCCAGTGCTGAAGTCTTCAAGTGAACGTCTGTCACAGGAATTAACACAGAGATTCTAAATCAGCCTCAGCAATTGGAGAGAAAGAAGTGTACGATAAAGCTGTAAGACATCTAGGGATAGACTTGAAGAAAAAGCATCAGTCATGTGTCTGCAGCACTTTATTTCAATTCAGGTACTGCTGCATAAACATTCTTACAGGCTTGTATCCTTTTCAGTTATAAATGCTATTAAGGCAAAAGTTAAATGTGAATAATATTTCTGGTCTTAGCATTTTTATCTACTTCAGATAGTTTTAATGCCAAGTAAATCAATGTGGCTTTAGACAGATAACTGTCAAACAGTTACAGAGTATGTGTCTTGGCAGGAAGTTCTTCCTGGTTTTGATATGTTGTTACTGCCATACTTGTGTAATGTGCTAATGTTTATTGTCAGAAAGCCTGGCATGATGTGGAAGGACGAGATGAAAGAGAAGCAGAAATGCTCAAGGACCTGGTGTAGTGAATATTCTGCTATAAAAAATCTTACTGGATACACTCCAGAGGGATCCTGTCTGGGTTAGATCTGTGGATACTCCTTGAACTGAGTCCATACTCACTTAGTTACTATTTCTGATGCTCAGTGATCCTTATCCTGTCCCTTCTCTGGTCCTCACTGTGTATGATGCACTGAAGACACATGCCTTCTTCATAAATCTTGGAAAAGTAAATCCAGGTCTTAAGTTTTGTTTCCCTTTTGGTCGTTGCTTCCAGGAAAACGGTCACCAATTTTTAGATAGATGGATAGATTAGATAGATAGATACATAGATAGATGATAGATAAATATCTAGATAGATGATAAATACATAGATAGATCATACATACATACATACATACATAATGTTGTGGTTATGTGCTATCAAGTTCCCTGTGATGCATAGCAAGTTCCAATAGGAACGTACCTGAAGCTCTACCAGGTGCTTCATTTACTACCTGTATTTCTGTGTGAACGTTTTTGTCTCTGGGACAGAGAACCTTCTCAGTTGATTTTGTGTTTTATAAAATGCACTTTGAGCCATTTCCAGTTACTGCAGAGTCCATTCGGACTCATAGCAACCACATGTTCCTCAGAGTACAGACATAGGGTTTATAGTGGCTAGTGGTTTAGAAGTGGACCACCAGGACTTCCTTGCAAGGTACCTCAACATTGACTCAAACCTTTAACCTTCGGATTAGCATCCAGGTACATTAACATTTGTGTCATGCAGGGATCCCTCCCTGACCCACAGAAGAGAGTATTAGAACTCTTCCTAAATCTTGGAAAAGTAAATCTAGGTCTTTGAGTTATTCTGGGAAGAGGGTCACCAATTTTTAGATAAATATGTACATAGCTAGCTAGCTAGCTAAATAGATAATATTGTGCTGATGTGCTGTCGAGTTGCCTGTGACACATAGCAATCCCCTGTACAGCTCTGAACCTTGCCCTATCCTGAGCCAGTCTCACTGACTCTGACACCCTACCCCCACTGCCTCAATCAATGTCATCCAGAGTCTTCCTCTCCTGTGCTGTCACTTCACCCTTCCAAGTATATGTCCTTCTCCAAGGTCCGCTCCCTCCTGACCAAGTGCCCAAAGTACATGAGACAACTTCAAAATCGTAGCCTCCAAAGAGAAACTTGGTTTCTCCCTCTCCAAGACAGACCTATTTATTTTCTTGCCAGTCTATGGTATGGTCAAGACTCTTCTCCAGGCACCACAACTCAAAGGCATCAATTCTTCTGTCATATTTTGTTGCAGACCAGGGTCCCAAAGAATGGAATAATTTTATAATCATTAATAATGAGACAAACAGCCGGGAATGAGATAGAGCAGAGAGCATAAAACAAGGGGCCAGCAGTTCTCGACTGAAGACCCCAAGTCATGTTTCTCTGTGTATTTATTGATAATGTGGGGAAGCAAATAACAAAAGGAATTCCTTGTAAATGAAGGCTCTATTTTTCTCTATTGTCAGCCAAATGCTCTAGCTCAGGAAGTATTTCCCAGGAAGTAACACTCTGTACGAGGGCCCTAGCTGTCTCCTGTCTGCAGGGAACAAACAGCTCATTTTCTGGGATCTGCCACAAGAGAAATCCTAACTTATAAATCTGCAATTCTTTCAATTCCTGAACAAGGATTTTCATATAATATAAAGTTTGGCTTCCCATAATATTTAGTCATTGTCCAGCTCTCAGGTACACCTTACCGGAGCCAGAGAAGAGGAAATAGGTAATTCCTACCAACTTTTGTAGTCAGAAATTGATTGAATATGTAACCAAGATACATTAATAATAATGAGTGACTAGAATGTAAAAGTTGGAAACCAGGAAGAAGGATTAGTAGTTGGAAAACATGGCCTTGGTGACATAAATGTGGCTCGATATAGGATTCTGCATGCTCAATTATTTGTTGCAAATATCTTTTATGAGAAACATAAACACAGGATATACACATAGATTTCACCTGATGGTATGCACAGGAATCAGACTGATTACATCTGTGGAAGGAATCATTAGAGAAGTTCAATATCAGCAGTAAAAACTAGGCCAAGTGCAGATTGTGGAACAGATCCCAACTCTCTCTCTTTCTCTCTATATATGTATATCTTTTATATGTATATCTTTTTATATGTATATATTTTTATATACACACATACTGTTGTTAAGTGTCATAGAGTCATAGACAACCCATAGCGACCCTAGGAATGAAAATCTTTAACACAAAACTTTCTCTTTTCTCCAAGTTCACAGAGTTTCTGGAGGCAAGCTTTTTTTGGAAGTGGATGCCACTCCTGCTTCCAAGCTTTTTTTATTAGGGAGATGCACAAAATCCAGAAAACACTTGCAGAATCTGGCTGTTCACTCATCTTCCTAGCCTAGAAATAGCCCCAGGCTGGTGGCCAAAACCTTTTTAAATACAAGGCCAAAACCAGTCAGCTCACAACCTGTTGCAAGCAAGAGCCAGCCTAGTCTAGACCCCAA
>NW_006399818.1:9803870-9804822 GCF_000299155.1 Elephantulus edwardii
CTGTCTTGGAGGAAGTACATCTAGGGTGCTCCTTGGAGACAAATATCCTAAAATTATCTCGCATAGTTTGGGTGTGTTGTGAGGATGACCCGGTCCCTGAGAAAAGTAGACGGCCAGTGAAGGGGAGGAAAGCTTTCAATGTGATAAACTGACCTCGTAACTCTAACAATGAATTTGATAGTGGTAGAGATTGTGAGGATGACATGGGACAAGGCAAGTTTTTGATTGTCATTTATGAGTTGCTATAGATTCGGCAGCACCTAACTACACCATATTATGTAAAATTACACAAAAATGTTGTTGTTATGTGCCATCCTGTCAGAACCAACTCCAACACTTTCAGAGACTGACAGTCACATGGGGGCGATTGCCCATCTTTCTCTCTCAGAGCTTGTGTGTGATTTGAACTGTCTGCCTTTGTGTTGATGCCATTACTCCTAAAACTCTTAGGTCACCAGAGCTCCCTAATTACACAAACACACACACTCACACAAACACAATGTCTGGAGCTCTGAAAATGTAGTTCATTTCAGATTGTGCAGTTGTGTGACTAACCCAAAGGCTACATGTCTCCTGTGCTTAGAACTCACCAGCTGCAAGATCATCCTGTGCAACTTAACAGCCACTAAAAACTACTGCACGGTCGTCCATGAGTTGATTCCAACATGACAGCAGTTGACTGACCCTAGAACATTTCAGGAAGTACCATAGGATCAAGAGCCAAGGGTAATGAAGAAAGAAGTTCAGGCTGTACTGAAGACTGACAGAAAATAAGGCCCAGGAAATGATGGGTTTACCAGTTGACATGTTTCAAATGATACATGTCACCCTGGATATGTTCACCAGTCCTGAAAGCATGCAGCCTTCTCCCATGTGATTAACTGTCTCTGAAAACCGCTATATCTATCTATATCTAGATCTAGATCTAATCTATATCTAGATCTATACACAC
>NW_006399818.1:9805252-9806539 GCF_000299155.1 Elephantulus edwardii
AGGTCAATTACCTGATCAGTTGACTGGAAGGCATCCTATTTTTTATTACTCCCAAGAAAGGTGATCCAACAGAAAGTGTAATTATCAAGCAATACCATTAATATCACATGCAAGCAAAATTCTGCTGAAGATCATTCAGATACAACTAAAATGGGACATAGTCCGAGAATTGCCAGAACTTCAAGCTGAATTTAAAAGTGGTCATAGCACCAGAGATCATTGTTGATGTTAGATAGATCATTGCTGAAAGCAAAGAACATTTCTATTTGTGTTTTACTGACTATACATTGTTTTGAAATTAAGAAAGATGTGCATCAGGATTGTATCCTTTCTCCAAACCTGTTCAAACTGTATGCTGAGCAAAGTATTTGAGAAACTGGACTCTATGAAGAAGAATGTGGCATCAGAATTTGAGGAAGATTCATCAACAACCTTCATTATGTAAATGACACAGCCTTGCTCACAGAAACTGAGTACTTGAAGCATTTGCAGCAGAAGATCAAGGACTACAACCTTCAATATGGATAACATCTCAACATCAATAAAACAAAGATCCTCACTATTATAGTGATAGGCAACATCATGAAAGATGGAGAAAAGATTGAAATTGCAAATTACTACATCTTATTTGGATGCACCATCAGTACACTTGGTACCATAAGCCAGGAAATCAGGAGATGCATTTAACTATGAAAGTGCAGTCAGGGACCTCTCAAATTATTGAGGAACATTGATGTTAGTTTGAGGACTAAGGTGCACGTGGGTCAGGTTATGGTCTTTTCAGTCACTTGTATTCTTTTGAGAGCTGAACCGTGAAGAAAGATGAATTGGTGCATTTGAGTTGTGGTGTTGGGGAAGAGTGCTGAATATCCCATGAAAAGCCAAAAGAACAAACAGATATATTTTGGAAAAGGTACAGCTGGAGTGTTCCTTGGAGGCAAAGATGGTACAGCTTGGTCTCACATAGTTAGGACATGTTGTTGGAAGAGGCTATTATTTTGCAAAGGAATATTATTCCACTACAGAAGGTTTAGGAATGGAGAAAGAGAGGAAGGCTTAACCCAGGTGGATTGACACAGTGACTTCAGCAGTGGGCTTAACTGTGTGTCAGAGCTTGTGAGGATAGCACAGGAGAGGAGAGAGTTCAGATCTTTTGTTCATAGAATTGCTATGAGTTGTACTTAATTCGAAGACACCTAACAACCCCACAATATACACATAACTATAGATAAATATATACATATGTATATACATACATAGATATTTATAGTTAAATATCTGAAATCT
>NW_006399818.1:9807346-9838960 GCF_000299155.1 Elephantulus edwardii
GATGGGAAAGTCTGCTGCTAGGGACCTCTCCACGGTACTGAAGAGAAATGGTGTCACTCTGGAGACTAAGGTGCATCTGATACAGGCTATGGTCTTTGCAATCACTTGTTATACATCAGAGGGTTGGACGGTGACTAGGAAGGATAGAAGGAGAATTTATGCCTTTGAGCTGTGGGGCTGGAGAAAAGTATTGAATGCATCATAGACTGCCAAGAAAACAAACAGATTAATCAGGAGAGGGTTAAACCAGGCTGCTCTTTGGAGGCAAGAATTCTGGGGCTTTATCTGACATACTTTGGACATGTTGTAAGGAGAGACAGGTTCTTGAAGAGGGACATCATGCTTGGGAGGGTGGAGGGGCACAAGAGAGGAAGACCCTCTATGAGGTGGATTGATTCAGTGACTGGGGTAATCGGGATAGGTGTGTCAGAGGCATTGTGATTGGCACAGGATAGAGCAGGGTTTAGGGCTGTTGTACATAGGGTCGCTATGAGTCACAAACAACTCGATGGTACATAACAACAACAATATCTATCTATCTATATATACATAGAGAGACAGATTTATTTTACAGAAATGGGTATGTGATTTATTTTTTTTTGTTATATGCTGTCAAGTTGACTACAACTCAGAGCTATCCTATGAACAATGGCTCTAAACTATGTCCTATCCTGAACCAACCTCATCATCTCTGACATGCCTGTTCCCAGTGCCACAGTCATTAAGTCAATCCATTTCATTAAGGCTACTCCTCTCTTGTGCTGAACCTCTTCAAGGACTGGCCTCTCCTGACAGCATGCCCAGTGCACGTGAGGGAGGCTTTCAAATTCTCCGTCTGTAAGTCAGATCTCATCAAGGAGTCTGGGGAAGCTAATGAATTCAAGTTGTTGGCTTGCAAGCAGTTTGTCGGCCCACTGGTTCCAAGATGGCTACTTTTAGAGGCAAACGAATAGAAAACTGTCATTGGGAGTAGGGTTACAAGGTTGATGGCTTTGGAGGCTGACAAGTTCAAAGTCAGCAGGTATGGCAGAGGAGAAGTTCAAGTCTGGTGGTGATCAGCCAGACCTAGATGTAAGATCAAAGAAAACGCTATCTAGCTTTGCTAGAGAATCCATGTCATATATTCGATACAGATCACCCCATTTGGGTGACTCCCATTTATAAGATCAGACTGATCATATCTTTACAGAATCAACCCAAATCCTGCCTCATTAGTATCATAGAAATTACAATTTATAATTCATGAGGCACTTAGGTTCCACTGAAGATCACGGCAATGTTGATGGACAATATTAACCATCTCAGATTAAGTTCCTTATAATTAAATCTGAGTGAAGTAGACAATTACGGGGGAAGAATCCTCTTTCATGGATCGTCTTCTTAATTAGAGATAGGTGGTTTTATGTATTGCCTCTAGAGGTGACATTCAAAATAGAGGTTTTCTGTAATTTGAAAAGAAATTTACCTAAAGAAGTGGCAAGGAGAGTGATGGAACACACAGCTACTGTTGCTGCAAATTGTAAAACATTGACAGAACCACAAATGTTCCCACGGTACACATCTCCTCTGAATCACTGAAACGACATTTAGATGAAAGCAGATCACTTACACAGGCAGACTTCTGTGTTTTGCAGCCAGAACAAATGCACTTTGGATGTGAGCCAGAGGGAAAGAACACCTAAATCCCCGCCCCCCAAAAAAGGGAAAAGTACTTAGATTCCAGATAGAATTTTTGAGACATAAAGAAAATATGAGAGTAGGAAATGTGGGCACTGGGTTTTGTTTTCAAAAGGTACTGTGGCATTTCTGCTGGTCTCATTGAATTTCTCACAGAAAGAAAGGTGGGCTTGAAGCTGAGGAAACAGAGCAAAGCAAGAGGAATGATTTAGGAGGCAGGTCAGTGAGATATGTTGGCGTCATGCGCTGTGTGGAATTGGGAATTTCTATATGAGAAAGATCAAGGCTAAAGTCAAGACCTTGGAGACTACTCATTGGTAGGTTAAATACCTCCTAAAGTTATGCATCCTAATCCTGCAATGGGAGCTCTGGTGGCCTAGTGGCAGGAAGCTGCACTGCAATCCCAAAGGCACATGTTTCGAGGCCACCAGCTGCTCTGTGGGAGAAAGGATGGGCAGTCTCCTTCCATGCGATTAACTGCCTCTGAAAACCCTTTGGAGGGTCAGCTATGGGTCAGTTCCGACTCTATGGTACACAACAACAACAATCCTGCAAATCTTTGCATGTTATTGAAGCTAAGGTTCTTGAGACAAGGAGATGATCTCGCTGGATCCTAAATACTAATTGCCCTTATAAGAGGAAGAGAAAAGAGGTGATAGCAAAACAGAGGCAGAGACTGGAGTGATGCTGCCACAGTGCCAGGCAGCCACTAGAAACGGAAAGAGTCAAGAAACAAACTCATCCTCAGAGCCTCTGAAAGGAATGGAGCCCTGACAACACCTTGGATTTTGAACTTAATGCGTTCGGAACTGTAAGAGAATAAATTTCCCTTGCTTGAAGCAGCCCACCAAGGTTGTTATTACAGTCACACTGGAACACTAGTGCATCTGCTTTGGGCAATAGAAAAGGGAGGACAGTTTAAAGAAGTGACGTGGTTTTAAATCCAAAGCACAAATCTTAAAACAGATGAGCAAGAGACAAAGGAATGAAAGAAAGAGCATACGGAGTAAATTTGAAGATCAAGTGGGAGCCATTGGTATAACAGGAATTACTGATGGCAGCTAACTTTGACTGAGCACCAATGCCGTACATTGTTCAAAGCACTTTATAGATATTAGTGTATTTCATTTTCTTCAGTAGAAACTGTTACCATTTACAGTTGAGAAAACCAAGGTGCAGAGAGATTAAATAACTTTCTCTGGGTCATCCGTGTAGTTAATGGTGTGATCAGGTCTCAAATTCAGAAAATTTTTACTACAGCATCTGTGGTTTTGTACACTGCACTGTACTTCTTCTCTTTCATCTGTGAAGTTGGAAGATTCTGATTTTGTATCTTTTCTGAAGTAAGGGAGATAATAAATTTCAAGAGGAAAGATTACTTGTCAAAAGCTGATTTTTGAGGTAAAAAGGAGAGATGATTCAAAATTCAGCATTACTGTTGCTCCGTCTTCTCTGTTGAGTTGGAGAGGGGACCATCTGCTGAAGCTGAGGTCAGCCATGTTCAAGCTTCAAGGCGTGAGAGAAGATGATTAGGATGTAATGGAGAAGAATAAACAAAATGAGACATTTTTTTTCCTCAGGTCAGAGGATTAGTAGTGTTTCCTTGACGATCTCGATCCTGTCCTGTTTATGCCAAGGAATCTTTACACCCTGTAGAGTACCAAGCACAGAGAGAAGAGCCTGAAGGGAATCTCTGATTTCATATACATGGAATTTATTTTCTTCAGATGTAAGGAAGGCATCAGGAGAGAAAGGCGTATGATCTTTGCTCTTGGCGATAGTTGGGGAAGTGTAGCATCCTTGTACCACAGCTGAAAAAGAGTTCAAGAGCAATGCAAGGGCTTAATTTTAGGAATAGAGACTGGATGACTACAAGCCAATGGAAAGGGAAGCTCTTCAAGGGGAAGAGGGTGTTTCATCTGTTCCTTAATGATGAACATATCTGATTGGTGGTCAAGAAAACATTTCACCATGGGAATGTCATGAGCAAAGAATGGAAGAGTTGAAGAAATAGTTTTGTAAGTGTTGGGGGGTCAGGGGAATATCAGCACACTACACTTTCCAGTCGCTGCTTTGCTAAATCTCTGTTAAGTTGTTTAAAACCAATACACAATTAGTCTAAGTACTGATATTTAATTAATCAGGCTGCATGATCTAGTAGAAGAGAGCAAGGTTGAAAATACAGTTAATTGCTTGCTTTGTGACCTTGGACAAATAAGCTAACCTCTTGAGCCTCACATTTCTCATCTTTAAAACACCATGCTCTGTCTTCATATTTATAGTGAGGCATTAACGAACTGATGACCAGTATGAAGCAGAATGTCTGATATGTAACAGATAAACAGTGACACCCATTTTCCCCCCAAAGTAATTACAAGCAAGTTGCATAGTTCGATTTATTACCTGGCAATTTATTCCTAAAGAAGTAACTTTGAAATCTTTTGCAAATCTTAATGTTTTCACATGCCTGTGGTATACTTGCTGTCTTATTTATTAACGTCTTATTTCTTTCCAGATGTTATTTTGTGAGGAGAATTGTTGGGCTGGGCCCTTTGTCTGTGTCTGTGAGGATTCTGAATTCCTGTAGGATTGGGATAGATTTAATCAGTCACTACAAATTCCTTCCAAGTTACCATGTGGAATATGGACCTTTTTCACATCCATCCACTCCTCAGTGGATTCATGTGCTCTTTTTCATTTTAAATTGTTTGTTATCTGCATAGTTTATATTTTCTAACATGATATTCAAGTTTCAATACCTATGTCATTTATTTCAACTGTGCACTTTCTATTTTCATTTATGTCATGTTGCATTTCAGTGCAATGAATTGTATAAGAACTAGAAGTGCGTATTGAATTTAATCCTAGTCCCGTCATCCCTGTGATCTTGCCACTAAATGGACAAGGAATCATTTTTGTCTGTAAGGTTCACACATGGATACAACATGTGTCCCCTCATGCATGATGTCTCTCCCTTGCCCTGCACCTGTCTCTCTCTCTCTCACACACACACACACTGTCTACATTGCCCTGGAGTCTTGGTGTGTCTCCATGGATGCTCTGGAGAAATGTGGGCCATACAGAAGCTGTAAGGGACATGGAGAATGCCAGGTTGACACCCTGGGATTGGCCCTGTGTATACAGGAAGCTAGACAATGAATGAGAATGACAGAAGAAGAATTAATATGCTTGAGTTGTGATGTTGGAGAAAAGTATTGATTATCCCCAGCAATACAAACATATATGTCTTAAGAAAGTGCAGCTGCAGTGCTTCTTAGAGGCAAGGATGGTGACAGTTTGTCTCACCTACTTTGAAGATGGTGTTAAGAGGGGCTATTCCTTGGAAGGGGACATCAGACTGGGAAAGAAGGAAGCCCAGCAAAGGAAAAGAAGACTCTCAAGAGATGGCTTGAGAGTTCCAAATTCTCTGCATTCTCTTCATCGTTTATTGTTTTTTGTCCTGTTAAACTTTGCCTGCCACTGCTACTGGCGTGAAATTATATCTCATTGTGGTTGGCTTTTTGTTTATTTTGTTGTTTGTTTGGTTTATTTTAAATAAAATTTTTGCTTTTTACTGGTTTACTTAAAAAGTTCATAGACATTGCTTTTCACAGTGTATCTTTCCCATTTCCTTTCTCCACCCTTCCATCCACCCATCCAATTGTATGACTCTATGATTTACATTCCTCCCCCTCCATCCTCATCGCTCCACTCCACTACCCCCCTTGGATCTTCATACTCATTCTACAGCAGGTTTTGATACAGTATTCGTCCTTATGGGACTGAGTCCGTTCACTCAGCATAATGCTCTCCAGTCCCTCCCAAGTTAGGTAGTTAGTGATTTACAAAATCTTTGCTTTTGCATGCGGTGTAGGATTCCATGTGTGAATGTACCACAATTTCTCATTCCATTCAATATTGGTGGGACATTTTGGGTGTTCCCATGTTCTTACTATGGTGAAAAACACACAATGGTATATAAGTCTCCATTTGTACCTCAGTTCTCATTTTTTCAGCATATATTCAAAACTGGAACCACGAGGTCATATGGAATTTCTATGTTCAACTTTCTAAGGAAACACCAAACTGTCTTTCAGAGTGGTTGTACCATTTTACAACCCACCAACAGTGTGTAAGAGTTCCTGTCTCACCTCATCCTCTCTAACATTTATGATTTGCTGTCGTCCTGTTAAACTTTGTCACTGCTACTGGAGTGCTATGGTGTATCATGGTTTTGAGTTGCATCTCTCTTATTACCTATAATTTTCAGCATTTCTTCATGTGTCTGTTGACTATCTGGAAATCTTCCTCTGTGAAAAGTCTTTTCATGCCTTTTACTCATTTTTAATTGGGTTATCAGCCTTTTTATTAAAGGAGCTGTAGTGTTTAGTACACTTTCACTATGAGACCCTTGTCTCAGAAAGTATTGATGCCCACTCACTGTTCTTGAGCATCTACAATACACCGGATTCTTTTCTAAGCTCTCTGTGCACTAACTCTTCATTCTCACAACAGCCAGAAGTAGGTACTATTACTTTTTTTCATAGGGGCGTTTAAGGTAATTTCTAGTTTTGCAATTTTTCTTTGAGTAGACCTTCTGCTTCTTTAGTTTCTGGGTTTTCAGAGACTTCTCAGTGTTGCTTCCAACTACTGCTAGGTAATAGCTAACTAAGCTCATTACTCTAGTCCCCCAGCTTTAGTTTCCACATCTGTAAAAAGACAAGCTTAATTTGCTAAATGCTAAGTTAACACCAATTGCAAAACACTCACAATGGGGAAAAAGGTCACAAAATTCGGTCCATCTCCATCCAAGTCCACAATTTTCAACTACAGTCCCTCTTCATTGCTCTCAACTTATGGGTTCTGGTTTCTAGTTTTTATTAATGAATCTTGATTGCTTGTTTGATCTATGTCAGACTGCAAAAATTGATAGAAATTTTTAACTGCTTCATTTTTTACTTTAGTCATTGGTGCATATATTTGAATAATAGTTGTGTTAATAGATCTTCCTAGTATGTGTATGGATAGCATCCTATCACTCACAGCATTGTACTTTGGAAAAGATACTGAATTTGTCTATTTGACTATGAATGCAACCCCATTCTTCTTCACACGTTTCATTCCAGGCACAGTAAATCACGTGAGTGAAAAATTCAGAATGGCCGAGTTCATCTTAGCTCATTTTACCTTTTGTAATTTTTTAATGTCGATCTTTATTAGTTCCATTTCATTGTTTTTACAATGTAAAACTTTCTTAAACTCATACATCATGTATTTTTTTATTTCCATTATTAATGCATGTTTGTTGCTGTTTCTCTTCATTTTGGGGTGTCTTCCAATCTGAAGACTCTACCTCCAATGTTCTATCTAACAATTTTTCTCTGCCACAACAAATATGGCAAAAATTGAGACGAATTGGGCATTCCAGAACACTTCATCATGCTCATGTGAAACCTATACGTAGGCCCTGAGACTGTCTAAATGAATCAGCCCTAGAGGAGGGAACTCAGCATGGATTGAAATCAAGAAGCATGTGCACTAAGACTATATCATTTATCCATACCAATTCAGTCTGTCTAATGAACATATCATTCAAAAAGTTGGACTTTATGAAGAAGAATGTGGCATCAGGATCAGAGGAAGACTCATCAACAACCTGTAATTTGCATATGATAAAATTAGCTTGATGAGAGTGAGGAGGACCGGAAGTTCTTGCTGCAGAAGCTCAAAGACTACGACCTTCAATATGAATTACACTTCAACATCAAAAAATCCAAAGTCAGCAATCCAATGTGTCATCCGCTGTGCCACCATAGCTCCTTTAATTAACTTTAGATTTTTAACTTACTGTTTTTTTCTCAGACATACTCCGTAACATTGCCTTGCACATAGCAGTGGTACAATAAATATTTTGTATTTTAAAACAAACAAACAAAACAAAAAACCCAACTCCAAAGTCCTCACCACCTAACCAATAGGAATCATCATGATAAATGGAGAAGAGATTGAAGTTGTTGATGATTTCATCTTGCTTGAATCAACGATTAACACCCTTGGCACCAGCAATCAAATAAGAAGTCAAAAGATAAGTCACATTGGGAAAATCTGGTGCAGGGACTTCTCCAGAGTGCTAAAGAGCAATGATGTCAGTGAAAAGACTAAGGTACTTCTGATGGTTTGAGCCATGGTCTTCTCAATTGCTTGCTCTGCATCTGAGACTGAAGATGACAGAAGAATAATTGATGCTTTTGAGTTGTAGTACTGGAGAAGAATACAGAATATCCCATGAGCTGAGAGAAAAATAAACCACCCCCCCAAAAAACCCACCAAAAACCAAACAGGCATGTCTTGGAGAAAGTGAAGTCTAAGTTCCTCTTCAAAACAAGGATCATGAAACTTCATTTCACATCAGTCTTGTTAGGATGAGCAAATCTTTGGAGAAGGACATTATGTTTGGAAAGAAAGAGCAAGTATAAGAGAGGAAGACCATCAACAAAATGGATTGACACAGTGACTGGGGCAATGGACCGAAGTGTGTCAGATGGTGAGGGTGGCACGGGATAGTGCAGGTTTCAGATTCATTGCTTGCAGGGTCACTAGGAGTCAACGACATGTAACAACAACAAGATAACTCCAGCTTTAAACATCTGGTTCAAGTTTTAAAAAAATACCTCCTCTGAATCCAAAACTGTATGATTGGGTCAAGTTTAACTTTACTTACCAGATGACATGATTGTTCTGGCCAAGTCATCCAGGCTGGTTAATGTTACATACAGATAATGTGTTTTCTTTTCTCCTTTTAAAGGAACTAGGTATAGATTCTATTATGTGTGTGTTTGTGTTCCAGCCATATTGTGTCCTATCAGAGATACTTTAGATAAATAACATTATAGTTATTTGTCTTTCACTGGGATTTCTTGCGTGATGTCCTAATTCTCTTCTTCTGTCTGCATCTATTAGTTATAACCATTATGTAGTGAAGAACTTGCACTCAGCAACTACTTGATTTTCTTGAAATATGGCTAGAAAAGGAAGGGCAGGAAAAATCTCTGCTTCTGTCACTTTGTTTGCTAATTTTCCGAGTAATGTAGTATTTTAACTGTGTCCAGTGATTATCTGTGGGGGGATTTTTTAAATACAGAATTTTTAAATGTTTCATATACTTCATGGGAGCTGGGGTGACACAGTCCCTAAGCTGTGTCCCTAACCCAAGGGCCGTCCTTCTCTCGTGATTCAAATCCACCAGCAACTCCAAGAAGGAAAGAGGAGAGTCTTCTCCTATGTAATTTATAGCCTCCAAAAACCTGTAGAATGAGTATAAGGATCCAAGGGGAGGAGGATGATGGAAGCAGAGGGATGAGGATGTGCAGGAGGAGGAGGACATTAATCATGGTGGAGTACAATTTAACAGGTGGGGGGAGAGGGAAATTGGAAGAATCTGTTCTGGAAAACAGTATATTCAAATTTTGTAAATAAACTAGTATAATTAAAAAAATAACTTTTGCATCAGAAAAAAACCCCCAAACCTGCTAGGAGGTTCTAACTCAACAGAAATGAGTTTGAATTTTTAAACATATTTCAGTTGCAATCATTATTGCTTATGGTGCTTAACTTGACCCTGTTTTAGTCAAGTGAGAGCCTGTAGTTGACACTCCTGTACCCGAATCTTCCTGGTTTCCTACTTTTCAGATAATATTGTACTATTTCTGCCTCAGACTTTAAGTTAGTAATTTATACAAAGAGCTTCTGCTTGATTTTAATGTGGCATGGTGTTTAGAGAGCCAATCTAAAATTGTGTTACTACCTCCTAACATTACTATATGACAGATGCTTGTTTTAAAAGCAGCTCTATCCTTTTAAATGTTCAGAGCTAGTAAATGTATTTGTTTTGAGAATATGTACTGATATTTCTGATTCATATTAAGGTACTTGGATCTTCACTTAATTATTTTAGTTTGTTTCTCTTAAATGGAACATCATTTTTTTGTGGTTTTTTTAAAGACAGGCATTAACATGGTTATTATTTGCCACCTCTCAGGCTTTACATATTAAAATTTAAAAAAAGGTGAAGGAATATTCATAAAACAGTCAAACTCTACATTCATTGCCAATAACTTGGAACAGACTCATAAGCAGATTTCCTAGGCTATGCAGTCCATAGGATATTTCCCATCTTTATCCAACAAAGCCAGTGGTGTTCTTGAACTGTCAAGGAGATAGGGTGTTTGGTTATCAGTGCAACTCACATGGACTAGGCCACCTGAGCTCCTTCATGTGAAAGACAGGGAATACAATCAACAGCACAAACTATCTGGCTTACTGTGTGTGTGTGTGTGTGTGTGTGTGTGTGTGTGTGTGTGACACTAAATTCCATAGGAGAGAAGTTTGTTATGAATTCTATAATAAATGTCCCTGATAGAAATTTGTAATCAGTCTCTAACATCACTGCAAGAGTGAGAACTAGGTATTATAGACTTCCTAAAGAAGCTGTTGTTCAGAACAAGGGTGCACTGCATAGCTTAAAAGTCAGAAAGAGTGGGAACCATGGATGGATCCTTTCTCCATGCCTATTCAATCTATATGCTGACCAAATAATCCTTGATGCTTGACTCTATGAAGAGGAACGTGGCATCAGAATTGGAGGAAGACTCATCAACACCATGTACTATGTAGATGACACGACCTTGTTTGCTGGGAATGAAGAGGACTTGAAATGCTTGCTTGCAGAAGATCAAGGACTAAAGCCTTCAATATGGATTACATGTCAGCATCAAGAAGACAAACATAGTCACCACTGGGCAAGTGGGCAGTGTGATGATAGATGGTGAAAGGATAGAAGTCAATTATTTCATCTAGCTTGGATCCATAATTTACACCCTTGGTACCAGCAATCAGGAGATCAAGAGAAATATTATAGTAGGTTTATATTTTAATGAAACAAGTTTTGATAGGTAAGATCATGTGAAAATCTGTTGGTATTACAGTTGAGTATCACTAGTATCTCTTAAAGGAATTCTAGTAGCCTAATGGCTAGGAAATGGTGGTACTGGCAGCCCGAAGGTGGGCAGTTCAGATCCCTTAGCAGGTCCATAGGAGAAAGATGGGCAGTTTCCTCCTGTGTGATCTTCAGGCTCTGAAAACCCACTGAAGGATCAGCCATGAGTTGGTTCTGACTTAAGGACAGTGAATGAGCGAGAGAATATTCCTTAGGGAATCTTGATGGTTCTGTTGATTAGAGTGTTGGTTTGCTAACCAAGCAGTCAGCATCATTTCAAACCCACCAGTGATTCCACAGGAGAATGGTGTGGCCGTATACTTGCATACAGACTTAACAGCTTTGGAAAACCCTCAAGAACCATCCTACTCTCTGCCTCGTGGGATTGCTATGAGTCAGAATTAACTCAGTGGCAGTGAATTTGGCTCTTTTTTATTTTAGCATCCATCCATTAAGAATTTGAAAATGATAATTATGTATGTTTTCTGGGTTTCTTGCCAGAACTTAACAAGTTGGCATGCTAGCCATGCTCAACTGACTTCTACACTATAATAATGGTGCTGTTTTTCATTCTAGGTTTAAGTTTATCTATTCATGGGGCTGAAAAACGTTTGCAAATCCATCAACGGCGAAGTGTGGCAAGCCGCCCCGGGTCACGCCGCCTGCCTGTGGTCCGGCATTCTTCACTCCCACCAGGCAGGAGGTCAATAAAAATGGAGGCAAGCTCTTCTGGAATCTCTAATGGGAAAACCAAAGTCTTCCACCCAGGTAATGCACTGAGAACTGCTACAGGGGTGCATGTTAGCAGCATGATATTATATTACCGAATTAGGCCATACTTCCATGGTTGGTCTTTTTATTCTAAAAAAAAAAAAAAAAAAGTCTTGTTCTACCTCTCTCTCTCCTCACTACAGTGATAAATACCACAAAAATCAATAAGAGAAGAGAAGGCTTGGTGTATCAAAGAAGGTTTAAGTTCTAATCTACCTGCCATGGTAGAATATAAATGAGAAGTGAGAGAATGAATGTCTTCATTTCAGAAACTATTATTGTGTACTATAACCAAATAAGCTTAGAAGCAGGAGTGGCATACACTTTCATAATAGCTTGCCTCTGGAAATCCTATGAACCTGGACAAAGGACAAAACTTACACAGGTGTCCAGGTCTTTTGTTCACAGGGTCGCTGTTAGTCACTTACAACTTGACAGCACTTAACAACAATAGCAGCACAGAGAAAGTATCAGTTGGCCTAGTGGACTGAAAGTCATGCCACCAAGCCAAAGGTGGATGACTCTACTCCACAGCCCTCAGACCTGCCTTTAATTGTTTTTGGTGAAACATTCTTCTAAGTCGTGTAACCCTGGTCTGTCCACTTGCTGTACAGAAGTAACTCGTGGTTACTGTGAAGCCAAACACTGTGACACTGATAAGTCAAATGCAAGAATGGTTACCCATGGTGGACAGTGTGTGGTGACACTCCCTGATTAAAAAACAAGCTTGGAAGCAGGAGTGACATCCACTTCTGTAATAGCTTGCCTCTGGAAACCCTATGAACTAAGAGAAAGGACGAAAGTTATACAGGTGTCCAGATCTTTTGTTCATAGGGTCGCTGTGAGTTGCCTACAACTCGATGGCACTTAACAACAACAATAACATAACCAAATAGATACAACTCAGCCTCGTAATGTGTTCTGAAATATACCAGGGAAAATTTAAAGCTGAAAAACATGCACTTTGAAGTCTTAAATGTCTAGGTTAACCTGCCTGGAACTTAACTGAAGTCAGAGAGAAAGAATGGAGCCAGTATATTAAATTTTAAAGTTTCTGGGAAACACTTGTGATCTCTTAACGATATTAACAAATTCGATCTAAAAGCAAATAATTCCAACTGAAGTGTTTTGCTCGCTCATTTGGCTAAGAAATTCATTTAAATATGTTGTTGTTGTTATGTGCCATCAAGTCGCTTGCAATTCATAGCGACCCTATATACCGGAGCTTGATACATTCTTCTGTCCTGTGCCAACCTATCCATCTCAAATGCACTTATTCCCACCTCTCCAGTCAACCAGAATCGATCCATCTCATCAAAGGTCTTTCTTTCCTTCGCCGCCCCTCCACTCTGCCAAACATGATGTCCCTCTCCAAGGACCAGTCCCTCCTTGCAACATGCCCAAAGTATGTCAGACGAAGCTTCAGAATCCTTGACTCCATGGAGCATTCGGGCTTCACCCTCTCCAGGACAAACCTGTTTGTTCTCCTAGCAGTCCATGGTATATTCAACACTCTTCTCCAGCACCACAGCTCAAAGGCATCAATTCTCTTTCTATCAACCCTATTCACTGTCCAACTCTCTAATGCATAGCACATAATTGTGAAGATGACAGCCTGGATCAGGCACACCTTAGTCTCCAGTCGGACATCGTTGCTCTTCAGTACTCTTGAGAGGTCCCTCACAGCTGACTTTCTCAATCCAATTCGTCTCTTGATTTCCTGGCTGCTGGAAGGGTTTTGATTGTGGAACCAAGCAAATTAAAACTGTTAACTGTCTCAATCTCTTCACCATCCATACTGATGCTGCCAATTGGCCCAGTGGTGAGAATCTTTGTTTTCTTGATACTGAGCTTCAATCCATATAGAAGGCTGTAGTCCTTGATCTTCTGCAGCAAGTGCTTCAGGTCCTCCTCAGTTTCGGCAAACAGGGTTGTGTCACCTGCATAACACAGGTTGTTGATGATTCTTCTACCAATCCTGATGCCACATTGCTCCTTGTATAGCCCGGCATCTCAGATGATCTGTTCTGCATACAGATTGAAAAGGTATGGAGATAGAATACATCCCTGACGAGTACCCTTCTTGATTTTGAACCATGTAGTGTTTCTTTGCTTTGTTCTGACAACTGCCTCTTGGTCCGAGTATAAGTTTCGCATTAGCACAATCAAATGTTCTGGGCTTCCCATTCTTCTCAGAGTCAGCCATATGCATCCTACAGATATGTATTGAATACCTACTATATGCCAAGCAATATTTTAGATGCTGAGCAAGCATCTACAAACCAGGAGGGGAAGGCCTTCTATGAGGTGGATTGATTCAGTGACTGGGATAATCAGGATGGGAGTGTCAGAGACAGTGCGATTGGCACAGGACAGAGCAGAGTTTAGGGCTATTGTACATAGGGTTGCTATGAGTCACAAGCAACTTGACGGCACATAACAACAACAACAACAACAACCTACTATATGCCAGGCAACATTTTAGATGCTAAGCAAACATCTACAAACTAGGTTGTGTTTCTGTCTGACTCTTTATATTTTTGTTACTTGTCATCAAGTTAACTCTGACCTTACATACAATAGAAGCAAACAGTGTCCATCCATGTTTTATCCTCACTATAACCAGCAAGTTCAAAGCCATCATGGTAGCTGTAGTGTCAGTTTATCTTACTAAGAGTTCTCCATGCCCTTACTGGCCTTCTACTTGTTCCAATCCATCAGCCACTTCACAGACCAAAGATAGACAATCTTCTCCAATGCAGTTGACAGTCCTGGAAACCCAAGCGTCAGCTATCGGTGGGTTCTAATTAAATGGCAAAGAGTGAGTGAACTTCATGGCTGGATCTTTTTTCTCAGGAAATATGAAAGGATTCAGGATTTTTCCATCTTAATTTTCTTTATTGGACATAATCCTGTTTTCTCTTTTGTTGTTCTTGTTTCTGTCATCCAAGACAATTTCCTTAAAGAGTGATCCACACTTGTTTGTTCTATTACTTCCTAGCCACTCTCCAGTCAAATACACGTTTTCTGGATCATCTACTCATTCCATGCTGTCTGTGAGGTTCTTAGTGACTGACCTCTTTTATCATAATGTGGTGGCAGCTTTCGACACTCATCTGATGTACCAGACTAGGTTAAACCACCCACTTCTTCACAGATCATGAATAGATCTCAAAATCTAACTTAAATTCCACTTCCTCTGCTGGTCACAAATGATTTAACACTTTCCTGCATTTCAATAGAAACTGGAAACTTTGTCAAACTCCAGCTAAGTACGCCTGATTCTGGACATGGTCTTTTCAGGCATTTGCTATGTATATGAGAGCTGGACAGTGAATAAAGATGACAGAAGAAGAATTGATGCTGTTGAGCTATAGTGTTGGAGAAGAGTAATGACTATCCCATAGACTGCCGAAAGAACAAACAGCTATCTTGGAGAAGATGTATCCAGAGTGCTCCTTGGAGGCAGACGTGATAAAGCCTCATCTTGCATACTTTGAGCATGTTGCTAGGAGAGGTTATTCCTTGGAGAGGGATATGATGCTTGGAAAGATGGAGGGACAGTGAAGGAGAGGAAGACTCTCAACCAGGTAGCTTGATGCGGTGACTGCAGCATTGAGTTTGAGTGTGTAAAGATTGTGAGGATGGCACAGGATAGGCCAGGGTTCATGAGTGTTCATAGTGTCACCATGAGTCACACTTGACTCTACAACACCTATAAAAACAACATAGAATATCATTATTATAGAGAAAGCAAAGAGGTTACTCTCAAAACTAAGATGTGCTTGACTTAAGTCATGGTATTTTCAGATGCATGTGAAAAACTAGCCTGTGGATAAAGAAGACCAAAAAAGAACTGATGCCTTTGAATTATGGTGTTGGCAAAAAATGTTGAATATACGTATCCTGGACAGCCAGAAGAATTAACAAATCTGTCTTGGGAGAAGAAATGCCCTTTCAGGGATGGAAAGACTTTATCTCCTATACTCTGGACATATTACAGAGAGGGACCAATCTCTCTGAGGTGGACAACATGCTTGATAAAGCAAGCGATAAGTGACAAAAGAAGAAACCCTTAATGATGAACAACATAGTGGCAAAACAATGGTCTCAAATAGAACAATGGTAGTGACAATGATGTGGAGTCAAGACGTGTTCTCTTCTGTCATAATAGCGTCAATTCAGTTGGAATTAACTTAAATGTTCCCAACAGCACCCAACATAATGCCCCTTGAAGACAGAATGTGCATTTAGTTCATCTTTGTATCCCCCATTATTCCTAGCCACACTTGTTTTACAGAGATGATTCTTCTAGAATAACTATTTGTTTGTCAAAATCTATTCCACCTAAGTCTGCCTTCTGAAGCTCTAAAGAGCAAATCTAATTCTTCTTTCATCATGTAATCCTTCAGTTGTTCACAAACTTATTCTGAGGTATTTGCCAACTGAAACATTTACTCGTTTCTTCAGTGCTTCTTTGAATGATATGTTTTTCAAGTTCTTTACCCTCTTTTTCCTAGATTTCTTAGAAAAGTATAATTTCATTATTACCTCCTTGAAAATACAGTGCCTGAAATTGAATAGTGTATTCTGTTCATGTCTGCTCCGAATAGAGTGGATCTGTTCTTTTCTTTAGTTGACATCCAGTAGTGATATTGTTGTATTGTGAGTGATATTAGTAAATAAAATATTATGAATATATTTCTTAATGGTGATCTGTAAGTGTGGGATAATTTAGTATATCTCAAGGCCGCACACTACCCTTAGCACCAAAAAGCATGTCATTATGTTTATATGTCCATAGTTTATTGGAGGTTCTAATTCCCATATGTCTTGACTTCTGGTTGAAAATAAAAACAAAGCCAGCCCTGTTAGCTCAGAAAATGTATATGAAATCATTATTTAGAGACTGTGTGTGTACATATATATGTATGTAATATCATTGTATATGTTTTATATTCTGTCCTCTTATTTTTAGCATATGTACACTAACGCATCGTAGATCTCTGTTGGGAGATTACAGCTCTCAAACCAAATTTCTTATTTGTAGTGAGTCATAGATCTTAGAAGCATCATGGGCATTTTAGTCATCAGAGGCCTATTAAGTCATCCATCTGCTTTTTTACAAAGTTAATAATTCTATTCCCTAAAGTGCTCTCTAAAAGCCCACTCAGACTGGTTGTTAAGCACCACAAGAAAGAGCCAGTGTCTTGGAGTTCTTCTGTGCCATCAGCCCTGAACAATTTGTCTCCTCTTATTTTACAGACACTTCTGAATGTCTATTATATGCTTTAAAAAATGTTTACTCAGAAGATTCTCATTTTGATGTTGAAACTTTACAAAACCCTATTAAATCTGTATGTCAAGGAGCTCACAGTCATGTCCAAAAGAGATCACCAGTTAAAGGTCTTTGTAAGCAACAAAATTATTTCAGTTTAATTAGAAGTAATTTAAATTTTAAAGATGTACATATAAATTAACCTTGGTAAAAAAGAATAGTCTGAAAAAGAACTACTTGACTGTCTGGAATTCCTAACCTTTAATCTTTACTCTGAACTTTTTTTGCATCATTTTACTTGAGTTTAAAAGGGAAGGAAGAGACATTCTGTCTAAAGTGGTGAAAATGGGACACAGGGGCACAGGGCCATGCACATCTCTCTGAAAGGGCCAGAGGGGGTAAGAATAGCACAGCTCCTCACTGCCCCAGTGTTGAAAGCAGATAATCCATGCTCAAAATGAAGTATTTTTATCTTCTGCAGTAAGTAAACCTGGTTTAGGATTTTCCTCTCCTTTTCTGATCGTCTCTCCTTTCGAACATGATGTCTTTCTTTTTCCAAGGACTTCTCCAAACATGCCCCAAATATGGGAGACTCACTTTCACTATCCTTACCTCTAAGGAGCACTCTGGTTACACATTGTCCAAGACAGATATGTACATAGGACATTCAACACTCATCACTAACACCATACTGCAAAGGCATTACTTTCTTTTTTTCTTATTTTCTCAGTGCAGTGTGTCTTGATTTCTTGACTATTATTGCCATGAATTTTGTTTGTAGATCCAAGTAGAAGGACAGCTTCTATCTTTCATCTATCTATCATGACATTGCCTTCTGGTCCAATGGTGAGGATTTTTGTTTTCTCCATACTGAGACTTACCCTATATTGAAGGCTTAAATTTTGTATCTTCTATAGTAATCACTTCAAGTCTTCCCCACTTTGTGTATACAAGGTTATGTCATCTGTGTAACACAGGTTGTTGCTTAATCATCCTCCAAACTTGATGCCGCATTCTTCTTCATATAGTCCACCTTCTCAAATTATTTTCTCAGTGTGCTCACTGGCATATAGTAGGTTCTCGGCACTAAATAAAGGTGGTCATTCTTGGTTTTGTTGTCCTCAGAGGTCTGAAGATTGAGAAACCTGAAAATACTTATGTTCTAGAATTGTTTCTTATTCAGCCATCACCCCATCATACCATTTCCCATTAAACCTGTGTTGCACATACTGGCAGAAGAGCGTTTCAGTGTACCATCCCAGCCACTCATCCTGCAGTTGTTTGGTTTCTTTGCTTCTCATTGTTTCAGGTGCTTTTATTGTGTATCCATTTAGTTTAAACTTAGCTGTTAGCAACTCATAATTAATGAATATTCTTTTCTTGTCTCCTTTATAGAACAACAATACAATTTATAGGCCAAAAATGCAAGTATTAAATAGCACAGGCCCTGGAACTACACTTAAAGGATAAAAAGGAGAGTAAGCCAAAACATTGATTGTGTTTTTAAAGTTGAGTGGGAGTAGAGCAAATTATCTTAGATTAATGACTTAGCCATACAAAATAGAATCAGAAACCTTCTAAAGTATTTCTTTCACTACTTTTCTTTTATCTCTTAGGGCCATCATACAGTCCTAGAAGAGTGTCATTAGAGACAGAATATGTCCTTTGTTCGCTTATAGAATTTGTAAAATGATGATTTGCTGATACGTTTCATTACTTTCCCAAGTAATTTCTAGCACAATTCCTTTCATCTCCTTTTTAAAAACCTCCTTTACCTCTTTATGCATGATTTTTTTTGTCCTTATTTAGATATGGTATTTAGACACTGGGACCTACTGATTTCACAGGAAATAAATGTAAAGATTTTGAGCGTTTTTTCTGTTAAACTGAAATGACTGCAGTGGTCTTTGTATGCATAGACATAAACTCACAGTTTGGCAGTAATAAAATTAAGTGCTACAGTATTATCAACCTCAAGAAGTACCAAGCCATTTGACTTCATTATCTCATTTCATTTTCACAGCATCCTTTTGATGCTATTCTTATTTTATAAATGGAGAACTAGGGCACCGAGAAGATGAACGTATCAGAGGTCACATTAGCTAGTAACTAGCTGGTGAAGGTATTATCCTAACTCAGGAGGTCTGACCTTCTCATTTAATGCTCTGCTCCTTTATCCTTCAAAACAAACTATTGGTAGCAATAGTTTTAGCCAGTAGTTATATAGCAAAGCCTGGATATTTTTTTATTTAAAGTCTTACAATAGGTAAAAGGAGCTGTGGCATTGTAGGTTAAGCATTGGGATTCTAATTGAAAGGTCGGTAGTTTGAACCAACCAGCAGATGCACGGGGAAAAGATGAAGCAATTTGTTCCCATAAAGATATACCCCCTTGGAAAACCCATGAGGTGGTTCTACACTGCCCTATAGGGAGGCTGTGAGTTAAGAATTGACCCAACAACAGTGGGTCTGGTTTTGGATAACACTAAAAACATTAGCATAACAAGATTGTAATGAAGATCAGTTATATTTTATTGAAATCAAATGTCATTTTCTTTGTATCATTTTTTTCCCTTACATATGTGGTACTCCACATTTCACCTGCCTTTTTGTTCCGTTGTTATTGTTTTTCTTATGCATGATCAGATCAGAACTGACGCATTCATGACACATCAGCAGGTTCTCAGAGTCAGTGAATTGCATAGGAGCAGATTGCCTGTCTTTCTCCAACAGAGCATCTGGTGGATTTGAACCACATGCCTTTGGGTTGGAGGTACAGCTTTTTAATTCTAGGCCACTTTTTTATCTTCCCTTTTTCTCATTATATCTGGTACTCACTTCTGGTTTTTTTCATGTTTCAAAGGTTACCTTCAGATCTTCGTATCAAGGCCTGATGTCAAAATAAAAAAAGACTGAATTCAGTGAATGCCTTTCATGGCCCATTTCAACCTTAAACATCAGTACCAAAAGTGAGGAGGAGAGGGAGAGAAGCTCTTGCAGGGAGTTTGTTAAAGAAAATGAGAGGAAGGAAAATTCAGCTATAGCTCTTCAAGAAGAGAAAAATTCCACTTACTGCTGTTAAATAGGAACTGGCTCATAGTTACTGGTCCTTCACTAGATTTTCAGAGATTGTGTAGTATTAACCCAAACGTTGACTTTTTTTTAGTCATTACAATTAGCTCCCTCTGGCCTCTAGCTACCTTAATTGCAGGCACATGGTCTTGCAAATTACCAACAGCTGTGGGAATAGGATAAGGGAAAGAATGCTTCCCACGCTGAATAGTGCGACTTGAGATGAGCAAGTTTGGTGACAACAAGACTTGCAGGAGACTGGAGCAAGACCCTTGTAAAAGCGAGACTCTGGTGATGGTGGTAGAGAGACTGTGACATTTTTGTGGAGAAACTGTGTCGAGGTGTGACCTGGGGCTTCTTGCACATGTGCTGGCCACAGTTACAGGTTTTTGCTGTTCTTGATACTTGAAGGAGAATATGCTCTGGGACAAACTTTGCTGAATGATTTGGATTTGACTGCAGAACTGAAACCAGAGCCTGGATTAATTGAGGAATTGTATCTTGGAGCTGTTGGGTTAAAACCTGGACTTGTGAGATATTCTTTGCCTCTTCGACTCCCCAACTTACATCTCTAAAGAACCCCATTCTCATGAGTTCAACTGAACTGCATAGTTTTCTATTTGAGGTGATTTGTGCCTTCAGATAGTGGGGATTTAAAAAAAAACTGATATTTGTACTTTTTAACACAGTGCATTTATCTGCATAAAATATATGAATATAAACTTTTCTACTATCTTTGAAATAGAGTATAAATCTCTGGTTTTTAACTCCTTGTGAAAAAGGTACCATAAAATTATGATACTAGAGAAATGAGTCAGTGAGTCAACAATGAATAAACTAACCTCTTGCTGTTGGTGTGGCTCTAAAGGGACCATGGAGCTGAGCTATGGGATCTTTGTCTGCTTTCTGTTCTGGGGTGATGTTTGACAGTGCAATTTTCACTCTCTGGCACTTTCAGAGATACACTCATGGTCTTGTACCCCCATGTCCCATTTTCTGCTTTCTATACAGACTGTAAATTGCATAGGAAGAGACTGTTCATCTTTCTCCTGTGGAAGTGCTGGTAGATTTGAACCGTTTACCTTTGGGTTGACAGCACAATCCTTACCCATGAGGCTGCCAAAGCACCAGTAGACAATGGCACCTAACAACAACAACAAATTGGAGAGGCAAGATACAGCATGTTTAGGAAAGAATTATAAGGGAAGAGTAAATGTCTGACCATTCTTTGTTGTTGTTGGGCCATGAAGTGGGTAGGTGAGTGCAAACTGCCAACTTTGCAGTTAGCAGATGAATAGTTAATCATTGTGCTAACAAGACTTCATGATAGTCATGAACCCAACCACCTACATTTAGTTCATACTTTATTATTTCCAAAGGGTTTTCATAAAATTTTCTTCATCTTATAGTTTCTTACTGGTGTTCTGTGTGGTGAAATTACCTCTATATTACCAAGAAATATATTTACTTGCCCAAAGATACAAAATTAGTAATTGGTGGGTTACAACTAGATCCATGTGTCTAAAATATTCTAGGATATTTTATTCACTGTACCAGTTTCTTTTTCTCTTGACAATAAGAATGAGTTGAAGAATGATTGTGTGTGTGTGTGTGTGTGTGTGTGTGTGTGTGTGTGTGCGTGTGCGCGCGCGCTTTCTGATCCCCTTACTTAAAAACAGACATTTTATCACAAAAGTGACAGGAGGTTGTTTTGTAAAGCATAGATGAAATTTTCTATCTGGGAGATAGATGTCTAGCATGATAGAAAATAAGGTTTTCCACATGACTTTGAAATCATGTGCATGAGAAAGTGCTTTCTTCTTTAATACCACATATTTAGGACATGTTATCAGGAGGAACCCATTTCTGGAAAAGAACATCATGCTTGGGAAAGCAGAGGGTCACTGAGAAAGAGAAACACTCCCAATGAGATGGGTTGACATTGGACTTGCTATAGTGGGATCTAGCATAGCACTGACTGTGAGAGTAGCACAGGACCAGGGAGAGAGTTTTGTTCATAGGGTTACTATGTGTTGGAACAGGGAGCTCTGGCAACTCAGTCTCAATCCACCAGCAGCTTCTGAGGAGAAAGAGTGGCAGTTTCCACCTCTGTGATATACTGCTTCTGAAAACCTGCTGGAGGGTCAGTTCTAAGTTGGTCCTAGCTTGATGGCATGTAACAACATCACTGTGGACCGGAACTGACTTGACAGGGCTTCACAACAACCTTTTACTTTGGCTTTATTTCCCATTGAGTTGAGGGTGGATATGGTGTCTTTCAGAATGGTTAGCACTGTGGTTTAGAAATAACCGTAATTATCCTTCATTTGGATCTCTTCCTCTTAAAGTGAAGGGTTTTTTTTAGATGTGTGATGTAAGTTGAGTAAATAGGGGGTTACTTAGGAAAGCAAGCTATTCTGGGCCTTGGCGAATGGGAGCATTGGTGTCCGCTCTCCTTGGTATTATATGCTGAGTAACAAAATTGTGTTGTCTAAAAATAAACACAAATCTTTCCTTTAAACATTTGCATTTTCTTTTCTCTTTGCTGAGGGACAACTGCACACATTTTGAATGATATAATGCATTTAGAAGAATTTTCTGAAAAATCTTTCCACAACATGAAGTGAATGACAAAATGCCACTTTCAAAAATGTAGCCAGAAAGGAAACTACTAAATTTCTGCAAAGACTGTTGTGGTTTGTAGAATTTAAAACTTTGCCTTCTGCTTGAGGCTATTTGGTATAGTTTTCTATTTGAGGTGGTTTGTGTCTTTAGATAGTGGGGGCTTTTTAAAAAATTTAATATTTGTATTTTTAACACTGTTTATCCACATAAAATATATTAATATAAACCTTTATACTATCTTTGCAATTGAGTCTAAATCTCTGGTTTTTAACTCCTTGTGAAAAAGATACCATAAGATTATGGAACTGGAGAATACCTTATAATCATCTAGTTCAAACATTTCATCTGAAGAAACTAAAACCCATAGGCAAAGAAGAAATCAAGGCATGATAGGGTAACACAAAGAAAATTGGTAGCATGATACTGTTTTGAGCATTTTGCAGTCCACTCATTACAGTTGAGTTGGCACTGACTCATAGCTCACCTTGCAACAGGCTTTCAGAGACTATGAATCACATGGGAGGAGATTGCCCATCTTTTTCCCTTGACACAACTGAGGAATTAGAACCTTCTGCCTTTGGGTTGGCAGTTTAACTCCTTACTCACTAAGCAACCAGAGTTCTCTAGCTTTGCGGTAACCTTAGTCTATATATATATATATACACTAACTATTTGGTACCAGCAAGCCAGTTCTGATTCACAGCCACTCTCCTCATAATAGATAAAACCTTGACCAATCCTGCACCATCCCCAAGATCTCCATTATGCTCACATACACTGTTGACTCTGTCAGTCCGTGTCCTCAAGGATCATCTCTCATTCAGGGACTCTTTTCCACACATCGAGTCCTTCCCCAGGGACTGACAACATACTCAAAATAAATGAAATGAAGTTGTGGAATTTTTGCCTCGAATGAGAACTCTGGCAGCATTTCCTCCAAGATGAATTTGTTTATTTTTTGGGCAGTTTTTCATATATTGAGTACTTCGGCAACACCACAATACAAGGCATCAATTCTTCTACATGCTTATTATTGTCCAGTTTTCACATGTGTAGGAAGCAATTTGAAGTGTGTTAGATTGGATCAAGTGTTACTATAGTGTTAATAGAGACATCCATGATCTTCAACACTTTATTATTATTTATTTTTTTATAACTAGACAATCTATTTGCACCCTGACTTTACCATTCACTGGCCCTGTAATTCACAGACTTATTTATTCATTTAAACCTGCCTCTTTTTAAAAAAAGTCCCTTTTGTTATTTTTGTTGATTGCTGTCAAGTTGAGCATGACTTACAGTGTCTCTGAACAAAAGACCTAATACCTTTCTGCAACTATCATTGTTTCTCCAAGTTCATAGTTTCCATAGAGTTTCATAGAGTTTTTGAGTAAAAACTTACAAATCACATTGTTTTCTTCAGACAGTTTTTCATAGACATTAATTACCATTGATTGGTACAGTTAACTCATTCATTGTTGTTGTTGTAGTGACCCTATGAACGAACAGCCTGAGCACTGTTCGTACATAGTTTCCAGAGGCAAGCCATTTCGGAAGTGGATGCCGCTCCTGCTTCCAGGCTTGATTTAGCCGGGAAGCTCCAGCCAACACTGTCCACCATAGGTGCCCATTACCACGATTGGCACATCACTGTCACAGGCTTCAGTACAGAGGTTAACTCATTACACACCCCTGTATTGCTCTTCCCTTCAGTCACTTTCTGTATTTGTTAATTTTTTCCCCTTTTCTCCCCCTCCCTTTAATCTGTAATATGTCCTATATTGGATTATATTTGTAATGCACATAATGTCTGGTCATCTGTTCATTTCAAACTGACCTTCTCTTCACCTATTCCCATACAGGAAATATCTATCCATTCTTTGTCTGCTCTCTCCAGCTCGCCTCCCCTCCTGATTCATAACCGTTCTATTTTTATAGCAGAAGTCTTAAACAGTATTTGCCTTTTTGTGACTGCGTTGTTTCACTCAGTAGAGTGACCTCCAGGCTCATTCATGCTATGCCATGTCTCCAAAGGTTTACCTTAAAGTCACTGACAGCAAATTTTCCCAATGTAACATGTGTTGATTTGTTGATGCTGCTACCATGAGTGTTGCTTGTGAATACAAATAAAATTGAATCATTGATGTTGTCACTCTTCTGTGAATTTGTTATAATGTTTCTTATTGATTCAATTGTTAGAATTTCTGTTCTCTTGGTGTTCAGGTGTAATCCATACTGAAGGTTGTAATCTTTGATCTTCTGTAGTAAGTGCTTCAGGTCCCTCTTCACTATGAACAAGCAGGGTTGTGTCATCTGTGTAACACAGGTTATTGATGAATCTTTTTCCAATCCTGATGCCACATCCTTTAGCTTTATAGATAATTTGCTTAGCATACATATTGAACCTTAATGCATGTCTTTTCTGATTTTAAACCATACAGTTTAAACCATATAGTCCTGTTGTTCTGTTCAAACGACAGCTTCTTGTTTGAAGTGCAAGTTCTATATATGGGCACAATGAAGCCTTCTGGGATTCCCACTCTTGTCAATGTTATCCATACTTTATTTTGATCCACACAGTTGAGAGCATAATATGCCTCATCCCAGAAAAGGGTTTAAGATGACTGTACTAAAATAGAAAACTTCTTTCAACTGTAAAAATGTGTTTTGACAAGATGTTGTGATTGTTGTTGTTGATTGCCTTTAAGTCGAGCACAACTTATTGCAACCCTATGAACACTCTCAACATTTATCAAAGTTCATAGGGTTTCTAGAGGAATTTTATTTAGGGAGTGGATGCCACTCCTGCCTCCAAACCTGTCATAGTATGTTATTGTTTTAAATGCCATTGAGTCATTTGCAATGTATAGCAACCCTATGAACAGCAGCTCTGAACCTTTCCCTGTCCTGAGCCAGATTAATATATGCACATTACACGTCCAAATTTTGCTCACAGCGCCATTTTCCATGTCTAAGGTCACGTATCTTGCTCATTACATTAAATGTCAGGTCCCAGGCAATCATCCAACACCAGGCCCTCAGGTTCACTGAGCAATTAAAGAATAAACAAAGCAAAGGAGTTGTAGGAGGCTCAAACACTTTTACTCTGTTTCTCACAGACTGTGAGGAGGAGCCGCACTGTGAGCTGCCAACCGAGAACTTGACCATCAAGTTCTTAGAGTGCTCAGAACAGAAGTGGCTCTCTGCCGCATTTTGCACACAGAACCCTGCTCTGATCACACGGTGAGCATGTGCAGTCACACTGAATACAGCAATTCAGCACAGACTACTGTGCTTGCTCAGACATGGCTTCAGACTGGCTAGAACTGCTTATTTGTATAGAAGGTATGTTACAGGGTAGCACAAATCAGCCTGCTGGGTGTGCACAACACATTTCAGTCCCTGACAACATATATTAAAAAAACACACAAACCAAAACCTCAAACTCAATGCCACCAAGTTGGAGCTTACTGATAACTGACAGGATGGCAAGTCCTAAAAGGCTGTAAATCACATAGGAAGAGCTTGCCTATCGTTCTCAGGTAGAGCAACTGGTAGATTCGAACCACCTGCCTTTGGGTTGGAAGTACAAACCAGAGCTCTGTGTGTGTGTGTGTGTGTGTGTGTGTGTGTGTGTGTGTGTTTTCTATTTTACAGATAAGAACATTGATACATTGGTATTTTGGAGAATAGATTTTTTGTTGTTCTTGTTAGCTCAGTGTCACTCTAGTCAGTGGGATTGGGACTTATAAGCCCAATCCCTTCTCCATGATGCTATTATTATCATTGTCAGCTACCATCCAGTTGCCTTCACACATGATAACCTCACCCAAACAGAACAAAACACTGCACAATGGACAGCCATCCCCACATCAGAACAATTATGGATCAGACTGGTGCGAACCCACCGGGTTTTCCTTGCTGATTTTTTTTAAAATAGAGTGCCAGGCTTTTTGGCTAGTCTGTTTCAGTCTGGGAGCTCCACAGTTTTATTGTAGCTTCACTGACAGACTTAAGAGAGGGTAGCTGCTTATGGGATGTGTTGACAAGGAATTGAACTAGAGTCTTCAAAATGACAGAATAGAAGTCAACCATTTTATCATGAATGCTCCCTGAAGCTATGGTAGTGGTTAATAGTGAACTTTTCTTGTTGTTTTGTACTGTCGAGTCAGAACTGACCCATAGCTGACCCTCCAGCAGGTTTTTAGAGGCAGTTAAATGCATGGGAATAAATTGCTTATCCTTCTTCCATGGAGCACTGGGTGGATTTGAACTGTGTACCTTCAGAATCACAGTGCAACTTCTTGCCACTGGGCCAGAGGCTAATGCACAAAGATGAGAAGCACCTGGTCCTCTTGGACTCTTGTATGTTGTAAAGCTGTATAATTTTCTCCATTTGTCTCAAGCCTTTGCAAAGTTATCCCTCAAGTGAATAAACAGCGTTTTTAGCAAAGCTGAAAATGTCTTAAATTTCTATTCTGTAACCTTCCCAGTCATGAGTTTCTGTCCTCCCTTCCTCTGGGCGAGTTTCTGCCAGCATAGCAACAAGACTCAGAAGATTGGGAGATGCCACAGAATCTTGTTGCATGGCCCATAAATCACCTCCTCCTCCAGCCATTTGGAGCTTTGCTTGCACATGAACTTGCAGGCCCCCCTCGCATTATTTCGTTTTAAGGTGTATTATTATTGAAGAGATCACATTTTTGCTGATCTTAGGAAACCTGGAAGATCAGCCATTAAAAATTGAAGCCATGAGATTACGACTGCATTTGAGTCCCGAGAAGCAACCTTTCGTTGTTAGCTAAATGTGGTCTTTCCAGTCTTTACAGATTGTAATCCAGAGCACTACGGTTTAAAAAAAAAAAAGACTCTTAAATCACAGAAAGTGGAATAAAAAATTAAAAACATTAGATATTGCCTTTTGACTTGACTGCTAACACAATAAAGCAGCATTGTAAACTGAAAAAAAAAAAGACTCTTGCTCTTGAGTTGCTGAAACTCATAATAACTCTAGGACAGAGTAGAACTTTCCATATTTAAGGAAGGAGACCACCACCTCTTTCTTCTAGAAAGTGGCTTGAACTGCTAATTTGAATTTGACATAGTCCTTTGATGGACCGTCTCTTAGAATAATAGTGACTGACTGGTTTCGGTGAAGAAAGCTGTTTGTTCATCCTAATATGAGCTGAACTATCTCATGTAAACAAAAATGACTGCACTCTCACTACATTTGCAGTTACACAGCACTGGCGATGTGAAAAAGTAGGATTAGGTGTTGGTTTAGGATAACAGTGGCCTGCTCTGTAGGGGTTTGTACTGCTAAACACAAGGTTGTGCCTCCCTGGGGGTTTGAGTCGACCAGCAGCTCTGTCAGAGAAATAGCGCCAGCCTGTGTGATTTACAGACTTAGAAGCCCACTGAAGGGTCAGCGATGAGTTGGCTGAGCCAGGAGTTAATTCCACCTCCACAGCAGTTTGTTTTGTGTTTCGGTTTCTCTTTGTGCTGAACCATTTTTAGCTGATGTCACACTTCAGATCGGTCTTGGTTAACATTGTAAAGTTAAGTTGAGAAACAGGGACAGATTGTCTTTCTACAACAGTGTAATAGTCCATTGGTTTCCAATTTCAGGTTCTGTAGAACAGAAAGCAGGTGGGTTTTGGAGTTGGGGTTGGTTTTTTGTTTGCTTTTTTTTTTTTTCTGTCTTCTCTGAAGATTTATCTTGGGTGCTGGTTGATGGAGAGAAATCTGTAAGAGACAGAATGTCACTCCCTCTTCTTGATCTTATGTTGTTGTTGTTAAGAACACTGAACAAACTCATTGGAAATTAAAAACAAAACCCCCAGTGGCAAATATGGTTTCCTTGCAGCCTCTTAAATCCAGAACTCCTAAATGTGAGCATTTATTTTAGCTATTTAGTGCAAGTTTTGAAATATCATCCTTACTTATGCTGTTAAAGAAATGTCACATTTGAGGACTTGGATTAGAAAAGAACTACCAACTTTTCTTTGCAGAGGATAAAGAGAATAGAGACAGAATCTTGGTTGTGTCATCATCTACTCTGAGGAAATCACTGAAAATGCCATTTATCCCCTTAGCTCATTTTACAGATCCCTCCACCTTTTTGTGTTATACAAAGAAGATAAGATTCAATCTGTCAGACTACCCTTGATTTTCTTTAAAATTGGATTAACTACAGAAAATTCAAATTATAGAGAGTTGGTTTTGGGGTGTTTTTTGTTTTTTTGATTGTTTTTTTTTTTACCTAAATGCTTTGCCTAAATTCAATCTAGCCCTAAGTCAGAGTAGGTACTCATTTTACCGATAAAAAAAAGTACGCCACCTACACATTTTAATGGCTCACTCTGATCTAACCTTGTAAACCAAGTGATTTACATATATGATATGTTATTTTAACTGTGGTTGTTAAGTGCCGTTGAGTCGCAGGCGACTCATAGCGGCCCTATGAAGGAGAGTCCTCGACGCTTGGGCGCCTTTCATCCTCTCTCCAGGTTCATAGGGTTTCCGGAGGCAAGATGTTACGGAAGTGGATGCCGCTTCTCAAGTATTTTAACCAAGACCCCCAAAATAAATGCATGTTCTCCATTTTTGAAATGAGGAGGATGAGGCAGTTTGAGGTAATTATTTAATAGCACAGGGAGCTCTATTGGCCTGGTGGTGAGGAGTTGTGCTACCCGCCCAACGATTGGTGGTTCTAATCTGCCAGCTGTTCTGTGGGAGAAAATGGGCATTCTTCTCCCAAGCAATCTATTGCCTTTGAAAATTTATTTATGAGTCTCTTCTGACTCCATAGTATATAACAACAACATTTAATGGCTCAAGGTCACCTAAAAGCAGAATTTAAATCCAGATTATTTAATTTGGAAGAACAAGAAATTAAATCTTAAGCAATTTCTTTAAAGCCACTAAAACATGAAAATCAATTCTTGTCAATACAGTTCTGACTCTTTGAGACCCATATATTTCAGAGTAAAACTGGCCTCCATAAGATTTTTAATGACTGATGTTTCAGAAATAGATAGCTAGATCATTCTTTTCCGATACCTTGAATAGACTCACATATCACCGTTTCACTTAGCACATTAACTGTACACCTTAGGGACTCCCTGCTTTTGTTATGTGTCGTTGAGTCTCCTGTGACTCATAGTGACCCTGTGTACAACAGCTCTAAACTCTGCTCTATCCCTTGCCAATCTTATTGTCTCTGACACGCCTATCCCCATTACCCCAGTTACTGAATCAATCCATCTCAACGAAGGTCTTCCTCTCCTGCTCTGTCCCTCCACCCTCCCAAGCATAATATTCCTCTCCAAGGACTGATCCCTCCTTGCAGCATGCCCAAAGTATGTCAAACGGAGCTTCAGAGTCATTGCCTCCAAGGAGCAGCCTGGCCTCACTCTCTCCAGGACGAACTTGTTTGTTCTGCTAGCAATTTATGGTATATTCAATACTCTTCTCCAGCACCAACTCTCCAATGCATCAACTCTCCTTCTACCATCCCTAGTCATTGTCGAGCTCTCTGAAGCATAGCAAGTAATTACAAAAACCATAGATTATATCAGGCACACCTTAGTCTCCAGACTGACATCATTGCTTTTAAGTATTTTGGAGAGGTCTCTGACAGCAGATTTTTCCCAGTGCAATTTATCTTTTAATTTCCTGGCTGCTGATACCAAGAGTGCTGATTGTAGAGCCAAGCAGACAGAAGCTGTTAACAATCTCAATCTCTTCACCATATATCATGATGCTGCCAGTCATCTCAGTGGTGAGAATCTTTGTTTTCTTGATGTTGAGCTTCAATCCATATTGAAAGCTGCAGTCTTTGACCTTCTGTAGCAAATGTTTCAGGTCCTCCTACTAAATTAAAATAGTGCAATGGAGTAACAGGGAATAAGAATTTTAACTATAGAAATAGGAGGACAGCAAGTTGGATAAAGGTAATAAGTTGTTGTTGTTGCTGTTATTCTTAGATGGTTGAGTCAACTCATAGCAACACTATGAACAACAGATCAAACCCTTGTCCTGTTCTTCACCGTCATAATCATTGCTTTCACCATGGTCAAGACCGTTGTTATAGTGTCAGTCTACCTTGTTAAGGGTTTTTCCCTCTTGCAATGATCCTCTGGTTCCCCAGCATAATATATTTTTCCAAGCACTGGCCCTTCCTAAACACGTGTCCAAAGTGTGTGAGATAATGTTTCAGTCTCTTTAATTTTAAGGAGTGCTCTCACTGGACTTTCCCCAAGACAGATATGTTTGTTCTTTTGGCAGTCCATAGAGCTACCAGTACTCTTTGCTGCTTCCACAGCAGTTCTAAGGCATCAGTTCTTTTATCTACCTTATTTATTGTCCAACTTTCAAATGTAGGAAATGAAATTGAAAATATCATGGCCTGGACTGGGCACAGCTTGGACTTTAAACTTATATCCTACTACTCTGTAGCACTTTTGAAAAGTCATTGACAGCAGGTTTTCCCAGTGCAACAGGTCTTTTGATTTCTTAATGACTGCTACCATACATGTTGATTGTGGATCCAAGTAAAATTAAATCCATGGTAACTTAAAACATAAAGGAAGTATCAAAAGAAGATGGAAGGAGTACACAAAGTCACTGTATCAGAAGGAACTGGCTGACACAGAAGAATTTCATGAAATAGCATGTGAGCAAGAGCTTGTGGTGATGAAGGAGAAAGTTCAAGTTGCTCTGAAGGAATTAGAAAAAAAAAAGCTCCAGGAGTTGACAGCTTACCAATTGATTTATTTCAACAAACAGACACTGCCCTGGATGTGCTCACTAAGTTGTGCCAAGAAATCTGGCCAACTAACTGGAAAAGATCGATATTTGTTCCCATTCCAAAGAAAGGTGACCCAACAGAGTGCGGAAATTATCAAACAATATCATTAATATCACATGCAAGCAAGATTCTGCTGAAAATTATCCAAAAACATTTCAAGCAATAGGTCAACAGAGAACTGCCAGATGTGCAGGCTCGATTTAGAAGAGGTTTTGGTACTACGGATATTATAGCTAATGTTAGATGGATCTTGCCAGAAAGCACAGAATACCAGAAGAATGTCTATCTTTCATTGACTATGATGCAAAGGCTTTTGACTGTGTGGATCACAACAAGCTATGGCTGACTCTGAGAAGAATGGGAATCCCAGAACATTTGATTGTGC
>NW_006399818.1:9849215-9849905 GCF_000299155.1 Elephantulus edwardii
ACTCTATGGTACACAACAACAGCACCCTAACTATTATTTCATTATTAGAGAGAGTAATAAGAATGGCTTCCATCAGTTGTTTGCTAATGATGTGACACTAAAGAACTTTCCCTCAATTTCTTTATTCCTAATGGCCGCTCTGTAAAGTTGTTATCGTCATTTTACCTAATAAGAATTTGAATGTTGGTCTGTGTGACTCTAGAATTTAGTGTGTAATAACAAAACTATGCAGCTTCCATTTCTTAAGTACATCCCAGCCTCCCTCATTCATGTTAACTACCTGCTCCATATAGTTGAGGGCCTAATATATGCTAGATATTGTTTTAAACGCTTATAAAGCTTCTGCCCTGCTAAGCTTTACCTTTTGCTATATTGTGTCTGTTTCCCTCAAATATTGGTAAGCTCCTTACGTTCCACAATCTTTTTAGGTTCTAAAAATATTAGTAAAATTTTATTAGAGTCTAATAATAATAATACCTAGGTTTATGACAGGATTATTTCTACAAAATAATCTTTCATCTGAGCTTTTTCTTGCTTTATTTATCAGGCCATTTGTCACTGGCTTTTAGTCCTTCTAGATTCTTCAAATGGGAGATGTTTTTTTTTTAAATTTAGGTTGTTTATTTTTCATTTCAATGAACATCTACAGAGATTTTGGGATTCCATTCATTCATTGTTGCACCCTTCTCC
>NW_006399818.1:9850005-9855889 GCF_000299155.1 Elephantulus edwardii
GAGTCAAGGATTCTGAAGCTTCGTCTGACATACTTTGGGCATGTTGCAAGGAGGGACTGGTCCTTGGAGAGGGACATCATGTTTGGCAGAGTGAAGGGATGTTGCAGAAGAGGAAAACCTTCGATTAGATGGATTGATTCTGTGAGTGGAGTGGTAGGAATGAGTGTGTTTGAGATGGTGAGGTTGGCACAGGATAGAACGGCATTTAGAGCTCTTGTACATAGGGTCACTATGAGTCACAAGCAACTCTATGGCACATAATAACAACAAACCTAAAACATCTCTCTACATGTTATGATGTTCCTTGTTAGTCCAATGACCATTAAATGTAATAATATAAGTAGGCTATATTATTCTGAAAGGAATGGATGATTAGAAATTAAGTGCATAACAGTTAATAGCCTGGAGCAGGACAAGCATTACAGAGTGTATTGTGGGAAGAGGAGGAAGGAAAATGTGCCTGAATGAAAACCAATATCTTTGTTAACCTTCACAATTTTTTTTAAAAAAAATGTTCAGTGTAACTTAATAAGTGTTATGTGTTATTGTTATTGTTAGGTACCATCAAGTCGAATACGACTCTTAGCAACCCTATGAAAAACAGATCTGAACCCCGACCTGTCCTGAGCCATCCTCACACCTCCTAACACACTAGAGCCCATGCAGCAGTCACTGTGTCCTTTGCCAACCCTTTATCCTCACATCATATTCTTCTCCAATGAGTCCTTCCTAGCAACATACTCAAAGTACATGAGGTTAAGCCTCATCACCCTTGCCTCCAAAGAGCACTCCAGTTGCACCCTCTCCAAGACATATTTATTTGTTCTTTTGGGAGTCCATAGGACTATATTATTATAATGCAATGTAGCAAAATATAGTAAGTGATGTATAAAATTGATAAATCAAGAAACAATGGAAAATACATGAGGCTGTATCCTAAGGAAATGAAAACAGAAACTGTTTAAAGTAGTTATATTGTACGATTTCTGGTGATCTCATAAACAGAGCTCTAGTGGCCTAATGATAAGAAGCTGTACTGCAATCCTGAAGGTGTGGAGTTTGAATCCAACTGCTCTGAGGAAGGAGGGCGGACAAACTCCTGTCATGTGATTGACTTCCTTGGAAAACCCACCGGACAGTCAGCTATGGGATTTGTTGGCCCACAACTACAACAGTAGATAAAGATTTGTGCTGCCAGCCCAAAGGGAGGCAGTTTGAACCCACGAGCTGTTCTGTGGGAATAAGAAGGGAACTCTTTTTTCCATGTAGTTTTTACAGCCGCAGGAAACTCACTGGAGGGTCAGCTATGAGTATCTCTCATCTCGATGGCAGTAAAGGTTGGCTTTTGAGCTCTCCTCACCCCTGATATTGTGAAAACA
Organism: Elephantulus edwardii; assembly: GCF_000299155.1. Taxonomy (NCBI): domain Eukaryota; kingdom Metazoa; phylum Chordata; class Mammalia; order Macroscelidea; family Macroscelididae; genus Elephantulus; species Elephantulus edwardii. Next base: position 9,851,385 of record NW_006399818.1, read on the forward strand.
GCACTGAAATGAAGTAGAGAAGTAGGTATGTAGATAAGATTGGCAACTGTTACTTTTCATGACAAGAGCTTTTGTACTTTGAAGATTTTTTTCAAATTATAATTTCATACAATTCCAAGATTTTCTTTTACTTTAAAAGCAAATATATTATCCGGAATATTTTTCAGAGTAGTTGTTAGGTCGTCTCCAGTTAGTGTCCACACTGTGTATGACAGTTGTGTAGACACCTGCCTGATTCTGCCCGTCCTCACAATCTCTGTGCTCAAGCCCATTGTTGTAATCACTGTTTCAAGCCCTCTTGTTGAGTGTTTCTCTTCTTCTCCGACTCCACTTTTCAAGCACGATGTCCTTTTTAAATAACTGACCCTCCTTAGAACATACCCAAAGTATGTGAGATGAAGTTCTCCATTCTTGCCTGTAAGGAGGGCATTGGCTCTTCTTCTCCCAGAATTTGCTGCTTCTTTTGGAACCAATGTTGTTGTTGTTGTTGTTGATTGCCTTCAAGTCTAGCTCACCTCAGAGAGTCCCTATGGAACAAAAGGCCTGAAGCCCCTCTACAGCTATCGACATTTATCGAAGTTCATAGAGTTTCCAGAAGCAAATTATTTAGGAAATGGATGCCACTCCTGCTTCCAGTACCACAATTTAATGGCATGAGCTCTTCTTCAGTCTTCTTTATTCATGGTCCAGTGTTAACGTGCATGTGAGAGCCAATTGAAGAGAGAGATGTGGTCTGGTGTAACTTGTTCTTCAGTACGTTAAACAAGTTCTTGGTGGTAGATGTAACATTGCAATATATATTTGATTTCTTAGCTGCTGCTCCAGCGGGCATTGTTTATGGAGCCATTACAATTCCAATCTTTTCTTCATTTATCATGATGTTTCTTATTGGTCTAGTTGTGAGGATTTTTGTTTTCTTTTTGTTGAGGTATAATTCGTGCAGAAGATTTTATAATCTTAAAGCTTCTTCAGTTAGTTAGTGCTTTAAGTCTTCTCCATTTAACCACCAGCATCACCTTGATTCCACCTCATTGTTGTTGTTATTGTTATTATGTGTCATCAAGGCAACCATGACTCACAATGACCCTGTGAACATTGGCTCTGAACTGTGTCCTATCCTGAGCCAACCTAATCATCTCTGACACACCTGCCCCTTATACCACAGTCACTATGCCATTCCATCTCACCGAGGGTCTTCCTCTCCTACACTGACCATACACCCTTCCAATCAAGATGTCCTTCTCCAAGGACTGGTTCCTCCTGGAAACATGCCCAAAGTATGTGAGACAAAACTTCAAAATTCTTGCCTCCAGGGGGCAACTTGGTTTTACCCTCTTCAGGACAGATCTATTTGTTCTCTCAGTAGTCCATGTTCCATCCTCTTTGAGCACCAAACCTCAAAGGCATTGATTCTTCTCTTGTCATCTTTATCCTACCCTGTAGTGACCCTTTAAACAGCCATGCAGGATGTCCAGGGTCCTCCATCCTTATAGACGCAGACAGCCACATCCCGTTGAGTGACTTGTCCAACTCTCAGCCTTTTGTTAGCTACCTAATAGTTTACCACCTACATAGCCTGGGCTCTTTGTAAGCTGAATACAAGTTTAAAATGAATTTGAAAATATCAATTGCTCAGTTGGAAGGCCTTTAAATAAATGTAAATTTTGTTATCAAGGTTACTTTTATTTAAACTTCTCTCAGTTTTATTCATACTGCAGAATTGTGATGGAGTTTTGTATAACTCCTTCAAACCATCAAGTAGGAGAAAAGTTAAAAGCAGATTCAAAGATCACATGAACGTGGTAGCTATTTTTTATTTTTTAATGTGTTCAGTCTGTTTCCACATCCTTAGAAGTCTGTTTAGCTTCCCTCTCTAATGTGCCCTATTGACTTAGTTTCCCTGGACTTATAATTCATTACATGGCAATTACCAATGTCTTACCAAGCAGAATTATATCTTACAAAAAATCTTTCCTTTTAAATAATGGCATTCTTCACCCTCTTGGCTGATTTTTCCAAGCTTCGTGCTTTGATCCTCAAATCAGAGACATTTGTGGCTCTGGGAAGAAATCCAGTTCTTAGATATTTACATGTCAAAGTCATTTAATCTCCTTCACTTCAGCAGCATATGCTAAAGGTGCAGATTGAAGGATTCTTTCCCTAAATATCCTGGTATATCAAGCACACTCAGTTTAGGAAAGGTAACATGCATCTTTGTATACAGTCCCCTACTTTATCATATTAGACATCAGTGAATGACTTATTACCAGATGTTCTGGGTCTTTATATTGGACTTTGGAACATACTTAGTTCTTCTAGAGCAAAGGATATAAAATGGTCATCTTTAGGCAATCTGAATGTAGTCTTTATATTTTCCATGATGAGAAAACTTTAGCTTGGAGTAATTTGATTTATTCATATTAAGAATTTTACTAATTTAGAAAATATTTTATATTAAAAACTATGTTCCTTGACTTAAAATCTATTTAGACTATATGTTTTTAAATAATGTTTTTAAATCCTATACTCTAAACGCTGTGACACTGGTGTGTCAAATGTGATAATGGTTACCTATGGTGCACAGTGTTTGGTGGAGCTCCAAGATGAAAACAGGCTTGGAAGCAGGAGTGGCATCCACTTCCGAAATAGCTTGCCTCCAGAAACTCTATAAACTCAGAAAAACAATAAAAGTTATACAAGTGTTCAGGTCTTTCGTTCATAGGGTCACTATGAGTGATCTACGACTCAACGACACTTAACAACAATATTCTAAACACTAATTTTTTATCCTCCACTGCCACAAGATGAATTTTCAAATTATTCTAAACTTATGCTGTGATGGTTGTGGAAGGCATGATAAAAAAACAAAACACAACTATTATTTCATAGCTCAGGGAGAACTTCTATACCATTTGTGATATTTCCTTCTGGTTTTTTTGGTTGTTTTGGGTCATATAAGTACATATTTGGAGGGGTTTTTTTTAAACAAACTTAAGATATATCTATATCTGGGTATCTAGTTTTCCCTATTACCATTAGACATTTCCCTATGTTTTTAAAGACAGTTTAATGATTTGCTTGCCTCTATTAAATTCCTTTTTTTACTTTCCATGCCTCCAGAAACTCTGCGAACTTTGATAAATCCCAATAGTTGTAGAGGGCCTTCAGGCCTTTTGCTCATAGGGTCGCTATGAGTCATGCTCAACTCCAAGGCAATCAAGAACAACAAAACTTCTTTTACTAACCTTTTAAAAAATTGGCAGTCTGCTGTCAGGGACCTCTCCAAAATACTGAAAACCAGTACTATTAATTTGAAGACTAAACTGTGCTAGACTCAAACCACGGTCTTTTCAATCACTTCCTAGACCTTTGAGAACTAGGAAAGAAATAAGGATGATAGAAGAGGAATTGATGTCTTTGAGCTCTGGGGCTGGAGAAGAGCACTGAATATCCCATGGTCTGCCAAAAGAACAGATCTGTCTTAGAGAAAGTGCAACTGGAGTGTTCTTTGGACACAAGGATGGCGAGGCTTTGTCTCAAAGGCTTTGGGTGTGTTTCTAGGAGGGGCTGCTCTTTGGAAAGGGTCATGGTGCTTGGAAAGTTGCAGGGTTAGTAAAAGAGGAGAAGGAGTTGATGAGCTCGACTGACACAGTGGCTACAATGGGCTGACATCTGTCATAGATGATGAGGATGGCACAGATAGCACAGGGTTCAAGTCTTGCTCATCGGGTCACTGAGAGTCATACTCAACTCAATGACATCTAACAACAAACAGCAACTTGCAGAATTTTAGTTATTGAAAATTATTGTTACACGCGTGTAATAGACTACTACTTAGCCAGTAGGCAAAGCAGAGTCTTGGTATAAATGAATGCAGATGAAGACATTATAATGGGATAAATAAGTTAGTAATGCAAAAGGACAAATAGCACAGTACCTAATATTGTATGTTTAGGGCAAAATGGATATATCTCTATATGAATAGTGTATGTATCATCTGACAACAACATATATAAATATTGTATGTATAACTGACAAGGTGGTAGCTGTGCACCATTGATTCAGAACAACAGCCCTGAAACCTGCTCTATCTTGTACCAACTATACTGTCTCTGACATACCTATCCCCACAACCACAGTCAATCAATCCACCTCATCAGGGGTCTTTCTCTCTTGCACTGCCCTTCCACTCTCCCAAGCATGATGTCCCTATGCAAAGATTGGTCCCTCTTTGCAACATGCCCAAAGTATGTCAGACGAAGCCCCAGAATCCTTGCCTCTGAGGAGTAGCATGGTTTCACCCTCTCTAGGATGAACCTGTTTGTTCTAGCAGTCCATGGTATATTCAACACTCTTCTCAAGTACCACAGCTCAAAGGCATCTATTCTCTTTTCTGTCAGTCCTGTCTAGATATTGTTGTTGTTGTTATGTGCCATCGAGTCACCTGCGACTCATAGCGACCCTATGTACAACAGCCCCAAACTCCGCTCTGTCCTGTGCCAATC
>NW_006399818.1:9859614-9905802 GCF_000299155.1 Elephantulus edwardii
CAGGTTCACCCATTTTGAATAATATTGCATGAGTTCCTTGTTTTTCAATGCCGCATAGTATTCCATTGTGCGAATATACCACAGCTTCTCTACCCCAAATGGGAGATATTTTTACTGATTAAATACCACTAATATTTATTGTTGCTAAATAATTAAGCTGCTTTTAGATATCTTGGTTTCATTGACTTTCTTTAAATATTCTACTGGCAACAGGGGTATCATAAAAATATGTCTTCTTATTTAAGACAGACTATCAGACAACTCAATGAAAGTTCTTTAAGTATTTTATGAAATAAAAAAAAATTTCTGAAATATTAGATAATAAATGATGTATCAGGGAAGCCCAACTTGAGGGGAAAAAAATTCAACTAGAGTATCTGTAATTTTAAATCCTTTCCTAAGAATAAATCATTGTCATTTTATCTGAAATGGTCCTGTAAAGTGTTCGTGTAGAATACTACCTTTTCATCCATGTAGAAGTTGGGAATAATTTTAAAGATCCTTGGGTAGATGACAATCTGTTGTATTCTTTACCTAGGAAATTATCAACAAATATTAGGAAGCATGTGGCTTGGCAATGACACAATTAGTTTGTCTTTGCATTGAAAATGCAATTAAAGTCTTTCAGTCCTGTAAGGACCACAAGGCTGATAGTGTCCCTCATTTTATAAAGAAGGAAACAAGTGTCACTTGTCCAAGAGGGAGGATCATTGGCAAACCAGCTGGCTGTTCATTTTGGATTCTGACATTGCTTCCTTGGGACCTGGATGCTGGGGTCTCTGATAACCAGTGCAAACTCCATGAGTATCTTTCATTTCTCTAGAAGGAGGTGTGGATTTGCAAGGCTACCAACTGGATATGCAAATACTACCTGATGGCCCAAAGAGTGATGTGGACTTTTCAGAGATTCTTAATGCAATACAAGAAAGTAAGTTGTGTTCACATTTTAAATTCAGCATGAAAGGACAAACTATAGTAATACTTGGGAGGGATAATACAACTGGAAACCTTACATGCCAAGCTTGAAAGTCAAAAACCTTTGAGAAAAGATAATTGTGGGAAATAATTTTGAGACAGCATTAGACAGTCCTTGAAATGGGGGTTTAATTTGTGAAATTGAATTGCATGATATTGGGGTTTGAAGAAGCCTGTTAGAAAAAGTTGCAGTGGAATTATAAAAGGCTTGGATTTTATATGTAGTAAGTTGTAATGTTAATCTAAAAATCTGGTGGTTCAAATCCACCAGCAGCTCCATGGGACAAAGGGGAGCAGTCTCTTGTGCTAGTTACAGTCTTGGAAATCTAAACAAAGGTCTCTATGAGCTGGGAGCAATTCCACACTCGTGGCTTTGAGTTTGAATATCTACCAAATCTTTAGGTGCTATTTTCCCCCCTGGATTCTTTGATTTAATAGTCATTTAAAAAAAACAAAACCAAAAATAATTTAAGATACCAGAATAAAATTATTTCACTCAAATGGGAGGAATGAAAAAAAAAACTTCATATAGTAAATAGAAATCAAGATTTTGTTTTCTAAGATGAGTACCTGGAGTCATCGATGGTGGGCTATTTCCCAGGAGTAAATCCATCTTTTCTAAGCTTTTCTAAGTCAAGATTTGCTCTTCTAAGAATATCATCCGTGTCTTCGTTTTCATGTAGAATTTTTTTTCATAACCAGCACATTAACCCAAGTTACAGAATTAGCATTGAGGGTGGGTGAAGTGATAACTCATTACATTCTTATTTGATCATCAGAGCTGTAATTCCAGATAATGATACTCCTCTTAAAGTCAAACAGAATTGTGTCATGTTGTATTTGAAGGGCTAGGATTTGAAAACTACTACCTTCTTACTGCCGCTCTTGGCTTTGAGACATTGCATTTCAACACTTATTTCCTCAAGAGAAATTTAAAACATTTTGAGAATATGCACCCCATTTGTTGTTATACTGTTCTCTTTACCTCCAGACATGGTAATGTCTCCAGTTTAATTTTTTTTAAATATTTTTATTGTAAGTTTAACAAAAGTTTATAGAAAAGCTGTATTTTCATTCTTTCACTGTTGCACATTTTTCTCCCTACCCACCTCAGTTTGCTTTTTTTTAAAAAAAAATTATTCATTGTTGCATAATTTTCTCCTCCTCCCCTTCCCCAGTCTATTTTGCTATGCACCTCTTATTCTAGACTGTTGTCATAGAAATAATGCCTAATCATATATTCCTTGTAAACATTTATTTCCTTCACCTGTTCCAATGTAATGTTTGTTATTTATCCCCTCTTTTTTAGTTCCTCCCCAAACTCCATGTCAGTCCTGTTTTATAACTGTGATATTATGTAGTATTTATCCTTTTGTGACTAAGATCTTTCACTTAGCATAACGTCCTTCAGGGTCACCATGTAATATTTTATTAATTCCTTGTTTTTCAGTGTTGCATAGATTTGGGAGTAAATCTAACTAGAAATACAAAAGACCTATTTAAAGAAAATTACAACACATTACAACAAGAAACAAAAAGAGACCTGGAAAAATGGAAGAATATATCATGATCATGGGTAGGAAGACTCAATATTGTGAAAATGACAATTCCATAAAAGGCATTCTACAAGTGCAGTGCAATCCCAATACAATTACCAATTCCATTATTCAATGAGATGGAAAATGCAATTTCCAATTTCATCTGAAATGGAAAGAGACCCCAAATAAGCAAAGCACTCCTGAAAAAGAGAAACAAGGTAGGAGGCATCTTGCTTCCTGATCTCAAATTCCCCTACACTGCCGTGGTGGTCAAGACCACGTAGATCAATGGAATAGAATTGAGAACCCCAAAATCATCCCATCTACCTATGCTCAACTGATTTTTGACAAGGAGATGAAATCAATTAAGTGGGGAAATGACAGTCACTTTAACAAACTGTTTTGGCAAAATTGGAAAACTGTAGAAAACTCAAGCAATATCCACACCTCACACCATATACAAAAAACCAACTCCAAGTGGATCAAAGACCTAGAGTAAAACCAAGGACTATAAACTTCATCAGAGAAAAGTTTGGAAGAACTCTAGAAGCCCTAATCCACAATAGAAATAGTTTTCCAAGCATCTTGAAAAACCTAGGACCAGGAAAGAATGAAATAGATAAATGGGCCCTTCTAGGAATCAAATAACAAAAACAACTGGAATATCAAAAAACTTCTCCTTTAGGATAAAAAGGGAAGCCACAGGCTGGGGAACAAAATAGTTGGTAATGACATGTCAGATAAGGGACTCATATCTAAAATTTATGGAATACTCCAGCACCTGAAGAAGGAAAAGGTAAACAACCCAGTCATAAAATGGGCACAGGATATGAACAGACACTTCACCAAAGAAGACATTGAGATGGCAGACAAACACATGAAGAAATGACCCAACAGAGTGTGGAAATTATCAAACAATATCACACAAGCAAAATCCAGCTGAAGATTATCCAAAAGCAACTGTAACAGCACATTGACAGAGAACTACCAGAAATACAAGCTGAGTTTAGAAGAGGTCGTGGCACTAGAGACATTATTGCCAGTATCAGATGCATATTGGCAGAAAGCAAAGAGTAACAGAGAAATGTTTGTGTATCATTGACTATGCAAGGCATTTGACTGTGGATCATAGCAAATTGTGTCTAACTTTTAGGAGAATGGGAATCCCAGAACACTTGATTGTGCTCATGCAAAACCTGTACTCAGACCAGGAAGCAGTCATCAGAACAGAGTAAGGAAACACTACATGATTCAAAATCAGTAAAGGAGTGTGTCAGGGATGTGTCCTGTCTCCATACATTTTTCAATCTATATGAAGAACAGATCATTCACGAGACTGGGCTTTATCATCAAGATTGGAAAAAGACTGGTCTACAACCTATGTTATGCAAATGACACAACCTTGCTTGCTGAAACTACGGAGGACCTGAAGTGCTTTTTTCAGTCAAGGACTATAGTCTTCAATATGGATTGAAGCTCAATATCAATAAAACAAAGATTCTCACCACTAGGCCAGTTGGCAGCATCAGGATGGATGGAGAAGAGATTGAGGTTTTTAACAGTTACAGTGTGTTCAGCTCCACAGTCAACACACTTGACACCAGCACTCAGGAAATCAAAAAATGAACTGCACTGGGAAAATCTGCTGTCAGGAACCTCTCCAGAGTACTGAGAATTAATGATGTCAGTCTAGAGACACCTGATTCAAGTGCACCTGATTCAAGCCAGATCTTCACAATTATTTTCTATGCATGATAGAGCTGGCCAATGACTAAGGGAGACAAGAACCAATGCCTTTGAGTTGTGGTGCTGGAGGAGAGTCTTGGGCTTCCAAGAAAACAAGTAAATCTGCCTTGGAGAGGGTGAAACCAAGTTTCTTCCTTGGAGGCTAGGATTTTGAAGCTCTGTCTCACATAATTTGAGCATGTGGCCAGGAGAAACCAGTCACTGGAGAAAGACATTCTTGGAAGTATGGAGAGACAATGCAGGAGAGCAAGACCCAAGATGAGATGGATTGATACAGTAACTGGTATAATGGAGGTAAGGGTGTCAGAGTCAGTGAGACCGGCTCAGAATAGGGCAGGTTTCAGAGCTCTTGTACATAGTCACTATGAGTTGCAGATGACTCAACGGCACCTAACAACAATAACAAGAGAGATGCAAATCAAAACAACTGTGAGATACCATCCCAAACCAGTAACAATAGCATAGTTAAACATAGCTGCAAACAACAACTGCTGACGAGGTTGCGGAGAAATTGGAATCTTTATTCACTGCTTGTAGGAGTGTAAAATGGTACAACCACTATGGAAGGCAGTATGGCACTTTCTTAAAAAGTTGGAAATAGAAATATCACTTGACCCAGCAATTCCACTACTAGGAATTAACCCTTAAGAAACCAGAGCTGCCACCCAAACAGATACATATTTTCACACCCATGTCTATTGTCGCATTATTCACAATAGCAAAGAGATGGAAGCAACCCAAGTGCCCATCAACAAATGAACGGATAGAAAAACTATGGTATGTTCACACAATGGAATAGAATGCTATGTCTCCAATTTATAGAGGGGAAACTTCAGATGAGTAAACAACCTAATTGTCATGGTAACATAACAAATAAGGCAGACCAGGAACAGGGTCCCCTATACTTCATTTTATACCTTCCTGAATGTATTCAGTATGGAACTTCAACACACCAGTCTAAGATATCTGAAGTCAAAGATGATGAAGCTACTTTTGTTTGGGGTTTTTATCATCATTATTATTAATTTTTATTATTATTATTAGTGTGTATACTGTCAAATTGGATCTGACTGGTACAGGAGAAGATTGTCCCTCCTTCCCCAGCAGAGCATTTGGTGGATTCGAACCACATACCTCTGGGACTGCAGTGCAGCTTCTTGCCACTTGGCCACCAGATCTCCCTGATAAAGATACTTTTGGAAGACATATTTTTATTGAACGATATGGAAGGACTGGCTATTTGTTCTAATTGGGCAATCCCTTCAGATTGGGTCTATGAACAAAAGAGAAGAATGTTCCCCTAGAGAATCAAATCAAATTAATAGATACTAGAGAGAAAATAACTTTTCATGGATATAAAATTACATGATTACCTCATTCAATTTAAAAGATGAGAGATTATACAGAGCTCAAAGGATTTTCAGAATTTTTCCACAAGTGATAAAAATTGGCCTCAGTACAAGTGTTGAGAAAGAATGTAACAAAAATTTTGAACTACATGAATTCTATAAAAAAGAAATGTTTCACAGGGACTAGCTTTACATTCATTTTTATGATCAGATTTTAGTAAAGATACAATCCTGTACTTTAGGTTAACTGTTTCATAGTTTACAATGGTGACTTCTTAAACAACTGATAGAGGAAAATATATTCATGAATACTCACTGTTTAAATGGGAAACTGCTCCATTAGAACTTTAAAACAGCCTTTATAGCTTTGTGAATTGTCTAATGCTTTGGTTTACTTTCTTGTCCAAACCCAAATTTTAAGCAGTTGGCAGACTTCTCACATGGCATGGGCCATTCTGGTTAGGCTTGGGCTGCCTTTAGTCTCCACCTGTTGTTCCAAATATGATTCCAATGTTTAATCATTTATAGATATAAAAATATATAGCTTGTTGTTTTCAAGCTGGGTCTTTGATTATTGCATATATAAAGATTTGAAAGGACAAACATACAATGATGTGTGTAAAGGATGTAGGAGTTCATTATTATTATCCCTTTATTACAAACATTTCTAGTGATATTGGACAAATGTTGGAAAGATTTCATTGTGATGTTGTACGTGTATGGCTGTACATACATCACCGTCAGTATCAAGCAAAAAGGCAGAGACTAAAAGAGGGAAAAAATGGATTAAAAATGTATTGAGATCATCAGCCTCTATTTCCTGAGTCCAGAAGGATTTAAATGGTACCAGGCTCCTACCACTGCCCACTCTGATAGAGATCACAATAGAAGGTGCTAGGCAAAGTGGGAGAAACATGTAGGACAAAATGCAAAATTATGAAAATGAGCAGACTTATCTTCTGATAGATGGTGGTGACAGTAAGTTGCACCCCTCAGACCCTTCAAACTCAGAACTAAACCCTCTCTTAGAAATCTACTTTCAGCTAAATTATAGATGTTGTTGTTGTTGTTGTTGTTGTTGTGTATCTCCCAGTCAGAAGTGGCCCGCAGCTAACTCTCCGGGGGGTTTTCAGAGGCAGTTAATTGCATGTGAGGATAGTGTCCATCCTTCCCCCAGAGAGCCGGTGGTGACCTCAAACCACATGCCTTCAAGATTGCAGCGCAGCTTCTTGCCTCTAATAAAATGACAGTAGCACCCTCCTATGAGAAATTTGTTCCTCTGACAATTAACCAACCTTACAGGACCCAAAGGGCAAAGAAAGATGAATGAAAACAGGGAACCTCGAGAAAAAGTGTGGAGAGTGCTGTCATGTTGAGGGGACTGCAACTAATGTCCCCAAACAAAATGAATTGTTCAATTCTATGCTACTGTGTTGTGTAAATGTCCCCCAAATCACAATGAAATGTGATGAAATAAATACATGAATAATAAATGAAAAATAAGTGAATGACGGAAGTAGGCCAGTAATTATGGTATGTGTCTAGACTTACTATCCTTTGCCATTCTTAAAGCAACCACACGTAATAGTAAATATTATTTTCTACATCTTACAATTTAAAAAGCTAATGGATCCCTAAGCAAGTGGTCAACATGTGGGCAGTCTCCTTCTGTGTTATTAACTGCCTCTGAAAACCCGCTGGAGGATCGGCTAAGTGCCAGTTCCAACTCATTGGTGCACAGCCACAACGACAACAGCATGCTATCACAAACAGCCTTGATTCTGTTCAAGACAGTCAGAAAGGAGGAGAAAGAGGGAAGGAAAGAGGTGTTGGATATTCATTTTCATTCTTTTTGTATGTATGTCTTTATGCAAGTATCTTCCAGAATATTCCTACATTGTAAAACATGCTTATATTCCTCTCTTGTAATGCTTATACCAGAGTTTAACCTCCACCATTTAAAGAATATCACCCCAAATTCTCTAGGATTGTTGTTGATAGCTGAGTTTTCAGAGGCAGTAAATGTCTCCTCACAGAAGGATATTGCCTGTCCTCCAAAAGAGCCGCTGGTGGATTCAAACCGTGTGCCTTTGGGATTTCAGTACAGCTTCTTACTATGATGCCACTCGAGCTCCTCTCAACAATTAGATGAACAGATTTTTGAAAAAGAAAAAAGGAAACTCTTGCATAGATCTACTTATACCTTGCCTGCCCTCCTTACTTGTCATGATTCACGCACTATGCTGTGCCCAATACTTGAAAGCAGTGCCAACACATGTCGGTGCAAAATATAATTTGGGAAAAATAAAAATGTGTATAGATCAAAATTTGTTTTGTTCTTTAAAATTAAAACAATTTAATTTCAAGGAAAAAGGTGTTTCCTTATATTTTGTCGTTATTATGTGCCGTTGAGTGGCTTGTGACTCATACCGACCCTATGTACAATAGCCCAGAAACTTGCTCTGTCCTGTGCCAACTATACTGTCTCCGACACACCTACCCTCATTACCTGCCTACCCTCATCACTCTATCAATCCATCTCACTGATAGCGTCCCTCTCTATTATTATTGTTGTTGTTGTTGTTGTTGTTATTATTATTAATTTTAATGAAAGTTTACAGAGACTGAGTTTCCATGCATTCATTGTTGCACTTTTCTCCCTGCCCATCTCTCACCCCAGTTCACTCTTCTCTTTGAATAGTTTAAAAAAAAATTAATTTCATTGCTATACAATCCCTCCCCCAAGTCTACTCCACTATGCAGCCTGCAGCCTTCGTTCTGGACCCCTCTCATGACAATAATATCTAATCATATATCCCATTTAAACAGTTCTCTCCCTCATCTGTTTCAATGCAGTGTACATTATTTATCCCATCTTTCTCAGTCTCCTGCCAACCCCGATGTCAGTCCTGTTTTACAGCAGTGATAGTGTCCCTCTCTTTCTCCATCCCTCCACCCATCCAAGCATAAAGTCCCTCTCCAATGACCAGTCACCTTGCAACATGCCCAAAGTATGTCAGATGAAGCTTCAGAATCCTTGCCTCCAAGGAGCAGCCTAGCTTCACTCTCTCTAGGAAGAACCTTTTTGTCCTCCTAGAAGTCCATGGTATATTCAAACTTTTCTCCAACACCACAGCTCAAAGGCATCAATTCCATTCTATCATCCCTAGTCATTGCCCAGCTCTCTGACACATAGCAAGTGATTGCCTAAATCAGGTGCACCTTAATCTCCCAAATGATGTCATTGCTCCTCAGCACTCTGGAGAGGTCTTGAGAGCTGACTTTCCCAATACAATTAATCTCTTGATTTCCTTATATAGGACAGTTTAATGTAAAGGGGGGGGGTGCACATGTGCACATGGAAGCATGCATTTCCTGATTTGTCTCAACTGGTGTAATCCGCAGAGAGACAGGCTAACTCAAAGGCCTTGCCTGTCAGGGGTTCAAATCCACCAATGACTCCACAGGAGTATGGCAGCAGTATCCTCCCATAGTAGTTACAGCCTCAGAAACCCAATAGCACGTTATCCTTGAATGAGCTTCAGTGAGTGACTCTACCCCATAATCCTTCATTCTTCATCCTAGGATAGCAACCAGGTCTCTTGAACTACTTTATATGTTGCCTAAAGATAGGAGGTTTTGTTTTTTGAAAGCCTAAGCTTTCAAAGCTTTGAAAGAATAATTTAGGCTTAGAAGTATAATTGATACCTTTGAGCTGTGGTGTTGGAGAAGATCACTGAACATCTCATGGATGGCCAAAAGAACAAACAAATATGTCTTGGAGAGGGTGCAGCCAGAGTTCTCTTTGGAGACAAAGATAATGATGAGGTTTCCCATCACATACTTTGGGCATGTTGCTAGAAGGTGCTATTCCTTACAGAGGGACATGATGTTCAGAATGGAGGAAGGTCAGTAAAGGAGAAGAAGACCCTCAACCAGAAGAATAGACGAAGTGCTGCAGCAGGTTCTCGTGTGTCAGGAGGTGTGAGGATGGCACAGGGCAGGACAGGGTTCAGATCTGTTGTTCATAGGGTTGCTATGAATCATACTCGACTCAGTGGCACCTAACAACAACAACAACGCTTTCAAAGTAGTAGATAGGAGAATAAAAATCAGAGAAATAAATGTGTTTCCTTAAGGAATGTTGGGAATGGCTACATAGAGTGCTGTTCAAGAGGCTGTCCTGAGACATCTGAACTCCTCACTCTGACAAAATTCTCCAGCCCTAGGAAGGAGCAGACGTCTTAAGTCCAGGGGACTTTACAGGCTCTTGGGAGTCAGCAGGCTCATATAACTGCTTCTTTTTCGTTGTCACAGTCACTTGAACAGAGCATGAATTGTAATAGGTGCTCATTAATAATACACCTTTGTTGACAACAGAATGGATAAACACACTGTGGTAGCGAGTAGGTAGCTAACACGGCAGGAGGCAATGTGGCTTGGGGACCTGAATGGTTGATCTCCCTAGATCTTCTCTTTACAGACCAGTCCTCTGGGACTGATGCACACTCCTCGTTATGTGAGGTGAGAAATAAAACTGCCCATGATGATGGAAATGAAACTGCTCATCACAGCACTGTGATGGCAACTTGGAGACAGATTTAACTTGGATGTCCTAATGACAGTGTCACACAGAAATTATTACTGTTGCATGTGTTAATAAGATTCAAACCCTCCACACTTAGTCTAAAGCTTTAACATATCTATTCTCTTTATTCTGAATTGACATCGAGAATCACTTTCTAAAGTTCTGAACCCATAAAGCAGGTGGACATGTGCATGGATTTTAATGCGTATTTATTAGAAAGCCATAGAGAAGTGTGTAATTCAAAGGTTATAGGGAACTCCCCCCCCAATATTGAAATAGTAGTATTAGCATCGTCCAGCCCTTTCTAGAGTCCATTCATCTTCCCACCTTTTGGGGCTCATCCTCCTGTTTCACCCTTGATTTTTCTCTCCCTGATTCCCAGCACACCTGGGCAGACATGGCTGTGCTGTATTCCATTAGGGCTCTAGTGAATGAGATGAAACAAAGGGGAGTGCATGCAATGAGAAGGCAGGGGTTGGTTGGCGAAGGCTCCTTGCTCTGTGCTGTCCTTTGCACTAACCTTGTGCCTGCTCAGAGGGTTGACTTACCATACAGGCTCCTGCACAGGTGTTAGCTTGTGCTTCTGCGCTTGAACAGATTGAGTCATTTTTCACTGACAGCTACTGACTGAGTCATTCTGAATCCAATTTTTCTTTTATCGCTTTCATTTTCAGTTTTATTTTTAACCCACATGGCCACGTTAGCTCAGAGGGGAAGGGAAGCGAGGGTCTGACACTTCTTAGCCAGAAATTGTGGTTGACCTTCTGGCTATGTTAGTTAGTCAAAACTCTCTTTGTAGTCCTTGTTTGGTGCAGTGATTAATGCATTCGGGTGACAATGCATGCAGATAAGAACTGTCACTATCTGCCTCTCAGAGGCTCCAACACAAGGTTGGATTTTAGGGTCTACCCTGATGTACCTAGGGAATAAAGACTGGCAGCCTACTTCACAAAATCAGCTACTGAAAACCCCACAGATAACAGTTATACTGGGATCCATTGAGGTAACTCGCAGACCACACAAGGCCACATTGTTGTTGTTATATGCCGTTGAGTTGTGTAAGACTCATAGCATAGAAACCCTGTTCTATCCTACGCCTTCCTCACACTTCCTGACACACAAGAGCCCATTGCAGCAGTCACTGTGTCAGTCTACTTGGTTGAGGGTCTTCCTCTCCTTTGTTGACCGTCCACCCTTCCCAGCATCGTGTTCCTCTCCAAGGAATAGCCCCACCTAACAACATGCTGAAAGTATGTGATGGAAAGCCTCATTCTGCTCCAAAGAGCACTCCGGATGCACCCTCTCCAAAGCATCTGTTTGCTCTCTTGGCCATCCATGGGATGTTCAGTGCATCTCTCCAACACCACAGCTCAAAGACATCAGTTATTTGTCACCTTTTTTTTTTCTTCCCCATTTTCCTGGCTCTCAGCTGCATGGCAAGTAAGTAGAAAACTTTGGCTTGAATGAGATGCAGCTTAGTCCTAAAAGTTATATTATTACTCCTCAACCATATTAGGGAGGTAAAAAAGGCTATAATTCAGGTTGGCAGCAAAGTACAGTCACTCAGACAGGACAGCTTCCAAAACATGCCCACAGCCACCTCAACTTTTAGCCTCCAGGTTTTAGGCTAGTGTTCTAAAGCTCTCAGTCCTGCCAGTTATGGCTCTTTCCTCCAGTCCTCCAACAAACGTGGGCAAAGGGCTCTTAGCTCTGGGTCAATGGCATCCAGTCCTAAGGTCAACTCCACATCATGTCAAGTCTCTGGTTCTCAGCTGAAGCTGTTAAGGTTGCTACTCCCATAGGCCCTGGTCTTATTGGTCCAAGAATCTCTGGCCCCCGACGGAGGCACTGCACTCTCTTCCTTCTTCTTTGCTGGTGGTGGGAATCTCAAATTCTGCTGCTGGATCTGCTCAATTTAACAGCAAGACTAGCCAGTCTCCTTGTGCATAGGCTCACACACCCTATCTCCATGTTCACACCCATCTTTATGGCCAAGTCAGTCAATGGCTATGGAAGCCGTTATGAACAATAAACCATTAACACCACAGACACCTGGTGTGTCACAGTAGCGCTCTAGTCTATGGTGTCTTCAAAGGCCAACATTTTTTTTTAGAAGCTGGTTGCCAGGACTTTATTCTAGGGACCCCACCTTTTCAAATAGTAGCCCAACACATTAACCACTTGGACTGTACTCTTCAATGTGGATTGACACTAAACATCAAGACAACAAAGATTCTGACCACTGGGACTAGGGACAGCACCATGAGAGATGGAAAAAAGATTGAGATTGTTAACAATTTCATCTTGCTCGGCTCCACAATCAACACTCTTAGCACCAGCAGCCAAGAAATCAAAAGATTAATTTCATTGGGGAAATCTGCTGTCAAAGACCTCTCCAGAGTCTAAGTAGTAACGATTTCAGTCTAGAGACTAAGGTGCACCTGATCCATACCATGGTCTTTGAAATTACTTGTTATGCATCAGAGAGCTGGACAATGACCAAAGATGACAGAAGATGAACTGATGCTTTGAGTTGTGATGCTGGAGAAAAGTACTGAACATACTGTGGACTGCCAAGAGAACAAACAAGTCAGTCCTAGAGAGGATAAAACCATGACGCTCCTTGGAGGCAAGCATTTTAAAGATCCATCACACATACTTTGGGCATGTGGCCAAGAGGGACCGGTGCTTGGGGAAGGGCATCCTGCTTGGAAGAGAGGAGAGTCAGATCAGGAGAGGAAGACTCTGGATGACACGATTGACTTAATGACTGGGATAATGAAGGTACATGTGTCAGAGGCTGTGAGATTGGCTCAGGATAGAGCAGGGTTCAGAGCTACGGGTTGCTGTTGACTCAAGGGCACGTAATCACTACTGCCTAGAGATATCCCACTCTCGCTTCCATCTCTCTACACTGCTGTTAAGTCGATTCTGATTTGTGGAAGCTGTATAGGGCAGAATAGAACCACAGCAATCAGCTGCCAGAGTTCTAAATCTTAACTGGAGGAGCTTGCCTCATCATAGCTTTGCATTCCCTGCTTATAAATAGCAGTCAGCACTTTACTCACTATGTCACCGACTCCTTATGTTTTCACAAGAAGTCAGAATGATTCAGGGACTTCATGAAAAGTATTGACAATTATAAACAGGTTCTCTAAAATAGAAAGCTCAGCTGTGGAGCTGATTCTGAGCCATAGTGACCCTCCATTAGGTGTTTGAAGCTGTAAATCTTAATGGGAAAGGACGGTTCATCTTTCTCCCTTGGAGCCCCTAGTGGATTCGAACCACTAACCATTTACTTGATTTCTTTTTAGTTCTTGAACTTGAGCTCCTCTTTTTTCTTGCTAATGACTTTTGGTATTGTAGTATTTTACAAGCCAAGCTGCTGAGTGAAAGACTGACAGTTCAAATCCACCAGCTGCTGTGTGGGAGAAGATAGACAATCTCCTTCTATAAGGATTTACAGTCTTGGAAACATCTCTGAGTGGGAGTCAAGTCAGTGGTACTGGGCTTGCGTTTTTACCTTATTAAGAAGCCCTGGTACACAATAGTTAGAACATTCTGTTGGTCCTCAAAACATTGATAATTTAAACCCACCTGTGTATATGTTTAAAGATGACAGCCGTGGCAAGCCTATGGGGTAATTCTACTCAGTCCTCTAGTGTTTCGATGAGTTGGAATCAACTTAGAGGCCACAGATTTGATATTCTGCCTACTTCTTATTTGTAGCCAAAACCCAACCAGTCTCATTTGAAAAGTAATGAGAAGATAGAGAGCCCTACGCTTGCCAGTGGTATGTGATGCTAAATAAGTTTGGTCATTGGCATCAAGTCAAAACAAACTCATAACTGACCTTCAAGTAAGTCGTTTGAAGCTGTAAATCACACAATAGATTGTCTGTCTTTCTTCTCTGGTGCAGCTGGTGGATTCTGTCTGTCTGAGGCACCACCTTCAGGTCAGCAGTAAAATGAATGCCCTGTGGACTTGCCACCAGTGGTACCCTCCCTTGACAATGTTGAATGCTACTTAGCCTTTAATATCTCATCCTAAGGTGCTTAAAGGGATACTGAATCTATTTATTTGCCTGATTTTTTCCCAAAAAATATTTAATTTGATCTATTTGTTCAACTTTTAGAAGTGTCAGCTCTGTCGGGCTACAGATGTGAAGGTCTGGCTTTGTTCAGAGGGATGTTTAGAAAGTGGCAGGATAATTGTTTGGTAGTTAAATGACTTCCTGCTCTTGGCAGCCACGCATGATTGAAGAACAATGGAACGTTTTCCACAAAAACAAGCAGCTGACCAGAAAAAAAGCATGGATTCAGGTCATACAGAAATGGGTTGGAATGCATTTTTGAGTCTTGCAGGCTGTGTGGTGTGGTTATCCTTGGTCTCTTTCTGCCTGGCTTCTTTTATGGTATAGCCTCATAAAACTTTCTGTTAGGGGGTTCTGAGGATCAAATGAGAAAATTAACACACAGTAGACCTACAATATAGCGTAGCTCCCAAGCTTTTGTCCCCCATCCTAGTATCTTCATCTTTAATATCTGTGTCAGAGAGAGATGTCAATACTGTTATGCAATCTCATTAATGGAATTAAAGTACAAAAAATAAGCAAATTGCATAGCCTGATAACTTGCACTTATTTATTTGTGAGTGGACATTGAGTGCCTCCTATTTGCCAGTCTTCCCAAGATGTACAAAGTTTAGAATATCCCCTGAGAGGAACTCCACTCTAAACAGAGGTAAGCTTGTTATAAAATATCCAAGTAATTTATAAATTCTAGATATAAGTCCCTTATCTGACATGTCATTAACAAATACTTTTTCCCAGTCTATGGCTTCGCTTTTTACCCTGTTGGAGAAGTTTTTAGATGTGCATAGGGATTTGATTCGTAGAAGGTCCCATTCATCTATTTTATCCTCTCCTGGCGGTAGATTTTTCAAGAATGCTTGGAAGTCTGTTTATGTTGTGGATTAGGACTTCTAGAGTTCTTCCAAGCTTTACTTGAATGAAGTTCATAGTCCTTGGTTTTAGTCCTAGGTCCATGATCCACCTAGAGTTCGTTTTTGTGCATGGAGTGAGGTGTGGATCTTGCTTGAGTCTTCTGCAGATAGTTTTCCAAATACTTGAGCACCACAACAAGATAAAGGTAAAAAATCCAATTGAAAAATAGGGACAGAATATGAACAGACATTTCACCAAAGAAGACATTCAGATGGCCAACAAACACATGAAGAAATGTTCAAAATTCCTAGCTCTATGAGAGATGCAAATCACAACTATGAGATATCATCTCACCTCAGTAGGAACAGCAAAATTTAACAGAACAGCAAGCAACAAATGCTGGTTAGGTTGTGGAGAAAATGGAACACTTATTCACTGTTGGTGGGAGTGTAAAATGGTGAAACCACTATGGAAGGCAGTATGGTACTTTCTCAAAAAGTTGCAAATAGAAATACTATTTGACCCAGGAATTCCACTACTAGGAATATACCACAAAGAGACCATAATCGCCACCCAAGCAGATATATGCACACCCATGTTTGTCACAACAAAGAGTTGGAAACAACATAAGTGCCCATCAACAAATGAATGGATAGAGAAGCTGTGGTATATGCACACAATGGAATACTGTGCTACATTGAAAAACAAGGAACTCATGCAATATTATTCAAAATGGGTGACCCTGGAGGACATTATGCTGAGTGAAATATCTCAGTCACAAAAGGACTTATACTGCATAGTGCCACTGTTACAAAACAGGACTGACATCGGAGTTAGGGGGAGAATGAAAAAATGGGATAATTAATGTATACTGCATTGAAACAGATGAGGAAGAAAACTGTTTAAAAGAGATATTTGATTAGGTATTATTGTCATAACAGGAGTCTTGATTGAAGGCTGCATATTGGACTGGACTTGGGAGGAGAGATTGTATACAAATGAAATAATTTTTCTTTTCTTTTTCAAAGAGAAGAATGAACTGGGGGGGTAAGGGGTGAGCAGAGAAAAAAGTGCAACAATGAATGAATGGAAATCCAAAGTCCCTGTAAATTTTCATTAAAATTAATAATTTAAAAAAAGTGAAAAGTTATGAACCACATTCAAAGTGGAGACTAAGGTACATCTGATACAGGCCATGGTCTTTGCAATCACATGTTATACGTCAGAGAGTTGGACAATGACTAGGGAGGATACAAGGAGAATTGATGCCTTTGAGCTTTGGTGTTGGAGAAGATTATTGAGGGTACCATGGACTGCTAAGAAAACAAACAGATTCATCTTGAAGAAGGTTAAACCGGGTTGCTTCCTGGAGGCGAGGATTCCGAGGCTTCATCTAACATACTTTGACTGTGTTGTAAGGAGAGACAATTCCTTGGAGAAGGACATCATGCTTGGGAGGGTGGAGGGCAGGCACAAGAGGGGAAGACCATCTGGGAGATGGATTGATTTGGTGACTGGGGTAATTGGGATGAGTGTGTCAGAGACAATGAGATTGGCACAGGACAGAACAGAGTTTAGGGCTGTTGTTCCTAGGGTCGCTATGAGTCACAAGCGACTCGATGGCACATAACAACAACAACAACAGCACAACAACATTAACAAAGATTCTCACCACTGCACCAATTGGCAGCACCATGATATACGCAGAAGAGGTTGAGGTTGTTAACAATTACAGCCTGCTCAACTCCACAATCAATTCTCGTGGCACCAGCAGTCAGGAAATCAAAAGACGAATGGCACTGGGAAAATCTACTGTTATAGACCTCTCCAGAGTCTAAAGAAACAATGATGTCAGTCTGGTGACTCAGGTGTGTTTGATCCAGGTCATGGTCTTCTCAGTTACTTGCTATGCATCAGAGAGCTGGACAATGACTAAGGATGACAGAAGAAGAATTGATGCCTTTGAGTTGTGGTGCTGGAGAAGAGTCTTGAACACACCATGGACTTCCAAGGAAAGAAGTCTATCATGGAGAGGGTGAAGCCAAGTTTCTCTTTGGAGGCTAGGATTTTGAAGCTTTGTCTCACATATGTGGCACATGGCCAGGAGGGACCCATACTTGGAGAAGGCATCATGTTTTGAAAGGTGGAGGGACAACACAGGAGAGGAGGATCCCAGATAAGATGGAGTAATAAGGGTAGGTGTGTTGGAATCAGTGAGACTGGTTCAGGACAAAGCAGCCTTTAGAGTTGTACAGAGGGTCACTGTGAGTCTCATGCAACTTGATGGCACACAACATCAACTCTTAATACTAAGGTGGAATTATTCTGCTGCATTAAGAGAAAGTAAACTAAATGATAAACCAAAAATTCAAAAGCAGTTGGTGGATTTGAACCACCAGTCTCAAGAATTGCCTGCCTCCTGGCCCTCTGCTTGGCTCTCATCTGGCATGGTATATAAAGAGCCAGTCCTTGGGAGTCCTGTCATTTATGCCAGACCTGAAGCTTTGTGATCTAAGGCTCTGTGACTGACCTTTGGTCTCCCAGTGTAAAGTTCCTTCTCCTGATGGTTAAGTTTTTACATGAGTTCTTGCTGCATTGTTCCAAAGATTCTTAAGAGAGTCTCTCTCTGATCCTTGGTTTAGAGGACCATTTCCACATGTCTGGTACCCACCTACTCTGACCCATCTTATCAGCCCAGTGCTGTTCACACAGCCCTCCCTGGGTCTGATTTCAGCACAGGCCCATTACACGGGGCTTTTTCCTTTTCTGTTGTCATTCTTAATTGCTTCCTCAGAGTATTTGACCCTCTCCTTTACCCTTTAGCCAAAGAGAACTCTTCTGATGTAGACTATAGACAGTTGCACTGCTACCCCAAAGGTTTTACCTCTCTGGAAGTTCAAATCCATCAGCCACTTCTTTGGAGAAAGGTGGGAAATCTCTTCCCATTCCATTTACAACCTTGTAAACCCGGTGGTGGGTTAGGTGTGAGTCAGTTGTGACTCAAGAGTAGAGTTCTCTTCAAGTCCTTAATCAGTGAGACTAATAGCACCATTTTATTTGGCAGATGATTAGGAAACATTTTTCCCATTTGGGAGAAAGTACTAGGGAGGTGATGGATTCCATTAACAAGTGATCTTGTTTGATGACTGATACGTTTGTGGCATTCCTATCCACAGTTAGAGAAGCTGTGCTCTCAGCTGAGCTAGCCAGTGATATCAGAAAAGGCATGGACCAGGTCTGTCATATCCAATGCTCCTACTTTAGGCCCGAGTCTGGCCATGATAGTGCTGTATAAGACCGTTATTGTAGAATGAGTATAAGGATCCAGGAGGGGTGAGAGGCTGGAAGCAGAAGGAAGTGGATGTGCAGGGGGAGAGGGGATTAATCATTGGGTTGCACAATTTGATGGGTAGGGGGATGAGGGAAATTGAAAGAATTTGTTTGAATTTGTATTAGGATTTTGTAAATAACCTAGTGGGGGGGGGAAAAAAGAATCCATCTGAAACTCAAATAACAAATGCCTAGTATCAAGAAAGTTGTCCTTTCTGAGCCTATTTTCAGATTTAATGAGAGTTAAAACATTAGGTTGTAAACAAATGCAATTTTAATAAGCTTGTACACATATGGACTATGTATCAGGAAGACCTTCAGTGAGATGGATTGACAGTCACAGCAGCAGTGTGCTCAAGTAGGTCAGAGATGACGAGGACAGCACAGGATAGTACAGGGTTCAGATATGTCATTTATAGGGTTATGAGACGAAGTGTACTTGACTTCATGGCATGTAACAACAGTAACACGTATGCATTGAATTGTGCCCCCTAAAATACCTGTCACTTTAACTTGAGAAAAAAAAATGAGCTAATTGGGATGATGGAGGTGATTTTTCTCCTTAAAGAAAATGATATAAATTTATCTCAAAGTGTATTATGTGCATTATACTTTCCTAAAATGCATCTTCTGTGGATGGTGATGGTATCAGTAACAGTGTTGATGGAAGGCACATCTGGCTTCCGTAGATATAATGTTTATATGAAGAAGACTACAGTCTTCTTCCTGAGTGCCTGTTCCACCGAGCCTGCTCTTAGGTTCAGCATTTCTGATCTCCGCTAAAGCTATCAAGAAACTGGCAGGTACTAAATGGTGGCTTAATACGCTTCTCTAAAAATCAGGTTGCTGTGGCATACTGATTTCCCTGAGCATTTAAGAAGGCACAGCATCAGAGTGACTTTTAGTCAGAAAGTCTGACGGGCAGCCTTGGGGAAAGTGGACCACTTCTCTCCCTTTACTCAACCTAACTGTTCCCTGTTGAGTCAAAGAGTTGAATTTTTTACTTTAGAAAAGAGTTTTATGTCTGCACTGTTAACATTTTGCACCAGATAATTTTTTCTTTGTTGGGCTGTCTGTGCATTGGAAGGTGTTTGGTACTATTCCTGGTTTCTACTCTTTAGATGCCTACAGCACCCTCCTAAACCCAATGACTAGTGTCTTCACAAGATACAGGAGAGAAGGAGTTGAGACCTGCAGGGAAAGAGGACATGTGAAGACAAAGGTTGTTGTTGTTGTTGTTGGGTGCTGTTGAGATGAGAATGACTCATTGTGACCCCATGAACTTCTTATCCTGCTCCATCCTCACACTTCCTGACACACTAGACCCCATTGCAGCAGTCACTGTGTCAGTCCATCTGCCCAGCAT
Source organism: Elephantulus edwardii (assembly GCF_000299155.1). Lineage (NCBI taxonomy): Eukaryota > Metazoa > Chordata > Mammalia > Macroscelidea > Macroscelididae > Elephantulus > Elephantulus edwardii. Next base: position 9,879,452 of record NW_006399818.1, read on the forward strand.
CCATCCTGCCCAGCATCATGTCTTTCTCCAAAGAATAGCCCCTCCTTGCAATATACCCAGACTGTGTGAGGTGAAGCCTTATCATTCTTGCCTCCCAAAAGCACAGTGGCTGCACTCTCTTCAAGATATAGCTGTTTGTTCTTTTGGCCATCCATGAGTTGTTCTGTGTTCTTCTCCAACACCACAACTCAAAGGCATCAATTCTTCTCTGTCATCCCTATTCATTATGCAGCTCTCGAATTCATAACAAGTGATGAGAAAGACCATGGCCTGAATCAGATGCACCTTATTCCTCAAACTAACATCTTTACTCCTCAATAATTTGTAGAGGTCCTTACCGGCAGACTTTCCCAATGTAATACATCTCCTAATTTTCTGACTGCTGGTACCAATGGTGTAATTTGTGGTGGATCCACGTAAGATGAAGCTGTTGACAGTTTGAATCACTTCTCTATCCATCATGATGTTGCCTATCAGTCCGTAGGGATCAACATGACGGTGCCTCATACAAAGCGAGGTCAAGAGACACCAGAAAATGTAAGGAATTCTGATGTGAGGAATTCCTTCTCCCGAGATTTCAGACCTCTGACCTGCAGAGCTGTGTGAGAAGAGATTTCTGTTGTTTTTAGCCACCAATTTGGGGTCATTTGTTAATGCTGGCTGTAAGAAACCAGTACACTCAAGGGAAAGAAAGAAACTTCTGGGAAATTACTAAATACTGACTCTGAACTGACACTAATTCTAGGTGACTCAAAACATGACTGTAGCCTATCATTGGGAGGCTAGATCAGGTGATCACTGGTGGTCATCTAGTGGTAGGTCCAATGGGTCCTCAGTCCTATCCTGTAGTTTTTTCTCCTGTTCCTGAATAAATAATTAGAATAGACATCTTCAATAATAGGCCAGACCCCTGACTCCCCGGTGTCTCTGTTTCTGTTGAATTAATTTCAACTCATAGTGACCCTGTGTGGCAGGAGACCCTCCCCAGAGGGAAAGGTGTTTGAGAATGTAAACTTTCTGAAACAGATCACCAGGCCTTTCTTTCGTGGCTTGCTGGATAGGTTCAAACCACTAACATTTAGATTGTCAGCAACAGCTCAACCCATTGCCATCTGGTCGGAAATAACCCAGAGCTGACCCTCCAGTGATTTTTCAGAGGCTATAAATCACACAAGAGGAGATTTCCCATCATTCTCCCTTAGAGCAATTGGTGGGTTTGAATCTCCTACCTTAGAGTTGGCAGCACAACTCCTTACCCACTAGGCCACCAGAGTTCCCTTGCTTGTCAGCAGAGCCTTGGTTTAACCTTCTATGCCATCAGAGCTCTTTCTCCACTGTCTGACTCACTGCCATCAAGTTGATTCCAGCTGATGATGTTGTTGTTAGATGCTGTCAAGTATGACTTAGTGACCCAGTGAACAACAGACCTGAATCCTGTCCTATCCTGTTCTATCCTTATCATCTCTGATACACTTGATTCCATTTGCTACAGTCACCGTGTTAATCTATCTCATTGGGGGGGTCTTCCTCTCTTTCTGGACCCTCCACCTTTGCAATCAGGTTGTCTCTTTCCAAGAAATAGCCTCTCTTATCAACATGCCCAAAGGGTAAGGGACAAATTTCACCATCCTTCTTCCAAGAATCTCTGTGGCTGCCCTTTTCCAAGACATATCTATTCATTCTTTCAGCAGAGCATTGGATAGCCAGTGCTTTTCTCCAACAGCGCAACATAGCGACCTTGTAAGACAGTTCAGACTTCCAAATTGGTGTCAGGGCTGTAAATCTTAACAAGAACAGATTGCCCATCATTTTCCTGCAGAACAACTGGTGGGTTCAAACCATTGACCTTTTACTAGCCACTCAGTACTTAACCTCCTAAGCCAGCAGGGCTCCTTGTCAAATAGCCCTTGAAGGGGAATAACCTAGATCCAGTTGAGAATGATTAATGTAAAGGACTTGATTTAAAATGACAACTTCAACTGATGGTACAAATACCAGATAGTAACACTGACAGAAGTTTACCTAACAGTTTTCTGTCCTTCGCATTGACGTAGGGTCAGTTCTTGTGAATGGGTGAGGGAATATTCAAATTTCTCCAAAGTAGGAGCAGGTCACCCTGCCAAGAATCTCAGTGTCATCATTCTCCTCCATGGTTATATAGCACCTTCATCTTTATCCATCCCTCCTAAAAACAACTCATAAAAGTTTTACTTCTGCTGTGTTATATAGCAAAACAGGTGACTCTAACATAAGATCCCAGGATATAGAATTGAGCACATTTCTTGGGTATCTCCTGTGTCAGCCATGCTGCTAATACATTCACATCCTCATTTGATCCACACAGAAACCCAAAGAGGGAAGTTTTCTGCTTCCTTTTTAGTGGCGAACACTCAAAGAGCACACTTAGCTCAGTGACAGCATTTGGAGGAGTAAGCAGGTTTTCTGATTTTGTGAAAATGACATTTTTAAACTGTTGTTGAAATCCAATCAGGAGCTCCTTGAAATTGAATCAATATCTACTTGAAATGGTGACACTCCTGGCTTGTGAATAAGAATTGAGTTAGGAGAAACTGAAATCCAAGATACCAGAGCCCCAGCTAAAGGGAGGTGGTTGTGGTACCCCCGGGAGCACCGTGGAAGCCAAGCTTGGTGCTGTACCTCCCAAAAATTAGTCATCGAAAATCCTCTGTTGCTTAGTTCTCCTCTGACCCACATGGGTCACCATGAATCAGATTTGACTCAAAGGTAATTGGTCTTGTAAGACTCCTAGATTGAGTCAGAGCTAACAGAGTAGCATCCTCAAAGCTCTCTCTTTTTCTCTGATCCTTCTAGCTCCTCTTTATAAGAAGCCTAGTAATTACATTGGAGTTACTCAAATAAGCCAGGGTAGTCTTCCCGTATTAAGGCCCTGACTTAATTACATCTGCAATGCTCTTTGTTGCCATCGAAGTCACTGTTGTAGTCCATTTCTCAGCCTACAATTTATATATATACATAGATATTGATATAGATTTATAGATAGATATAGATATATGTTTATAGATAGATATAGATGATATAGATATATAGATATAATTTATAGATATTTTTATATATATTTATGATATATTATTCCCATGCCCATTTTGGGTTTTGGGTGGAAAAGTTAAACTCTTAAATGAGTTAGTTAAAATCATACCCTTTAGAGCCTGGTCACTCATCTAAGTAGATCATCTCTATTTTCTTTCCAAACCCTGTTCTTTTTCTTACTTTCATCATAATTTTTTTATTATTTATTTAGTTAATTGCCACAAGGAAATGCCACTTCTATCCACTGAGACTTGACCTCACAAAGCTCCGTGACAAAGTGTCCATGAAAAAAAAAGGTTAGATGAGAGAGTTAATATGCTGTTTTACACTTGAGTCAGTAGCACTCAATCGCCTATGGATTATTCTGTACAGTGGCTACTGGCAGGTCACAAATCCTTAGCTATGTCTAACGTGTCGGAGGGAAAAAAGAACTGCAGCGTTAACCCATGATTGCAGTTGATAAAAGAGTCCAGCACCTGGCTCTGTATTTGTACCTTTTTTTTTCTACCAGGGCTATACTTCCCTTGCTAGGAAGGTGCGGTAAGGAACTGTTGAATGTGATCTCCGTGGTCTGTATTTAGAACCCTCGTATACAATACTTCATACGGTGACGTTTTGTTAGCACTGACGATCTTTTCAGAGAGCACCCACGACCTCACTATTATTTTATGTCATGACTAGAAGAAGAAAGCAGAAAACATAACTGCATGCTTTATGGCTGCATCAGGTGGCCTCGAGTAGGTCTTTAAGACCTCGCAAAGGAAGATCTCTCAGCCCTCACTGAACCAAGCAAGTGGCAGGTTTATGCACTCACTTAGCCGAGTTATGGCACTTACGTGAAAAAAGAAAATATAACACTAAAGGCAAACTTCTCTATATAATATGAGTTCCTAAGAGTCTTAAATGAAAGTGCCTTACAGTAAAGAATTCCGTTTAGGAAAGGGAAACACACCATTTCTGGGTATCGTTACAGACAATATGGAGATTGCTAGGAGGCTTTAGATTTGCCTCTATCTTGCCTAATGAAGATACTGTTGGGGAAACATGTTTTAAACCTGATACCATTTTCTCTTAGGAAATAATATATCTGTTACTCCAGGTTAAATTTGTAGTTAGAAAACTGCAAATTATTGAGGAGTAAAGATACCAGTTTGAGGACTAAGGTGCGTCTGACTCGGGACACAGTCTTTCTGATTATTTACTATCTATCAGAGAGCTGGACAGTGAATAAGGATGCCAGGAAAATAAGTGATGCCTTTGAGCTGTGGTGCTGGAGAAGAGCACTGAACAGCCCATGGACAGCCAAGAGAAGATATGTCTTGGTGACGGTGCAGCCAGAGTGCTCTTCAGAGGCAAGAATGATGAGGCTTTGCCTAATATACTTTGGACATGTTACTAGGAGCTACTGTTCCTTGGAAAGAGACATGATACTGGGAAGGGCGGAGGGTCGGGGAAGAGAGGAAGACCCTCATCCATGTGTATTGACATGGTAACTGCGGCAACGGGGTCTAGTGCGACAGGAAGTGTGAAGAAGGCACAGGATAGAATAGGGTTCAGATCTTTCTCTCACACATCGCTATGAGTCATACTCCACTCGACGGCACCCAACAACAACAACTCCAGGTGTTACTGAAACAAGAAAACATGAAACCCTTGGGTGATACCTTCTCTTTTAACATTGCTTTTAGCATCCTTCATTCTCAACCCCACTCACGGTGCTTTTCCTTTGGTTCCAGTGGCCAAGGATGTCAATATTCTTTTTGATGAATTAGAAGCTGTCAACAGTCCTTGCAAAGATGATGATTCTCTCCTACACCCTGGGAACCTGACCAGTACTTCTGACGATGCTAGCAGATTGGAAGCAGGGGGAGAGGTAAGAGTGTGTTTTTTCTCAAAAATAGAACTCTTGGTCCAGATGGAACCTGTGAAGCAGGATCCAGTGAACTACTTACTATTTAGTCATCATTTCAGCAAACTGTTGGTGGCGATTGTTGTGTCCGCTCTGACTTGTGCCAACTTTGTGCATTGTAGTGGAATAAAACATGGCGTGTTCCTGCACCTTCATCATGGTTTTTGATATGGTTGAATCTCCATTGTTGTGGTTGCTCTGTTCATCTAGTTCATTAAGGGTTTCTCCTAATTTTTTTTCACTGCCTCTCTGCTTCACTAAACGTAATGTTCATTTATAGCAATTGGTCTTTCCTGATGATGTCTCTCAGATGAGCTAATCAGTCTTGCCACCACACCTGTGAGGAGCATCTCAGTTGAATTTCTTCTAACAATTATTTATTTGTTCTTCTAGCGGTTCACAACATAGCCATTATTCTCGGCCAGCACCATGATCCATGAAAGTAAGGAACAAGTTTTATCTATCTTCATTCTCCCCAGTGAGTCTCCCACATTTCAAGTATCTTGGGCTATCGCTGACAGCATAACTGTAACAATGAAATATAAGAAAGCCCATCAGAGATCACATGGATGGCTCCGGATCCAGCAAGAGCCAGACCTATTGTTCATAGGGTCATAGTGAGTCATAGTGGACCCGAGGGCACCGAGCAACAAACGACAAGAGCAGCTTGACACCACACCCGACGTCCATGCATTTTTTTAAGACAATAATTTAGATGAGATTCTTCAAACTACTCAACACCCTGAGTACACAATCAACACCCCAAGCGTCACTAATTAGTATCAATTAAGCCTTACAAGCAAATATGGACTTCTTGTTCTAAATCCCCAGCTCTGAGAACAGTAACATAATGTGGACTTCAGGAGATTGTGTTGTCTGAGCCTAAATTTCCATTTAACACTAAAATCTGGAGACTTGTTACAATTACTGTATAAATAGACCCATCTGCTCCTGTGTCATTTGGGCAGAAATACTTCTGGAGAAGTGTTCACCATTGATCAGGTTGCATTTCAGTTGAGTTTAATATATTCTCTGTGCATGCCCTGGGTATAAGTCATAGAAGCCCAGTATCAGAGTAATTGTTTTATTGCCTATTCCTCATGCATTTTTATAATCCCAGAAACAGTTAAATTAACCCTGAAAGGATAGCATCTTTGAAGAGAGAAATGTGTTTACATATTTCTAACAGACTTCCAGACTTTTTTTTTTTTAAAAAAAAAAAAACAGACCTGTGTGAGGGTGGATTTTGTTTTAAGAGGGGATATTTAATTCTCTCATCTCTTAATATATATATTTCGAATGCAGTAATATATGATGGATTTTGCTCAGGATCTCAGTAAGCAACTAAGCTCAGCTCCTTAACTTGGTGGTGGGTGTTGTTAGATGTTATCAAGTTAGCCCCGAGTCACAGTCGCCCCCAGTATGACAGAATGTAGCTTTGCCCCGTGGGCAGCTGTCTTCTCGAGTATTGATTAAGAAGTCTCAAGCCTGAGGTCTACTGGGGCATTTTTGAGTGCCTTCCAACCTAAGGTGCTCATTTGCACATATTCAACACTAGTTTGTAGTGCAGTGTACGTTTTCATTGACCAAGTCTTTGGAAGTGGATTGCTCAGTCTCCTTAATCTGTCTCAGTTTGGAAACCCTGCTGACATCCGTCCAATGAGAGTGACCCTGGGATATTTTAAATCCCAGTGCCATGGCTTCCAGCATCATAGCAACACACAGGCCATCATGGAATGACAATCTGACAGACGGGTAGTAGCCTCTGAACTTGTAGATGTGGAAGCAGACTCAGAAAGATTAGGGTTTTCCCCAGATAGACTGTTCTTCATGGGCAACCAAGCCTCCTCCTGACACATTAGCTGAACCCAGTTTTCAAAGGCAGGTGCTGCTGTGCTAAATCCACAGAGTAGTTTCTTTTCTGGGCATCGTTTTAGGACTTTTAAAGTGTTGATTCAGGTATAATCCTGAGTGCACATAATACAAAAGCTCAAAGAACAAACAGTGGCAATTGTTCATCTTTTGACAACATCTGCATTGAGTTATGGTGGTACTTCCGTGTAGACAGAGTTTTAAGTTGTACCTCCCGCCCCATCTGACTGAGAGTTTCCTTTTGGATGAGGAGAATCACAGTCGTATACTTGGTACCTGCAGATAGGAGATCAGGAGACATATTGCACTGGGAGAGTCTGCAGTCAGGGGCCTCTCCAAATTATTGAGGAGCAATGATGGTAGTTTGAGGACTAAGCTGCACCTGATCCAGGCCATGGTCTTTTCTGTCACTTGCTGTGCTTCTGAGAGCTAGATGATGAATAAGCATAACAGAAGAAGAATTGATGGTTTTCAACAGTGGTGTTGGAGAAGAGTACTGAGCATTCCATGGACTGCCGTAGAACAAACAGTTATGTCCTGGAGAAGGTGCAGCCAGGTGATCCTTGGAGGCAGAGGATAAAAGCTTAGTCTTACATATTTTGGGCATGTTGTTAGGAGAAGCTATTCCTTGGAGAGGGACACTATGCTTGGGAGAGTGGAGGGCCGGCAGAAGAGAGGAGCACTTTCAACCAGGTGGATGGACCCAGTGGCTGCAGCGATGGGATCAAGTGTGTCGGATTATGAGGATGGTGCAGGATAGGCCAGGATTCAGACCTATTGTTCACAAGGTCTCTCTGAGTTGTACTCAAAACTCGAAGGCACTCGATAACAATGTATATTGCTCAAGTGCGGGAATGTGTGTGAGCCTTTGAATGGTGCAATGGCCTTTGAAGGCCCAACATGCTTGCCTTCTTCCTATTAACTACTTCTTAGGGTTAACTAAACCTTCTTAGTGTTAACGATTTGGAAATGGATTCATTCTGTACTCTAGAGCTAGATTCCTGTTTCTATTCAGCCAAGTTCATAGGCATGTATGTTTTGGAACTCAATCAGCCTGAGAAATCTGTCTCCAGCCTGGTTGGCCCACAGTTAGATTTTTTAGTGTTGCTGATAATCGCAATAAGTTTAAGAAGCCTGCGCAAAAAATCACCGTGTTCCTGTCCCTTTGTTCTTTCCCTTTTATATGCTACATTTGTTAATTGCTGAGTAATATTTATAATTAATAGAAATTATAGTACACAATAAAATTATCATCTTGAACTTTTGAACTAGAATGGTGTCTTTCAAGTAATCAGGATAGTAGGCTACTAACTACAATTTTTTCATAGTATAATAGAAAAAAGAGTAGATGTAAGTAAAATGGTTAGGTGTTATTTTGTGAACTTTTGCTTCACATATTGCGTATCTGTGTGTGTGTGTGTGTGTGTGTACATATAGATGTAGGTCACAAAATAAAATGTTTTTATTATTATGGGGAAAATCATTTGTGAAGCATTGAATTCAGGTATTACTCATAGCATTAAAGCTGATTTTAATTTCGTCCTTTGCATTCCTAGAGATACCATCTTTCTGAATGTTTGCAGTTTTAAAAATTATTTTGCTCTAAAAATACACTTTCTACAAAAAGCCATAGCCTTGAAAGTTGTTTTTTCTTTATTTTTCCATTTTATGCTTTTAAAAAAATGCGAAATCTTGTGACATTTTTTCTTCTGCAAGTAATTTTTTTTTCTTTTTGAAAACTCCATACTTTATTTAATTTTTTTTCTTTTATACTGGTTTACTTACAAAGTTCGTATGCATTGGTTTTCACACTGTATATTTACCCACTGTCAGTATTGTTTTTAAGATTTGTTCTTGTTAAATATGACTGTCTATTATTGATTCATTGTTGCTGCATAATATTCTATATAGTATACAATTTATTTACTTGTCCATCTATTGACTTCTAAGAAGGTTCCCATTTTTTAAACATTATGCTGTTTGGAATAATATTGTTGTAACTACTCTGTGTGCATGTGTGTGCCTGTGTGTGTGTGCTTCTGTGTGTGTGCGTGCCTGTGTGTGTGCGTGTGTGTGTGTGTGTGTGTGTGTGTGTGTGTGTGTGTGTTTTCTAGGTGTCATAAAATATTTTCTGTAGGGCTGCATGTTATGCAAAATGTTCAGTTTTACAAGATAATTCCAGTGTGTTTTTCACAGTGATTATATCCGTTTCACTCTCACTGTAGAAGAGGATAGTTTTCTGTTGTCCTCCATCCTAACCACAAATTTATATTGTTGAGTATCTTAATTTTCATTCACTGGACTCCATCCCTTTTCTAGTTTTCATATTCTCTTGCATATATTTTTCATTAATAAAAATGAAATTCTAATAAGACAAAAAGGGGCAAATAATTTTGTTTTAGCTCTTTTTAGTTACTTGCTAGAGGCTCATTTTATGAGAAGCTTAAGCTGATCCCTTTCTCTTTGTGTGTAGACAGTGCCGGAAAGAAACAAGTCAAATGGACTCTATTTTAGAGATGGAAAGTGTCGAATTGACTACATTCTTGTGTACAGAAAATCCAACCCCCAGACTGAAAAGAGAGAAGTATTTGAAAGAAATATCAGAGCAGAAGGATTACAAATGGAAAAAGAGGTAAGTGGTTTGTTTGAATGGGAGAAAATACATGTTACATATACATCTGTTCATATCAAGAGAAAGATATCAACTGGCTTAGTGGGAAGGAGTTGAACTGCCAACCAGAAGGCATGTGGTTCGAATCTACCAGCTTCTTCTCAGGAGAAAGATGCGCAGTCTTCCATGTAATTTACTGCCTCCAAAAAGGATCAGTTATGAAGCAGATCAAACAGAATCAATTTTAAGACAGGCAATTAGTATGTTAACTGACATTTCATTTGTTCAGAATCACTTGGAAAAGTTCTGTTAGAAATACATAGCATCATTTGCCTTTGAGAAGATTTCAGTACCAAATGATTCCTTGAGAATCAAAATATCCTGTTTCAATTACATGAGTTGTTTGAAAGTGGTGTTACTTACCTGGATTCCTAGGTAGACTTTTTCTCTGACTGTGTACATGGTGACTTTTCATTGCTTGGATTAAATAAAATCTTTTGGTAACATTCTGAGAAATTTAGTGAGATGGGGGAGCCTCACACACCCAAAGAGATAAGCTAATTTGACCCAAAACAGCTGGAACACACAGAATTATGTCCTTTTATGGAATATTCTGATCGCTTTCGCCAGGTTCTCAAGACCAAAAACTATTTTGTCAGTATTTTTTCCTTCTTTCTTGCATGAGTTTGGATTTTTATCTTCGTTTTTTAATCATGAAGTTAGATGTATTCAATTTACAACATTTCTAATTTTGCAGAGGAGGTTTTGATGGAAGGACTCAGTAAAGAAGATACAGAAGGCCCAGTTAAAGCTCGGATCATAATCCCTGATAAGATTATTTTGTACGCAGGAATACTGTACTCAGTTCTAGAACTTGGCTCTGCGGACTGAATTACTGACCTCAGATTTTTCCCTGAACACTGTGTACAGTTTCTGCAGCTTTTTTGGTAGTAAAGAATATTAATTTCTTGGCAAGTAGAGATATTTGTTCTTATTCTGTCCCCCAAGATTCCAGGGATAAATATCTGGAGGCAGACATCCAGGTTTTTCTGTGTAGTGTCGCAGGTCTCATGGTGTGAAGTTCACCCATTCACCCATTGATTTGTTGTAAGCATATTATATCTGTACTCATCGTACTGATCTTGGAATACTGGAGATACCTGGGATTTTTCCGTGTCTGTCTGAGTTATCTCAACTTGCGAGCATTTAAAAGACAGAAGCAGTATTGGTTTTTTTCTGAAATACTTCCAACAAGAGAATTAGAAAAACAAGATGAATATCCCCGGAAGGGAACAGGTTCTTCTTATTAAGAAATAGAACTAGTTTACTCAAAACCATCCCAGTTGGAGGCCCCCTGAAGCAGTAGAAGGAATTAAATCTACTGTTTCTTAGCATCTCTATGGGGTTCTAGAAAATCTTTACTCAATCCTCTGGGTGTATCTTTGATGAATCTTGATCCTCACATTCTTATTGAAATTGTTGTATGCTCTTATTTGTTCACATTAATAACACACTATTCCAGAGTTTTTACATGAGATTGAAAAGGTCTGAATTGCCTCATAAGTGGAAATAATGAAGATTCTTTCTCTGATGCATTCCAATGTTCAAAATTATTTCCATCCCAAGTAATACATTAGTCAATGAAATCAGAATTTTATTTTAAGTTATGTAATTGTATATATTCCAAGAGCTTCTTGTGTATGTCTTCTCAATGTCATTGCATAACTAATTAATTAAAATGTAGAAGCTTAATATGTTTTCCAAGTAATAGACATTACTAAAGAAATGGGAGATCTCATATTTGAAAGCCAGTCAAAGATGAAGATTCCACTACCTATTTTATTATAGTGCCCCATACAGCAGAGTTGGCCTTGATCTGAAAAATGAGCTGACTGCTCATGTGATTTTGGATGTATACAAGACAATTTTGTTGGGTCGCAACTTTAACAAATTTTATTAGTTGCTGTTGGCTCCAACTAATGACCAGTGTGTGTACACGTAATAGAATGAAATATTACATACTCCTGTGCCTTTCTTCCTGCTAATAGTAGATTGGAGCCCTTTGCTGCACCTGTTGTATCCGTTCATCTCATTGAATGTTCCCCTTGTTTTAGCTGGCAGTCTACATGGTGTCCTTTTCTAGTAATCCGTCTTTACTGATGATATGTCCACAGTGATCAAGACAAAGTCTCACAATCTTCTCTTTGAATGAGCCTTCTGTTTGTAATTTTTCCCCCCCGTAGGATTGATTTCTTCATTTTCAGTTCACAGTATATTCAATATTCTTCACCAGCACCACAATTCAGATGCATCAATTCCACTTTGATCTTCCTTTTACACTGTCCAACTTTCCAAGCATAAGAAATGTCTGAAAAGAGCATGACCTAGGCTGAGTGCACCTTAAGCTTCAAAGTGATATCATTGCTTTTCACACATTAAAGAAGCTTTTTTGACAGTAAATTTTCCCAGTGCAGCGCATTGTTTGATTTCTTGACCCTTGCTCCTATGGCATTGAGTATGATCTAACTCTAATTGGATCCTTTCATCAAAGAAAGCCTTGGCTATTTCAGTCTTTATTCCATAGAGCTTACTAGTTGGGGGTTTATGTTAGTGGGTGTAGCAAAATTAAAAATGGCAGTAGGCTAATGAATGGTATCATCATATAACAAAACAAAAAAGTTTTTTATGAAAAACCCTGCTACCCCTAAGAGTGATTCTGTAAGCTCAAAATTGTTCTACTAACCAAAAGGTTAGTGGTTTGGACCAGTTATCTGTTCAGTGGGAGAAATACGAGAGTCTACTCTTAGGAAGATTTCTGGCCTTAGAAACTCTGTTGGACAGCTCTGCTCTGTCCTTCAGTGTCATTATGAGTCAGAACTGACTCTATGGTAGTGGGTAAAAAATGAATAAAAGTATTCTCACCAGTAAAGATGGGGATGTCTGTTTGCCTAAATATTTCAGCTTTGGAAACCCAGTGAGACACTTCTTTGTCTTGTACAGTGTCCAGGAGTTATAATCAACTCAAGGCAAGGGGTAGTAATGGATAAATTTTTCTGAGCAACAACCTTCCCATTTTCTTCTTCTCCTATAGGCTCTACCTGTTACTAACAGCCAGGTCTTCCTTCTCTAGAACATTCTTCACAAACAGTCTTGCTCTACTGCCCACACACCCTTTTAGTCTGTGAACACTGAGCTCTTCCTCAGTCTCCAGGCCTCAATTTCACCTCCTCACAGCCTCAGACTGAAGGACTTCTGCAGGCTCCTCCCTGATAAGAATGCATCAGAGAATTATATAGTCCCAAGTAATTAAAATGCCCCTTGGTTGAACAGCAAATGAATTGTCCTCTGCTAACCTAAATGTGGAGTCTCTCTGGCAGTTCAACTTTACCAGCAACTCTGAGACAGAGAGAGAGAGAGAGAGAGAGGCATTCTCCTCCGGTGTGATTAGTGGCACAGGAGACTCGCTGGAGAGTCAGCTGTGCATCGCTTCCAACTTGATGGCAATGAGTGATGGTTAAAACTCTCATATGTTCATATAAATTACATGAGATTTCTAAATACACACACACACATAAAGGTTTGATTGTTGGGTGTTGTTGAGTTGAGTACAACTCATAGCAACCCTATGAACAGACGACTTAAACCGTGCCCTGTATGCTGCCATTCTCATCACCTCTGACTAGGAGAGACTGTTGGTACAGTTACCGTGTCAGTCCATCTTGTTGGGAGCCTTCCTGCCCTTTGCTGACCCTCTGCACCAAGGAGTGCGTGCACTTGCTCATTTGCCTGTGCGCATGCTCCCACTCACCCTCGTGTACGCTATCTCTACATATACATGGATATATCTTCTCTCTATATATTCTCATTCTCTCTCCCTCTCCGTCCCTGTTTCTCTCTCTAGATAGATAGATATAGAGATATAGACAGCTAGATATAGAGATATAGATGATGTAGAGATAGAGATAGATATATAGATGTGTGTGTATATATATATATACGTGCATATATGTATAGTCGTGTGTGTACTCACACAGAATATGGTTTTTTGGTTGAGAACTGTCAAGTCATTATGTCAGAACCAGCAGCTTTATGTCAGTACAAGGCCAGCAGCTGCTCCATGGGAGAAGCACAGGCAGTCTCATGCCATCTCTTTAACTGCCTCTGAAAACCCACTGGAGGGTCAGCTATAGGTCGGTTCTACCTTTATGGTATATAACAACAATGTACATATGTGTGTGTATTCTTTCTTTCATCTCTCTCTCTCTCTCTCCACACACACAGATATACACACACATATATAAATGCATCCAAAAGTTGCACGTTTTTCCAAAACAGTTGGTCTTATTTAGAAGCATTCCAAATATATAGGGAGAGTTGATAGCTGCTGAGAGGTCAATGATTCAAATCTACCAGCTGCTCCATGATAAAAATACTGCAGTCTAGAAAACCCTGCAGGACCACTATGCACTTTTATATAGGGTCTCTCTGAGTCAAAGTCAACTTGATAGAACACAACCACCACATATATATGTATGTACTTGTCCAACTACTATCTATATGTATGTCTAGTAATACTATGTTTCACTTATAGCTAGGATGTGAAAGGGTTTTTAATAGTTATTTTTGAAAGTTATTGTTGTTGTTGTTGTTGTTGTTGTTGTTGTTGATTGCCATCGAGTCAAGCACAACTTATAGTGACCCTGTGAACAAAAGCTCTGAAGGTTTTCTGTAACTATCATCATTTATCAAAGTTCATAGAGTTTCCAGAGGCATGTAGTTTAGGAAGTGGAAAATATGTGAAATGAAATATTTTAGATGATATACGGACTTATCGAGAATTGTGACCCACAAGTGATTGCAGTTTGAGTTATTTTAGTAAGTGCTTGTGGCAGACACACCCGAAGGTCTATAATACCTGTTTCTTGGTTTCATACCTTTGTCTAACCCCCTCCTCTTATGTGCAAGCAGTAACTGACCTTTGCTTTAAGCAATAGAATGTGGTACATGCCTTGGATTTTCACACCTGTGACTATATCACACCATCTGATTCAGGTCTTGGTCTTTTCAATCACTTGTTTTGCAACTGAGACAATGAGTAAGGATGATAGAGGAAGAGCTGATGTCTTTGAACTGTGGTGTTGGAGAAGAGCACTGAGTATCCCATGGCCTGCCTAAAGAACAAAAGGATATGTGTTGGGAAAAGTGCAGCCGAGTTCTGCTTGGAGGCAAAGATGGCAAAGCTTCATCATTCATAATGTGGACATGTTGCTAGGAGAAACTATTCCTTAGAGATGAGCATCAGGCTTGGAAAGAAGGAAGATCAGTGAAAGAGAGAAAGACCTCCAACAAGATCAATAGACAGTGACTGCAGCAGTGGGCTCAAGTGTGTCAGAGAGATGATGTGGACAGCACAGGACAGGAGAAGATTCAAGTCTGTTGTTCATAGGTCACTATGAGTTGTATTTAAGTCAACAGCACATAATAACAACAGCAGCATGTAAGACTTCCTTTTAGCAGACTGATGTTGGGGATACCCTCCCTTGCTACCTTTGAAGAAGTAAGCTCCATGTTGTAAGATGGGCTGTGAAGACAGTCATGTTACTAAACAAGAGGGGTTCTTTCTCTAGTGAATTGGCAATAAAAGACAGAGTACAATAACCAGAGCACTTTATTGCAGATCTGGGAGAACAGTGAGATTCTTCTCAAAAACTGCTTCCCCATCTGGGAGTGATCTTTAGTTTTTATACTTGGATTAAATGCTAATCTACTTAATATGTTACTTTTGTCAATTTAAGTTACAAGATTTCCGCATTTAAAAAGAATACCTTGCATATAGTTATTAGTAAACAGACAATATATGAAATAGTTAACATATGACTGAAAAACAGTTTTGCAACGGTAAATGGTAAATGCTAATTGAAGAAAGATGCATTTTCCTTAGGGGGTAAACAGGCAGCTTATGGTACAATTTACATATAGCTGAGAAAAATAGTTTCAAAGAAGTAAATGCTAATCTAGGAAAGATGCATTTCCTCTCCTGGTAGACTGGCAATTTAATGACTAACAAAATGAAAAGAAGACTTAAAAGGCAAACGAACTAGTTTTATAGGCTAGAGGCAACTGATACCAGTCTTATAGCTATACTAACTAATATGTTTGGATAATTCTGAATTTATTAATACCACTCCATCAGTGATGTGGCAAGAAAAGATGGGCAGGCCAGTAGGACCTGAGAGTGGACTCCAGTAACAGTAAGAAAATACGGATGTCAGTTCTACAATTGCAAAGAACTTTATTATATCAATAGTCTGTAGGGATTTGGATGTAACTTTTCTAGACTTGAACCTCTCATGAGATTGTAGCACCACCGACACCTCCCTCCACCAACACCTGGATTGCAGCCTGGTAAAATCCAACAGACAAACTGTGAGGTAATTTATATGGGACATTTTAAACACATTGACATATGTTCTGCTTTAAAAGCAAAACAAATATTTCATGTGGCTGGACTATAATAAATCTGAAGATAATATCTGTTCCTCCTTGGATTTTTGTACCCTGAAGACTTAGCTCAATGCTTGACAAGTGAAATGTTTTTGCTATAAAAGTGTTAATAGTGTATCTCATTGAGTCTCTGAATAATACTAGTCAGTTCAATCCTAATCCTAAAGGTTCTCAGCTGGGCATATTATCTCAACATCAAGCAAACAAAGGTCCTCACCACCAGGCCAGTTGGCAGTAACATGAAAGATGGAGAAAAGATTAAAGTTGTTAACGATTTCATCTTGCTTGGATCCAAAATCAACACTTTTGGCATAAGCAGTCAGGAAATCAAAAGACAAGTTGCTTTTGGACAGTCTGTTGTCAGGACCCTCTTCAGAGTGCTAAAGAGCAACAATGTCAGTCTAAAGACTAAGGTGCACCTGATACAGGCTGCAGTCTTCTCAATTGTTTGCTATGTATCTGAAAGTTGAACAGTGACCAGGGATGACAGAAGAACCATTGATCACTTTGAGCTGTAGTGCTGAAGAAAATTATTGAACATACTTAGACTGCCAAAGAAAACAATCTGTCCTGGAGAAGGTGAAACCAGGAAGCTCCTTGAAGGCAAGAATTTTGAAACTCTATCTCACATATTCTTGGCACGTTTCCAGGAGGGACCAGTCCTTGGAGAAAGACATTATGCATCTAGAAGGGTCTAGAGTCAGTGCAAGAGAAGAAGACCCTGGATGACATAGACTGAAACAGTAATTGCGGCAAAGGGTCAGGTGTGTCAAGAGATGATGAGATTGGCTTAGAATAGGGCAAAGTTCAGAGCCATTATTCATTGAGTCATTATGAGTCGTGGATTTGACAGCACATAACAACAACAATTCCTTAAGCAGAGTTGATGTTCTGTCCTTTGTAGATTGTTTTGTAACATACCTGTCCTCTACATGCTAAATACTAGTAATACTCTCACCAGTTATGACAGTCAAAAATACTTCCATACATTTTCAAGTGTCTCCTCGATAGGGGACACATTATCCATGGTAGAGAGCCACTGATGTGAGAACCCTTGAATCTAGCAATGTGTAGTTTGTCTAACCTAATGAGATACTTATAAGTATTAATTAAGGCTGGTCCATTTTCATTCATGTGGACCAGCATAACAAACCATTGTTCATGTCAGATACTTGGAAAACAGAAGCTTGTATATAAGAAGAATAGGATAAGCTCAGACAGTCCTCTCAAGCCAAACAACTGGCAGTTGGCACAGTCAAGAATGCCCTGTGAACCAAGAGGCTGCACACCTCGAGCACTTTGAACCCATCCGTGAATCCTCAAGAAAAGAGGCATAATCTCCTCCCATTTAGATTTACAGCTGCAGAAGCCCAGGGGCGGGGGGGTTACTAAGAGTTAGAACCACCTTGATGTCAATGAGTGAGTGAACTAACTAAATGACCGTGAACAAAGCTCTGAACCTGTCTGTGCCTCAGGATACAGAATCTGGCACTGGAACACAAAAAGTATTCCATCTGTTTATGTCCATAAAGAAGACAGTAGCTTCAACTACTGCTTCTCCTGGTTTTCTGATCTTAGGCAGTCACCCTCTTGTATTAGACAGGCTTGGTTACAGATGCAGTGCTGAGGTCATCTCTTTGACAGAGTGTCTCTGGCTTGTGTCTAGGAGTGTCATTTTGTCACTGGGGCTCAGTCCTCTTAAAGTGTAACAAACCACAGTCTCTTGTCTCATTCTCGCCCCTCAGAAGAGTGATCACTGGCAATCTAAACTCTCTTATCCAAAAGTGGAGGTTCCCTCATCTCACTACTCCTCTTTTCTTTCTCTCATACTCTCATTCTCTCACTCTAATTTCCTTGACTTCTTTTGCTGGTGAAGAAGACAAATAATCAAAACATTTCTCTTGCCAGGGCAGGATGACCTGTGCAAATTTACCTTGAACTGATTTACTCAAAGGACTGTTCTGAACCAATCCATAATTTGTCTGACTCATGCATAATTTGTCTTCTCTCAAGACATAACAGCATTAAAAGGGGAGAAAATAGCCGTTACAGCTCAAGAACTGAAGTTGCATTGTGAGATACCATTATTATTCCACAAGAAGAACTTAATTTGAATGATCTTTTGTGCTAAGTTGAACTTGTCGATTGGAAACACTTTTTGCCTTAGATGCTTAACGTTTCTTAGATGTTCACTGTGGGCACTGTCCTATTGCAACTGTGAAACGTGTCAAATGAACTGAGGTCTTCACTTCATGGTGTTATTTGTTCTGTTAAACTGCTGGAAATTATTTAAAGTACATTGTGTTGTTATTGTTGTCTGATCCTGCCGTGCTCATAACTGTTGCTGTTTGAACCCATTGTTGTGTCCACTGTGTCATCCCATCTCTTCCTCTTTTTATTAACCCTCTGATTTACTAAGCATGAAGTCCTTCCCCAGAGGCTGGCCTCTCCTAATACATGCACAGAGGCTTTAAGTCACGATCTATATAATGACACACAGTAACAACAGTGAGCCTGCATTAAAGATGGATGGAGAGACAGTAAAGCCTTGAGGCAGTTTCTCCTCACTGCTGTTGAGTCTGTTCCAACACACAGTGACCATCCATTGAGGTTTCTGGGCTTGTAAATCTTAAAAGGAGATTTCCCATCTCTCTCCTCTGGTGGGTTCACAATATTGAACTTTTGGTTAGCAGCGCTCCAAAGTGAGTGATACCAGGAGCTTGTCTGAGAACCGCTGAGGATCTTGAAGATGTCTTTCTAACACACATAGGATTTTCCAAAGCTCACTTTTCACTGCTTGAAACTTCATAGTTCCATATACAACTCTGCCTACCTGTTTCAGAGAAGAATGACCTCCCCATTTCCACCTTCCATACCTCTCCTGTGTGCTTCTCACTGGGTGATTCTAACCCAGATCCACTTGGGACAAGGGGAAGGAGAATAGTGACTCCGGAAAATGTGAGTTCCTCATAAGAGGTTCCAGATGTGCAGAGTTAACAGCAAACACTAGAATACAGCTGCTGAATTACCTCTTAACAGGTCTTACAGGCCACCTCTTCCTTCATTTAAGGCTATGCCAACCCATCTCTGAAATACGCAAATTGTTTTACAGGTTGTGAGGCAGGAACCTGAACCCCTGCCCTTCAAGATAATAAGTAAGCAGCTATTTTCTGGTTTTTTCTATGGCTTTGGCTCAATAAATTTCCCACAGTTACAGGCCTCCCCTACACCCACACGTTTTCCCAGTGTCGGCATTAGACAGTTCTCTTTGTTCAAAACTGAGCTGAAATAATTCATTTGGACCAGACCTTTAATTTGAGAATAAGACAACAGTAGTCACAAGCCTGCAAAAGAAACTATCTGTGTGATGGGATGTAGAAGGAGGGAGAAAAAAGACAGGAAAGAAGAGTTAAAAATGGCTTTCTCCACTTTGCCCACAAGAAGAATGAAAGAAAACAAAACGATTCCTAAACCATTTCCATCCCCTGAAGTGTTCGAGTAACAATCATGTGAGTACAGGCCATAAACATCATTGTACATTCTAGACACTGTAAAATAAAAAATAATTAATGCTTAATTGTATAGTTACGTTGTATTGCCCTGTAACAATTCCAGAACCTAAGATTTAAAATGATAGTTTATATTGCTTTCAAATCTGCACTCAGGTAGGGCTCATCAGCTGAGTGGCACTACTTAGATTTGGGTTCCCTTTGAAGGCTGCTTGCTTAGATAGACAACAAATTGGCTCTTGCTCTCAATGAGGTTGTGGGTTGTGGACCTAGGTTCTTTCCTCTCTGCAAGCTCCCTGGATTTTCCAGTGATATGGCAGCTGGGTTTCAAAAGCCAATGTCTGGAAGAGCAAAGGGGAATACATGTTTATGACCTCACCCTAGGGAGCTCAGGTAGCTTAGTCTCTAGGGAGCTGTGCTATTAAACCAAAGATGACTTCCTTCTGGCAGTCTGAATCCACCAACTTAACTTGGGAGAAAGATGAGCAGTCTTCTCCTGTGTAGTTAATAGCTTCAAAAACCTGATGAAGCGTCATCTATGAGTTGATTCCAACTTGATGGCAATGAATTTGTTTGGGACCCTGGAACCTTTATACTTCAACTGAGGCAAGATCAGAAGAGGGAGACAGATTTCCCCTCTAATGGAGAGCAGCAAGTTTCCAGAAGACCAAGGAGATGAGAATATTGTCAGGGTCATCTTTGGGGAAAACAGCCTGATCTATTATGCTTAAGGAGTGATGGAGAGAAATGTAGATCAATTAGAACAGTCTAAAAAGTGTCTCTGGAAGCACTAAGGGGAATTTAAAGCTTTTGGGAAGGCTAGAGGCTATGCCTTGGGTCTTAAAAGATAAATTTGACATTTATAATTATACAGGAGGAAGGTACCAGGACATGGCACTCCAAAGAGGAACCTTGAGTAGAAGCACTGTGAGCCTCTGATTAAGGGGAGTCTTATGGGCCCTGCCTAAGGACACCAGTCATATAAAATTGAGATTTGCCCTACTTCCTGTATAAACACACGTGAACTTAATAATACCTTCAAAGTCCCTATTTCCAAATAAGATCACCTTCACGAGTACCAGAACTTCACCATATCTTTTATGGGTAATTATTAAACCTTAATGCCTTTTTTTTTCTCAACCAAATCCATTCCATGGTGCTTATTTTTAAAGAAAGAGCCATCTTAATGCTGGTTTTTCTTAAAACCAAGGGTTTTACAAAAGCAGCTGTGCCAGCTGTTACCTGCAGACTTCACCAAGATCGTCATGTCTTCTGACAAGATGATGGCACTTAACAGGAGTCCTTTGTTTTACAGTCCCATTCTCCAGCCTGAATTTTTCTATTCCTGTTGAAATTAAAAAGAATTTTGAAGAAGACTGAGTAGAGTAGGCAGAAGAGTGAAACTGGACTGTACACAATTTGGCTTAACCTTAGCAGTCCAGCAGGCAGGAAAGAAAATTTTACATGAGGAGACCTCACACCCATTAATGTTTCAGCAATGCATTATGTCTCCTCCTGGGGCTTCTCCTCCTCTTCAGTCTGCAGGTTGTTGATTCACTAAGTTTATTATTTTGTATTGAACAGCAGTAAATCACTTTGCCATTCAAGTGACGCTGCCTTGATTCAGTTTTTCAGATTGTAATAAGTGTTCGTGGGTTTTCTATAATTCCATCCTTCGCCCAGTGACTCAGGGACAGCACAGCACTCCTTTTAAAGGATAACCCTGTTCGAGGCTTCCACTATTGCTTTTGATTGCTGGGAGTGATCTTCCACCCAGCCATTCTGTGAAAACTCCACTTAATGGAAAACTGCCAGCCTTGATTCTTTATGTTAACTTTTGCATTATTTGATTGGTGAAACAGGAAAGTAGTGAGTAAGTTCTGAAATCTATTAGTTTGTGATCTACCATTTATTTTTCCATTTGTTCCTAGAGAAGTGGTGTATTTACCCACCTTTAAAATTGAAGTGTCTTCCAGAAAAGAAAAGAAAAAAAAAGTAGTTCTAATACAACTATCAAATACGTTAAGCTAACACTTAGAAGCATAATGTTTCTAAAAAGGAATCTTAAAGAATCTTCTCTGGAGATACTTTAAAGGTGGAATTAAAGGTGAAAATGGATGCAAACATCCATTAGTAATTGAATCATTAAATGCATGAAAGCTGACTCTAGAAAAATTGGAAATTGTTAGAAATTAAATATAACACCTAAAAACTGACATCTCAGGCCTTAGTAAGCTGAGAAGGTTTAATTTTAGCCATTTGGGATCGGATAATCATATGATCTTGGAATGAAAATGGAAGCGGATTGGTGTTTCATATGTTGAGGGGAAAGAATATTAAAAGATCTATCCTCATACTATAAATAATAAGATAATGTTCATATGCATACAAGGAAAACCTGTTTATACAACTATTATTCAAATATACACACCAACTACTAAAGCTTAAGATTAAGAAGTTGGATGTTCCTACCAACTTTTGCAACTTGAAATTAATCAAACATGCAGTCAAGATGCATTAATAATAATTGGCCATTGGAATGTAAAAGTTGAAAACAAAGAAGGGCTGGTAGTTGAAAAATATGGCCTTGGTTCAATGTAGGCAAAATGGCTTTCCCAGCTCATTAGCTTTGATTTCCACCACTTTGGTGAATGGGAATACATGCAAACCAGGTGGGGAAACAACTCATGATTTCATTGCTTGGCTTTTCCAATCCCACCAACTTTACATTGAGCAAGCTTAACAGCAAAGGTGGGAATCTCTTTACCCGTAAGGAAGGAGAAACAGAATATTCAAAACCGATCCTATGGGGCCAGGGATTCCTGTGCTAGTCATATTGGACACAACAGCCACAATGGACAGGAGGTAGAACTGACTTGAGACTCCTGCCCCTTGCAGCCAGAACCTCTCAGCTAAACTTGCTGGAGAACTGAGAGGAAACACTCTAATTGGTAATATTAAACTAGCTTTGTAAAACTGATTGAAGCCACAAGACTGAAGGTCAAAGGGCCTACAATCACACTTGGGAAGCTGCCCTTATTGAGGAATTAGATCCTGCTTCTAACCTGAGTTGTAACCTGTTAATTTCCCCAATAAATCCCA
The DNA here is from genome assembly GCF_000299155.1 of Elephantulus edwardii. Lineage (NCBI taxonomy): Eukaryota > Metazoa > Chordata > Mammalia > Macroscelidea > Macroscelididae > Elephantulus > Elephantulus edwardii. The sequence continues at coordinate 9,902,028 of NW_006399818.1, forward strand.
TAACCTTGAGTATGATTCTTTGAAGTTTGTGTAGCTATTGCAAAAAATTCCCCACCTAGAGGTAACCCAGTACAGTTGGTGTTAGAATTAGTAGCTATAGGTGCAGGACCATTGAGACTGTGATTGACTTTATAGAAATTGGTTTTGTATTGTGGATGTTATGGATAGGAACTGCTACTCTGAATGAATGTGACAGATGTCATACTTTGCCATCCATATTCTTCTTGCATTCTTTTTACAGTTGGTGATAGGAATGAAGCTGGAGAGAAAATGATAGAATTGTGTATGCTCAGGGCAGTACATGGAAAATGCCATTACATAATAACATAAATGGCAACTGTACACATCAGCTTCTCCTGAAGGAATCAGGTGATCAGAGGGATCAGAGTGACTATTCTGGGGAAAGAGATGTTAAAGCTCAATATCAGCAGTCAAACAAGATGAGGGTTTGATTGTGGAACAAAATATCTGCAAGTTTAAACTGAAACCAAAGAAAGTTAGGACAAGTTCACAGAAACCAAAAAGAACCTTGAGTCTATTCCAATTGAATTAAAATGCCATCTCTAGAATAGATTTGATGAATACTGATAACCAAAGACTTTGTGGGAAGACATCAAAGACATTACAAAGATTCAAAAAGAAAAGATCAGACTGGATGTTAAAAGAGACTGACAGTTGCACTAAACATAGAGAAGGCCAAACAAAGGAGGTGGGGATGCTGAAATAAGAGAAATGAACAGATGGTTTCAAAGGGCAGCTTAAGAAGACAAAACTAAGTATTGTAACAAAATATAAAAAGACCTGGAGACCTTGTACAAAAAGAAAGAACATGCTTAGCATTTCTCAAACTGAAAGAGCTAAACAAATTCAAGCTTCAAGTTGTAATACTGAAGGAAAACTATGGGCAAACTATTGAATGATTCAGGAAGCAGGAAAAGAAGATGAAAGGACTACTCAGAGTCACAGTACTAAAAAGATTTGGTCAACAGTGAAACATTTCAGGAATTAGCACATGATCAAGAATCAGTGGTAACTCAGGAAGATATTCAAACTACTGAAGGCACTGGCAAAAAATACGGCCCTGTGAACTAATGGAATAACTTTGACATGTTTCAACAAGCATAAACAGCCCTGGATGTGCTCACCAGTCAATGCCAAGAAATTTTAGAGACAGCTGTCTGGCCAATTGACTGGAAGACATCAATATTTGTTCCCATTCAAACAGATGATCCAACAGAATGTGAAAATTATCTAATAATATAATTAATATAACATGCATGTAAAGTCTTGCTGAACATTATTTTTAAAAATTTTGATCAAAAATAACTGCTATAAATTCAAGCTGGTTTCAGAAGAGGCCATGGTACAGATGATAGATATAATTGCTGATGTCAGATGGATCTTGGTTAAAAGGAAAGAAGACCAGGAAAATGCTTACTAGTGTTTTATTGGCTATGACAAGATACTTGACTATGTGGATCATAAAAATTCATAGCTAACATTCAGAAGAATGAAAATCCCAAAACGCTTAACTGTACTCATACATGCAAAACCTGTACATAGATCAAGAAGCTCTTGTCTGAAAAGAAAAAGAGTACACTACATGGTTTAAAATCAAGGAAGATGTGTGACAGAGTTGTATCCTTTTTTCATACCTATTCCATTTATATGCTGAGAAAATTATTTGAGCTCCTGTATTCTTTGAAGAAGAATGTGACATCAGGGTTGGAAGAACAACAAACTCATCAGCAACCTGTGCTATGCAGATGGCACAATTTTGCTTGCAGAAAGCGAAGAAAACTTAAAACACTTACTGCAGAACATCAAAACATATAGCCTTCAACGAGGTATCATCTTCCTCCGGTAACAGTAGAAAAGTTAACAGGGCAGCAAGTAATAAAGGTTGGAGAGAATGTGACAAGAAAGGAACCCTTATACATTATCGGTGGGATTGTAAAATGGTATAACCATTCTGGAAGGCAGTTTGGCTCTTCCTCAAAATGCTGAAAATAGAAATTTCACTTGAAATATACTCTGAAAAAGTGAGAACTGAGGCACAAATGGAGACTTGTACACCAATGTTCATAGCAACATTATTCACCATCGCAAGAACATGGAAACAGCCCAGATGTCCAGTCACAAATGAATGGATTGAGAAATTATGGTCATTCACACAGTGGATTACTTTGTAGCATGCAAGAGCACTGATTTTGTAAATTATTACCTAACTTGGGAGGAACTGGAGAACATTATGCTGAGTGAACTTCATCCCACAAGGACAACTATTGTATAAAACCATTATTGTAGAATGAGTATAAGGAGCCAAAGGTGGGGAGGGTAGAATCAGAGGGATTATGATGTGCAGGGAGATTAATCATGGGGTTGTACAATTTGATGAGGGGGTGAGGGAAACTGGAAGAATCTCTTCTAGATATAATAGAATTTTTAAAATAAACTAGAATAATAATAATAATTTTAAAAAATACAGACTTTGGTGTGGATTACATCTCAACACCATGAAAATAAAAATCCTGCCGGCAGGCAACATCAGGATATATGGAGAAATTATTTAAGTTATTACCAGCTTTGTTTTAGTTGAATCCACAATCGACACTCGTGGTAGCAGCAGTCAAAAAATCAAAAGATGTGTTGCACTGGAGACATCGGTCAGCCCCATTTCTCAAATACTAAAGAGAAAGGACATCCATTTAAATACTAAAATATGCCTGATTCACATCATGGTATTTTTGATTACTTTTTACATGTCTGAAAATTAGACTATGAATAAGGAAGAAAATCTATGTCTTTGAATTGTCTTGATGAAGACTATTGAACATGAACTGCCCAAAGAACAAACAAATCTGTGTTGGAAGAATTCAACCAAGATGCATCTAAGAGGCAAGGTTAGTGAAACTGTCTTAGATATTTGGCATATTGTTAGGAGAAGCCAGTCTTTGGAGAAGCACTTCATGCTTGGAAAGATAGAGGTTTAGTGAAAGAAAGGAAGTCTCATGTTGCAGTAATGAAGGATTCCATTGGCAAACTTGAGTAGCATATGATCAAGAGCCAGTGGCTATGCAGGACATCACTAAAGGCATTGGCAAAAATCCTCAACGAGATGGATTAACACAGTGGCTGTAATAATGGGGTGGAGAGTATGAGGAAGGGGCAAGATACGGAAAGTTTCAGTTCTTTTGTTCCTAGAGTTTCTAGGCATCACAGTCAATTTGGCAGCACCTAATAGCAACAATATAGCAACAATACTTAGAACTGAAACTTCTATTTAAATATTCAGAAATATCATTGAATGTACACTGAATATGATAGTGAGCCTACTAATTCATTATCTTAGCCATTATTAAACCATCATTTTACGTCCCTCTTTAAATCACTTTTCCCCCATAGAGTATCATTAGGTCCATTTACTTTGAAAGTAACTGAATTATTTTATTATTTCATTCTTTCATTCTTTTGACTTAGACACCTGACTTGCATGCTTGTTCACACCTCCCTCCTCTGTGCCTGTATGTTAGTTGAAAGTTGCTGGAGGAGGGAGGAGAAAGAACAGCCAATACTTTAACTCATGACCAATCTCAGATGGTACCAAGAGTAGCAAACCTGCACTTTCTGTGTAGGTTTCCAGTGTCCCTCTCCCTAAGAAAGGTGATCCCACAGTATGTGGAAATTATTAAGCAGTATCATTAATATCATATGCAAGAAAAATGTTGTTGAAGATCATCCAAAAATAGTTGGAACAGTGCATTGGAATGGGACT
>NW_006399818.1:9906879-9923902 GCF_000299155.1 Elephantulus edwardii
CAGGATAGGATAGGGTTCAGATCTGTTGTTTATAGTGTCACTATGAGTCATACTTGATGGTACCTAACAGTAATAACAACAAGAGGCTCTAATGATGTACTGTACTGTATGTTGTGCTGCTAACCAAAAAGTTAGCAGTTTAAAGACAGTAGTTTCTTTTCTGTAGAAAGATAGGAAGTCCCTATAATTTTAAAGTCTTGGAAACCCAGAGGAGAACCTCAGAGTCAGAATCAGCTAGATAGTGGTATATTACATTTGGTGTGGTTAACTATTAATTAATTAGCTATCTTCCTCTGACACATTCACTTATTTTATTTCTTCAGTTAATATAGTGATTGGCACAATTCTTGGCTCTTGTACTACATCAGTGGGCAAAACAAAGAACTTCAGTCTTTGTGGAATTCACAATCTGCTTGGGAAGACAATTAGCAATAGTCATAATAAGTAAATAGTAGAGTATGTTAGAAGGTGATAAATGAAAGGTAGAACAGAGTATGAGAGTATGAGGCACGAATGGGGTTTCACTCTCACTGCAATCAAGTCAGTCCAGTCAGGTAACTGAGTCTTCACCAGATTTCCAAGACTGTGAATCCCATGATAAATAGACTGCTCATCTCTCTCTTCTTCTGGGGCCATTGATGGAGTCAAACCATAAAGGTGTAAAGCCCTTGGGTGAGCTGCACATCCCTGTGAAGTAAGAAAGCAGGACGAGGTGAGAATGTGATGTTTGACTAAGGATTTCAAGAGGTGAGGAAGTTGGCCAACTGTCATTTTACACTTTTCTTCTCACTGCTCAGCTCTCTTTCTTTTCTTGAAACCTTACCCCGTCCCCCACACACAACCCCCCTGCAGACTCATCTGATAACCTTGCCTGTGCTTAGGTGGAAATTCATAGAGCTGCACCCTACCCAGTAGAAGAAGAGAGTCAGTCTTCCCCAAGTGAAGAAGTAGATTCCAGTGAGGCACTAAAGGCCCCCTTACATTTTTTGTTGTTATGTGCCATTGAGTCGCTTGTGACTCATAGCAACCCTAAGTACAACAGCCCTAATCCCTGCTCTATCCTGCGCCAACTGCACTGTCTCTGATACACCTATTCCCATTACCCCAGAGACTAACTCAATCCATCTCCTCAAGGGCCTTCCTCTCCTGTGCTGTCGCTCCACACTCCCAAACATGATATCCCTCTTGAAGAACCAATCTCTTTTTGTAACCCATCCAAAATATGTCAGACAAAGTTTCAGAATACATGCCTCCAAAGAACAGCCCAGTTTTACCCTCTCCAGGACAAACCTATTTGTTCTAGCAGTCCATAATATATTCAATAGTCTTCTCCAGCACCACAGCTCAATGGCATCAATTCTCCTTCTGTCATCCCTATTTACTGTCCACAGACATTCCTCTGGTAATCTCTGCTTTCAGCCAGAATCCGTCTAAAATTAGCTATAATATCCCTATTACCACAGCCTCTTCTAAACCCAGGCTGCACATTTGGCAATTCTCTGTTGATGTGTTGCTCCAGTCGTTTTTATGGATAATTTCAGCAGAATCTTGCTTGCATGTGATATTAATGATAATGTTTGATAATTTCCACTCTGTTGGGTCACTGTTCTTTGTAATGGGAACAAGTATAGATCTCTTCCAGCCAATTAGCCAGGTGATTGTCCTCCAGATGTCTTGGCACAATTTTGTAAGCGCATCCACGGCAGCGTCCAGTTGTTGAAATGTGTCAGTTGGCATACCATCAATTCTTAGAGCCTTGTTTTTTTTGCCAATTCTTTTAGAGCAGCTTGAACTGAACTTCTTCCTTCATCACCACAGATTCTTGCTCATAAGTTGTTCAATGAAACTCTTTTCTGTACACATTATGTTTTAAAATAAATTAGGGGGGAAAGTAAATTATGTTATAGATATTTTAGCCCTATGAAGTTGACAAGGATAGCTTTATTAGAATTTTATCAATGAAGAATTTATGACTTGAGATACAGTCTACCATCTTAATTTTTCAGCTAGAGTTCACCATTATCAGAAATCATATGAACATTGACAGTCTCTAACCTTTAGGTAAAACACTTTAGATAAACTACACCATTATTTCTACTGTTTCTGTGCCCTCTAGTTTTGATCACATGCCACTGAAATTAGAAACAAGAAAACCAACCACCCTATCTATGAAGGATGTCGTAACTTTCCCCAAGTGCATCTATCTGAAAGCATTTCCAAAGTTAAACTCTTCCTTCATTGACAGCACTCCTTTGCTCTTTCTGGGTCATGGTCATGGCTGCTAATCACTGTCACTTAGAGAGCTAAGCTGTGCCTCACACAAGCCATGGTATTTCCAGTCACCTCAAATGCATCAAAAAGCCAGGCAGTGATTGAGGAAAAAACCAAAGAAAAATGGTATTTTAAATGTTGGTAAATACTATTGACCATACCATGAACTGCCAAAAGAAAACAAACAAAAAAATGCATCTTAAGCATAAAGAGTAAGTTTCTTAGAAACAAACAAACAAAAAAAAATGATACTTCATCTTACATACTTTGAATACTTTATCAGGAGTGATGTATCCTTAGAGAAGGGCATCAAAGTAGAGGAACAAGAGAAAGAGAGAGACCCTCATCAGATAGATCAATACATTAATAGAAACATTTAGCTCTAACATAGAACAACTATCAGGTCAGTGGAGGACTGGGCAGAGTTTTTAGAACTGGCTGGGAACTAAATCAACAATAACCACATCATTTAAGTTTAACTTACTCACACCTCACATAACAACACATGCTTACAGATTGATTCATAACTACAAGTGGATCACTTGTAATGTTAATAGCTGATGATATAGCTGTCCTCAAGCTCCTCTTTCTAGTGCAATGGCTTAAAAGGACAGGGAGACATTAGGATGATCTACAGCAAGTGAAATGGCTTTTGGAGGTTCTAAGTCAGAACTGACCTTACTTGCATACTGCAGGGGGGAGCATGTGCCCACGGATCATTTCCTCTCCTGGGCCTCGCATTGGGCATTAAGCCAACTCTATTCATATTCACCACTGGTTGTTTTGGTAACTTTTGAATTTTCTAAAAGCTAAATCCATGTCTTAGACTTTACCATGTTTCTGGGACCCAAAATCGTGGCTAACAGTTAAAGTGATCTTTAAATGTTTGTTGAGTTACTTTATGTGTACCTTGGTTGTGAGTAGAACTATGGTCGGTCTCCTCCAGTAATGATTTACAGTCTCAGAAACCTAATGGAGGGTTGCAGTGGGTCAGAATTGGAACAACATACATTTGTGATTTCATGGTTCCTGTGGGGCAGGAATTCAGGTTCAGGTCAACTGGGTTCTCTGATCTCACAAGGCTGCCCACTGGATGTCAACAAGCACTACTTTCAGATCCTAGATTTCACTTGCAATTACTTGCCAGTATGGCCTTCTTATAGAGCATTTCTCAAGCTCTGTCAAAATATGGCAGTCTTCGAAGCTTCTAGGAGAATCTCTGCCATCTACACCCTTTTTAAGGGCACAGCTAATTACCTTGGGCCTTCCCAGGATAACTGGATAATGTCTCTCTTGATTGTCCTGAGCGTAGTTCATAGAGAGTGTGCTGTTCCTCAAATCCACCAATGACTTCTCAGGATCCAGGAGCAATTTCTTCCCATGTGATTTACAACCACCAACGCTTGCTGGAGAGACATCGTTGAGACAGTTCCAGTTCAACAGCAGTGCGTCGAGTCGAAATGAGCATATCATAAGGAGGCAAGTCGAACTGAGCATATCAGGGGCCAGGGACCTGGGGACCCATCTTAAAACCATGGATCATGAGACATGAAGGAGTATGAATTCACCAGTCAGATAAAACAGTGACTTAACTCTGAGAAGACCCCAAGACTGCCGAGAGCTTGACAGTTTGAGGAAGAATAAAGCCCCGGGTGACTGGAACCAGAGAAAGGAGACGTGGCACAAAGGAGGTGTCAGATCACACACTGGCCTCTTTAGTGATTTTCCAGAGCAATGGGAAACCATGGGTCACAATGCATTTTTAAAGACTTCTCTGTTGTCATTGGCGATCTATAAGGCAAGAATGGAACTGGGAAGAGGCCAGCTACAGGCCATTGATGGAGAGTGCCAGCTCTGTTCAAGGAAATTGAAGGTGGAGGCTTCCAAAAGAAAGGATGGACGTGAAGCAAAGTGGATATATTTGAGAAAAAAAATGTAATAGATGGACTCCATAAGACTTGGTGACTCATTAGATTTGTGGTAAGGGAAAAAGAAATCAAAGGTACACTCCTAGATTTGAACAACTAGGTGGATGGCCATGCCATTTCCCAGCTCTGCACCAACAATAGGAGCATATTTACCAGGTGGTTGTTCTTGGTAGGGGCCATTAAGTTGATATGACTCATAGCAAGCCTGTGAACAGTCAGCCTGAACCCTGCCCTATCCTGTGCCATCCTCACCATCTCTGAAACACTCAAGCCCATTGCTGAAGTAACCATGCCAGTCCATCCCACTGGCTATCTTCCTCTCTTTCACTAACCCCCCATCTTTGCAAGCATGATGTTCCTCTCCAGATAGCCTCACCTAGTTACATGTCCAAAATATGAAAGATCAGTGGAGCTCCCAGGTGGTCTAGCGATAAGAAGCTGTACTGCAATCTTAAGGGCACACTGTTCAAATCTACCAGCTGCACTATGAGAGAAGGATGGGCAAAGTATGAAAGATGAAGCTTGCCATCTTTGCCTCCAAAGAGCACTTTGGTTGTACTCTCTCTAAGACATAACTGTTTGTTCTCTTGGCAGTCTTTTCCTGCCCCAGAACTCAAAGATATCAATTCTTCTGTCATCCTCATTCATTGTCCAGCTTCCTAATGTATAGCCAGTGATTGAGAAGACCATGGCCTGAATTAGGCATACCTTCATCTTCAAACTACATCATTGCTCTTCAGCATTCTGGAGAAGTCCCTGTCAGCAGACTTACACAATGCAATAAAAATCTCCTGATTTCCTGGCTACAAATACCAAGGGTGTTGATTGTTGATCCAAGGAAGATGAAACTGTTGACAGCTTCAGGACTTTCTCCATCTATCATAATATTGACTGTTGGTCCTGTGGTGAGGACCTCTGTTTTCTTGATATTTCAGTATATACCCGTGTCTATAGTCCTTGAACTTCTGCAGCAAGTGCCTCAAGTTCTCCTCATTTTCAGCAAGCAAGGTTATGTCATTTGCATATGAACAAAGGAACATTGTTAGACATTGAGCCCAAATAGGTAGTCACTCAGAATGAGCAGAATCAGCTGCAAATGTCCTTTACTAGTTAGAACATGGAATGTAGAAAGCATGAATTTTGGAAAACTAGAAGTTGTGAAAAATGAAATGGAACGCGCAAAGATTAACATTGTGGGCATTAGTAAAATGAGATGGACTAGCTTTGGCCACTTTGAAACAGGCAATAGCATGATTTACTAAGGAGGAGGCTCTATTTTAGAAAGGCTGAGCCTGATAAGCCAGTAAGACAGCGCTCACCCGTGGCTGAGTTTACCTGCAGCTCAAAAGAGAGTCCAGGCCAAAGACAGGAACCAGGCAGTTAGTTATCAGATTACAGGTTATATCTGAAACCACGGGAAAAGGCTGAGTTCATCCAGAGAATACAGGTAGAGTGAGACTAGAGCATCAGATGGAGTCCTTGGGAAGTCCAACTTAAGGGTCAGCTAAGAGGAGCTGGAGCCCCTTCTTGGCACCAACAGCTATGTACTCTACTATTAACTGAGAGATTGGATGTTCAAATCTACCCAGAGGACATCATAAAAACAGTTAGGTAGTCTAACTTTCAAAAAGTCTCAGCCTTCAAAAGAACTATGAGCTATATCTCTCTCTATTCTGCAATGTATAGGATCACCATCTATCACAATCAACTCAGGAACACTAGTTGGTTTTTGAGGAGGAATGAGTGACCATTTCACACACTGATTATCTGTCACTAGTGCTAATTGCATCTCTAGAAAATGAGCATCATGACCATTTAGGAATGTCCTGACGAGCAGCGATGTCAGTCTAAAGACTAAGATGTGCCTGGTTCAGGCCAGGCTTTCTAATCACCTGCTTTGCCTCTGAGAGGGGGGCCATGAGTAAGGATAACTGAAGAAGAATTTGAGTTGCATTTGAGTTGTGGTGTTGGAGAAGAGTGATGAATCTCCCATGGACTGCCAAAAGAATGAACAGACATATGCTGGAGAAAGTGCAACCAGAATGTTCTTTGGAGGCAAAGTTGGTAAAGATTTGCCTCACATATTTTGGACATGTTGCAAAGAGAGTATTCCTTGGCAAAGGACACATGCTTGGGAAGATGGAGGGTCAGCACAGAGAGGAAGACCCTCAGTAAAGTGGATTGATCCAATGTCTGTGACAGGGGGCTCAAATGTGTCAGGGATGATGAGGATGGTGCAGGAGAGGAAAGAGTTCAGATCTCTTGTTCATGGGGTCACTATGAGTCATACTCGACTCGATGACACTTAACAACAGCAGTATCTCAGAGCCTTCTCTACTCCAGGGCACAAGTTTATGAGAGAGAGGGAAGAAGGGAGGGAGACAGAGATGGGGGGGGGGGGCGCGGGAGTGAGAGAGAGAGAGAAAGTAAGTTAGTTGAGGGACGATGTTTGCATCAAAATCAGCTGAAGAGTTTTTGCAAATTGCTCTTGCAGATTCTGATGTATCCTGAAAAGGACCAAGAATGAGAAGAATGATGAGGTGTGGGGGGGAGTCTTTCAAGTGACATATGTTCTTGCTTTTCAGCGGAAGTTCAGAAAAGTGCAAGTCATTTGGATGGCAGTGACACACAGCTGGCTAGATGGAAGCCCCGCTGAGAGTAGTTGAAATTGCTTAGCAATTACTTTGAATCCTTTAACCTTCCAGAAATGCACATTTTTTCCCCCATCACTCTTAGGAGACTAGATTCCAGCTAGCCCAAGAAATTCTGGCATCAGCTATGTGTTACTCGAGTAGCCACCAAGAATTCCCTAACTGTGGAAAGAACCCCTCACTTACTGAACCAAATTGCCAAGTCAGGTTCAGATACAAGGCAGTCAATGTTGCTTTGTATCACTGTCCCCATTTTACAGATGAGGATCATGGATGAATCATTCATGAGAATCATGAATGAATGTGCTTTCGTTTGCACAGCGGCTCTGGTGTTCTAACCCATAGGATCTTGTACTGCTAAGCCAAAGGCTGTGTATCTCCTGTGGTTCAAATCCACAGAGAGAAAGACGGACACTCTCCTCCTGTTCACATGCATTGCTTTGGACACTCAGTGAAGGATCAGCAGTGGGAGGGAACAGACCTGCAACAGTGAATTTGAGTTTGAGAATCACACAGGGAGTAAGTGGAAGAATTAAGCTTCACATTTGCTCTTAACACTGTCTTGACTTTAACTGTAGGATCTTTGTGGAGCAGGAACTATGTACACTTTACTTTGGATTCCAGTAAGGCACTACATATTTTTTCCCACTAACAAATAAAATGACAATAGAATTGAGTCTATGGGCGGGGGGGGCGGGTATTGGCTGCAGCTTGCCTCCTGATAGGTTATGTGTGAGAGCTCCTATGAGTATTGGTTCTGAATCAAGGCTGCTGCGATGGGAAACTATATTCCATTATTTACTCACTATGTCACTTTAGCTAAGATACCCAACTCCTTTGGCTTCAGTTCCTTGTCTGAAGTGAATAATGGTTGCCCTGCAGCTCTAGCGTCATCATTAAATGATTTAATGTATCACTACGACTGTTCTTATGTAGGATTTTTCTTTTCTCTCTCTCCAAGAGGCTAATCTGTGTTCTTGGTTGTAAATTAGTATCTCCCACTATTGCATTTAACCCGGAATTTTGCTTTGTTTTCAAAGCAAAATAGGGATGAGAAAATAGTGTCCAGATAGTTGCCTATGGAGATACAGAAGTGATGCTCCCCAGACATCACCGTCATGCTCAGTAAAGACTGTCATCTCGCCTGTGGCCTTTAGTGTTCTCTCTGTCTATTGCACTGATCTTCTCCCGAGCTTTGCTTGGGTCTCTGCCCAAATAATACCTTGCCAGAAAGATACCAGACTATCTAAAATAGCATCTCCTTTCCACTATTATTTTCTATTCCCATGTTCTTCTTTATTATTCTTTGTTGTTGTTGTTGTTGTTAAGTGCCATCGAGTCATAGGTGACTCATAGCAACCCTATGAATGAAAGTCCTCAGCACTTGTGTGACTTTCATCCTTTCTCCAAGTTCATAGGGTTTCCAGAGGCAAGCTATTATGGAAGTGGATGCCACTCCTCCTTCCAAGCTTGCTTTAGTCGGTAAGCTCCACCAAACACTGTCCACCATGGGTAACCATTATCGCATTTGACACATCAGGTCGCAGTGTTCAGCTTCACAGCAACCACAAGTTACCTCTGTAAGGCAAGTGGACACACCAGGGCTTACACCAGGACTGTAAGTTGGTTGTATAATTTTATTGGGATGTTTGTTAACTCTGATATGTTTACCTATACAAAAATGTCATTAATTTGTTTTCTGTGAACACAGCTCTTCACATAGTCCATGTTGTTTTCTATTTTCTTTACGTTTGCTAAAATAAAATGCAGATGTCCAAAGGGATTTAAAGAAAGATGTGTCAAATTCTTAGGTGGAAATATTATATTTTTTTCATCTCTCTCTCCTATAGAACTTGACCTCTGTGGAAGCAGAGATCCAGTCCATTTTATTCCCTGCTGTATTCAGGGCACCTCAAATTAAATGCTCAGCTGCCATAAGGTAGTTGTTGGAACCTACCCAGCCTCTCTTCTGGAAGAAGAACTGGTTATCTGCTCACATTAATATTACAGCTAGAAGGGGTGCTCTGGTGGCCTAGTGGCAAGAAGCTGCACTGCAATCCCAGAGGCATGCAGTTCAAATCCACCAGATGCTCTGCTGGAGAAGGAGGGGCAATCTCCTCCTGTACCAGTTGGATCCAATTTGATGGTACACATACACAAAAGAATAAAATAAAAATTAAAAAATATTACAGTTAGAAAACCCCGTGGGACTGCTCTCTTCTGATTGATGACATCACTATGGCTCCGCAATTGACTTGATGGTTCAACAACAGGATAAGGCAAGCAGTTGACACATTCAGCTCCTAACCAGAAGGTTGAGGTTCTAGACCACTCAGAAGTTCCTCAGAAAAAGATTCCCTGTGATCTACTTCTAAAAAAATTTTTTGACATTTCAGCCATTGGAAAACTTCTCTGGAGCCAGTTCGGACAGATACGTGGCTGCCTTGAGTTGGAGCCAGTTTCATGGCACCTGGCAACTGATAGGTTTGCTCTTGGTGCACAAGGCACCCTCAAGGATTTAGGAACTCGATGAATGGATGAGTGTGTGAATGCTAACCTCTAATGATGGGACCCGTGGTCTCTACAAAGATCACTGTGATTTCCAGGTGCACTTTTTAAAAAACACCTTTTGGATTAAGTTATTCTGTTCTCTCCTTCTACAAGTGAGAACATTGAGGGCAGAGAGCCAGAGGCCAGCCTCTAAACCTACTGCCCATGAAGAGGGCCAGGGAAGGGCATTGTCTGCTATTCCAGGATAATCCCCTCTGTGTTCCCAAGAATCCCTAGGAGTTTGCAAACAAGAATCATTATCTCTGTTCAATCAGTGAGGAAACCAAAAGTCAGATAAGTGGAATGACTTTACTGTCAGCTTCTCAGCATTATAGTCCAAATCAAGGATATTAAATATGTATATATGTGTGTGTGTGTGTGTGTGTGTGTATATATATATATATTGTTGTTGTTGTTGTTATGTGCTGTCGAGTCATTTTCGACTCATAGCGACCCTATGCACAACAGCCCTAAACCCTGCCCTATCCCGCGCCAACCCCACCTCCTCTGACACACCCATCCCGATCACCCCAGTCACCGAATCAATCCAGCTCATAGAGGGTCTTCCCCTCCTGCGTTGTCCCTCAACCCTCCCAAGCATGATGTCCCTCTCCAAGGACCCGTCCCTCCTGGCAACATGTCCAAAGTATGTCAGACGAAGCCCCAGAATCCTTGCCTCCAAGGAGTAGCTTGGTTTAATCCTCTCCAAGATGAATCTGTTTGTTTTTCTGGCAGTCCATGGTACATTCAGTACTCTTCTCCAACACCCCAGCTCAAAAGCATCCACTCTCCTTCTGTCCTCCCTAGTCATTGTCCAACTCTCTGATGCATAACAAGCGATTGCAAATACCATGGCCTGTAATCAGGCGCATATATATATATATATATACCTCAAAGGTCTCATTAAAGTTCTCAGTGATTTCATTTTACCTGGGTCCACAAGTGACACATGGTGTGTCAGAGTGAAGCTATGTCCCACTGGGTGTTCAACACCTGACCTTTTAGAGGTAGATCTTCATTCTAGGTTGCCTCTGGGTAGACTTGAACACCTAACCTTTCAGTTGGAAGGTGAACTTGACCATCTAACCTTTCAGTTTGGTAGGTGGACTTGAATATCTAACCTTTCAGTTGGAAGGTGATTTGAACATTTCAGTTGGTAACTAAGTGAATTAACCATTTGTACCATTAAGAGACTTTCTAATTTTAACTACCTCTTGTAAGAGCCCAAGGACTTAGGACTTTCTCAATGAAGTTAAGCCAACAGGGCCTACTTCCAAACAGATTTTCACCGTATTACCTCTTTTTTGCTGTCTTGTTCCCCTGACTATTTTAACACAAACCTAAACCCTGTAAGGACATTTTGGTTCGGACCAAATCAGAATCTCACGTGCTTCCAAGTGACAGGGGTTAGGTTTTCTGAGCCAAGCATTCTCCCTATGACTATCCACAGGGATGAGCATCACCCACATTCGCAAATCCAGCTTCTTCCCCTCGTCCCTCCAGAGCTTGGCACTCCTAGTGTTTCATCACTTGACTTCCAAGGTCAAAATGTACAAGTATTTCACAAGAAAGTAGCATTTTGTTGTTCTTAAAGCTCTAATCTTAAAGTCTTTTCAGATGCCTTTGACTAATCACACACTCTCCTTCTCATTTATGCCATATGCTTATTGCACAAGCAACCAGCCAACTCCTTTACATGTGTTAAACCCTATAATCTTCAGAAGACATATGAGTTGAGTGCACTTATTATTCCCATTACACAGATGAGGGAACTGAGCTTTATAGATATTAAATAACCTGTCAAGGAACGTCAAATACCACCTAGCAGATCTACCACTTGAATTTAACAACAAATCTGGGGTTTGTAGTCTCTACATTGTACTATTTCTCAAATATATTTCTCTTCAGCATATAAGGTTAAATATTTTTGTACTTATATCTTGCTTCATAGTTCTAATCATATTTCACACATGCTTAGGTTATCACACGTATTTTTTTTTACTTATTATGTTATTGTTGTTGTCGTTATATACCATTGGGTCAAATCCAACCCATAGCTGACCCTCTAGTGGGTTTTCAGAGGCAGTTAATCACATGGGAGGAGATTGCCCATTCTTCTTCCATGCAGCAGTTTGTAGACTCGAACCACTCAACTCCAGGATTATAGTGCAGCTTCTAGCCTCTAGGCTATTAGAGCTCTCTTTATTTTTATACTTATTATAATTTCACAGATAATTATCTCCATGGCTAAAGAATTAGCTTTTCAAGGACAGGAATTATATTTTTTATGTGTGTAGCCCAAAATACATAGGAGCTATTTGTCTTTAACACAGATTACTCTTTTCCTGCACAAGGCAAGTGGTTAACACGTGTGCAATAAATATTTGATAAGCAAATGATTAACCTAATCCTTTTAGATTGCTTTTTCTTTCTCTTGCTGCCTTCTAAAATTCACTAACCTCCTTGTATCGGTATAAATCCAACAAGGGAGGAGAATGGACCTGAATTCTCAAGTTATTGGAAATAGATGGATCAGAATGTCCCAGCACAATGTCTCTGTAGCAGAGATGATTTTTAGTATATTTCAGTTGCTGTGTTTCATCTGGCACACAAGTGCAAACACACATATATGCACACTTGTGCGCACACATGCTTGCATAACTGCACAAGAGAGAGGTGGTGGTGTAGTCTGTAACGAGTTATGGCAAAAGCTCAAGAGTCACCCCTCTCTGGTGGTTCGAATCTACAAGGGATTCTGCAGGAGAAAGACGGGCATTCTCCTTCAGTGTGATTTATAGCTTCTGAAGAGTCAGCTATGAGTCAGTTGCAGATTGACAGCAATTAGGTTTGTTACTTGAGCATAGGAGGAATTCAGTCTTACTTGGCTACACATAATAGGTGCAAAGCAACACTCAAATTTGCACTCAGATTTTTCTTAGAAATAAGCAATTGTGTAAAATGAGCTTGAAGTGGACGGGCAGACTGGCTCTCCATGCCCATCTCGGAGCTTCTCAGAAGATTCTTAGGAGGTTTTGTTGCCAGCAACTTCCTGGGAGAGTATATGGAATTGCTACCTAGCAGTTAAAAAACAGAACTCGAGGGGGGGAAAAAACAAACCCATAACTTAAGACTCTTAAACACTAGGGAAGACTGGATGCTCTGTCTCTTGCAAAATGTGCTCTCCTCAACATAGTAGAGTGAGGTTTGCATTCTCTTTGTCACTGATCCAGGCACAGCAGGGAGGATGTGTGATTAGGAGAGGGAGGCTTTGAGTCCGGTGCTCTTTGAACTCATGAACTCTCTTCAGGCGTGCCAGCTGAAAGTTGGAAGCTCCCAGTTTTCCTTCAGGGATCAAGTTGAACACTGCTAGAAACAAAATTCTACCTGAGCTCTGCCCCAGCATCGGGGTAGAAGCCAGCAGCAGTGTCAGCAGTCTAAGGGAGGTGGCCGCTTGACAAGAGAGGAAACTGTGGCAGTTGCTGCAGGAGGCCAGCCCCAGGGAGGAGAGGGCAGCCTCAGGGCCAGCTGCAGGAATGATCAGCTGCACTGTGACTGACATCTCTCTGACACTGCTCATCCCTTTGTCCTCCTAGAAACTAATTTCTCTCTCGGCTCCTGGGATTTCTGGACTCTGTGCTTCTCCTGGTTTTGCAAGGAGCTCCTTCTCAGTCTCTTATTGCTTGCTTCCTCAATTTCTCTTCTTCCCTACCTCTGAATGTTCATGTCCCCCAGGGTTCAGTTTCTGTTGCAAAGTTGTTACGCTTTTTCCTTGAGTGACCCAGTCTAGTTCTGTGTTTTAAAAAATAAGCCTTATGTCAGCAAATCTTACATCACTGCTTCTCTTAGTACCAGACCCCAAGTCTTCCTCTCCCTATATCACATCTCTCTAAAATGCCTCTTGTACATCTCAGATGTTTTTGTTATTGTCATTGTGCATTGTCATGGAGACAGCTTTGAATCAGATCACAGAATGTGTATAACTGAATGCTATTGCAGTGTATCATCAAGTCAGAACCAGCCCATACCTGGCCCTCCAGCATCCCTGTGTTGTCTTCATAAGTGCTGGTGGTGTGGAGGCCATTGTTGGGGCTGTTGTGCTCTGTTAGGGATTCTTTGGCTAATGTCTGGAAGATCTCCAGACCTTTCTTCTTACTCTTTCTTAGTTTGAAAAGTCTACAGAAGCCTGCCTACCATGATAACCCTGCTGAGACTTGAAATTCCTGTCATGTAGCTTCCACTATCGTAGCAATATGTAAGAAACATTATATGAAAAACTGGCAGGCAAGTGATAGATCTCAAACATAGCATAGCCCAAAGTAACCCACAATCTTCTTCTTGAACCTTTTCCTTCTCAGTTGATGTCTAACTCAATATTTGGTATTTACCATTTATTTGGGCAAGAAAATCCTGGGGATCATTCTAGACACTAGATTCTCCCCCCCCACCCCATCTCTCTTTATTGCATCAATTACCAAGTCCTCTCAAGTATATCAAGAAATTAAAAGATGTGTAGCTCTGAGGAAATCTGCAGTCAAGGACCTCTCCAAAGTACTTAAGAGCAAGGCTGTCAGTTTAGAGACTAAAGTGCACCTGACCCAAACCTTGTGTAGTGTTGTGTTTTCATTCAGTTGCTGTGTGTTTGAAAGTTGACAATGGATAAGGGTGACAGAAGAATCAATGCCTTTTAATTGTGGTGTTGGAAAAGAGTGCTGACTATCTCATGGACCGCCAAAAGAACAGACAGATATGTCTTGGAGAAAGTACAATGAAAGTACTCACTAGGGCAGGAATAGTGGTACTTAATCTCACATTCTTTGAGCATTTTTCCAGCAGGGGCCAGTTCTTGGAAAAGAGATGATGGTGGGGAAAGTGGAGGGACAAACGGAGAGAAGACCCTCAACAAGATGAATTAGGCTGGTGATGGTACCAGTGGGCTTGAGCATATCAGAGGTGGAGAGGAGGATATGTCAAGGTCTGTTGCCCATGGGGTAAACATGATCACATCGAGCAATTCAACTCTATTTCCAGATAGATCATGAATCTGGCCATTTCTCTTCATAACAACATTCAGCTTCTGCTTCCAGCTGGTCTTGTCTTACTTGGTCTGCTTCAGTAAATCTCTACTTCTGTGTGTCCTCTAGGCCAATTTTTTAACAGAGTAGTCAGAATGGACTTTTTAAAATATGTGATCCTTTCACTTCTGTTTATGAAGCTTAATATTCTAACCTTGACATAATGTGCTGATCTTTTATCCTTTGCTCCAGCTCTCCTCTCTTAGTCCATCTTTGGTCACTCTTCCAGCTCCGCCTCTCCCATGTCCAGGCACCAAAACATTTCCATTCCTGGTACAATCACGTCAAGTCCTCAGGGCCTTTGTACTTCCTATTCCATCGGCTTAAAATCCTTTTCACTTGCTTATCATTCAGATCTCAGCTTAAATCGTCTCATCTTCAGAGATTGTCCAGGTGACCCCAGTCGTACTCTCCCCCAGCACTGTATTCTCTTCCTCACACTTTTCACAATTTCAAATTACATATGTGTGGTGGTAGTGGTGGTGGTGGTGGTATATTGCCTGTCTTTTCCTCTGGACTGTGACTGTTGTCTACTAGGGTTTATGTAGAAACAGAGACCCTGACATTTTGCTGTTGTTAACTGGCTTGGAGTCCACTCTGACTCACGTGTGCTGATGTGTAAGAGTAAACATCGCTCTAGCCTGCATGGTCATATCTTTGCTATGTATGAGCTCATTGGTGTGCCATCCATCTAATTGCCGTTTCTTTTGCTATTTTTTGTTTGTTTGTTTGTTTCACTGGCCATCTTCTTTATCAAACATGGTGCCTTTTCCCAGTAATTGGCTTTCCCAGATGAAATATTTAAAGTAAGTAAAATAGCATTTTACTATCCTTGCTTCTAAGAAGCATTCTGGCTGTGTCTCTTTTCAGGCTGCCTATATTCGATATCCTCTGTTACACCAAGTTCAAATGCACCAGTCCGTCCATCCATTGTTCAGCTTGTCATGCATTTTAGATCAAAAAGATTATGACTTTTGTTAAGTGCATCTTATTCATTAACATGAGATTTTAAAAAGTGTGTCTTGAATGAACGTTTACAAATCACTTGGTGTTTTTCAGTCATTCAGTAGGTGTGACCATTGACTGATACCATTAAACTTGTTACAATGGCTGAGCAAACCCTTGCTGTTGATTGCTATTCCCTTTACCCACGTGCTTTGTTTATTAATGTTTTTATTTTCATCCCACCTACTTAATGCATAGAGTGTCCTGCTCCAGATTGTTAAGTGCAGTACACCTAAAGTCTGACTTTCTGTTCATCTCAGATTACCCTTCTCGTTACTGTCCCTGTGTAGACATTCCTATCCATTCTTCTCCTGCTTTCTTTGTTATCCCTTCTTCCTCCCACCCCTGTAACCAACCAGTATTTATAAGATTGTTCTTATACAGTATTTCTCCTTTGTTACTGAGTTACAGTTATTTCCTACCTCATAATGTCTTCAAGACCCATCCACGTTGTGCAATATTTCAACAATTCATTCTTTTTCAATTCTTTTTAATATTCCATTGCTTGTGAATGTACCAGAGTTTCTTTAGTCATGTGCCACAGTTGCTTTATTCATTTGCTTGGAGATTTTGTTGTTATTTCCTTTTATTAATTTCCCTACAAATAAAAAAATATATTTTTACAATTAGTTACTACTGATCTATGCCTATTATCACCATTTCTCTTCAAGTCCTCATGGAATCTTTCCTATTCCTTCACACACTCCTCTGCCCTCTCACCTCTGGTATCCTAGTGAATTTCCTGTCCCTCTTTTTCTGCCACCTTTCTCCTTCTTCTTTTGAATGTTTATGCACATCCTGCTCAGTTAACCTTCTCTCTTTACAACACTGGTCTTATGCAGTATTCCTTGTGAGACTGAGGACATTCATTCAGCATAATGCTGAGGGCTCTCTCAACACCCCTATGCTACATTTTATGAAATCATTGTTCCTTAATTCTCTTTGTCAATTTGGATCCCTCTAATTTTCTTCTCTTCCCTTATTGACCTAGCTAGAACTTCCAAGACAATATTGAATATAAGTGGTGATAATGGACATCCTTGCCTTATCCATGTTTACAAGAAGAATGCCTTTAGTCTTTCTCCATTGAAAACGACATTAGCTTTTGGTTTTGCACATACACTTTTCACTATGCTAAAGAAGTTTCTCTCTATTCCTATTTGCTGTGTGTGTTAATCAGGAAAGGGTGTTGGATTTTGTTGATGGCCTTTTCTGCCCCAATTGATAGGAGTGTGATGATTGTTTTTTCTTTGTTAATATAATTAATTACATTGATTGCTTTTGAACCATCCCTGCTTTCCTGTTATAAATTCCACTTGGTGGTGATGAATTCAAGATACTAAAGAGCTGAACAGAAGATTCCAAAAGGCTGCTCGGAATGACAAAGCAAAATACTACAACGAAATGTGCGAGGAGCTAGAGTCAGAAAATCAAAAGGGCTGAACTCGATCAGCATTTCTTAAGCTCAAGGAACTGAAGAACAAATTCAAACCTAGAGTTGCTTTAATCAAGGATGCTTTGGGCAGAATATTAAATGATCCAGGAA
>NW_006399818.1:9926542-9949966 GCF_000299155.1 Elephantulus edwardii
GCACGTAACAACAACAACTGTTGAATTCTATTGGCCAAGATTTTGTAAAGGATTTTTTGCATCTATGTTCATGAGATATGGGTCCATAGTTTTCTTTTTTGGTGATCTCTTTGCCTCATTTTGGTATTGGGGTTATACTGGCTTTATAGAATGACTCTGGGTATGTTCCTTCTTTCTCTATATTTTAAAGAATTCAAGTAGCACTGGTAATAGTTTGTCTTTGCATGTTTGGTAGAACTCACCCATGAAGTTATCTGGGCCAGGACTTTTTTTAAGGGAAATAGAGAAAATAGTCTTTTTATTACCTGCTCAAGTTTTAAATTTGTGATGGACTTATACAAATGTTCCATTTCACCTGTATCAGTTTAGTTAGGATGTGAGTTTCTAGGAATTTGTCTATTTCCTCTAGGTTTTTAAATTTATTGGAGTATAACTTTACATAATATTCCAGTATTTCAAATTTTATTTCAGCTGGTTCTGTTGTGATGTCACCTCTTTTCATTTTTTTAGTTATGTCTAATCTTTCTTTCTTTTCTTAAGTCTGTCTATTTTACTAACCCTTTCAAAGAACCAGCTCTTGGTTTTGTTAAAGATTTCAGTTGTTTTTCTATTTTCTATCTCATTGATTTTTATCCTTCATTCTTATAATTTTCTTTCTTCCAGAGTCTATGTGATTAGCCCATTGTTCTCTTATTAGTTACCGGATGTGTTAATTTTTCTCCTTTCTTCTTTCTTATGTCTTTGCATATTACTTTGGCTTAGCTGTATCCCAGAGGTTTGATGTGATATATTTTCATTAATTTCAAGGAACTTTTTAATTTCATTTCTATATATTCTAAGCTCTGTTTCACGTACTTTGGGCACATGACCAAGACAGACCAGTCCTTGAAGGACATCATGCTGGAAGATTGGAGGGACAGCATAGGAGTGGAAGACCCTGGATAAGATGGATTGACACAGTAACTGGCCAGTGGGCATAGGTGTATCAGAATGAGTGAGACTGGCTCAGGAGAGGACAGGATTCAGAGCTATTATAAATAGAGCCGCTGTGAATTGCAGGCAACTCGATGGCACATAACAACAACAACGTAAGTCAAAACCAACTCAAGAGCCATGAGGTTTTATTTGATGCAGGCTTTTTGGTGGTCGTGGATTATTTTCTATTTTTTTTTATGGTGAGAAAAAAAATGTATTTAGAATTAGCCGGCTGTACACAATTTAGATGATCCCAATTTTGTTGACAACATCCAAACCATCATAGTTAGGAGCAAGTTGAACATTGGCTTTCTCTCAATGAGACTTAAAACTAGGTGTTGACCTTAGCCACTCAATGTCACAGAGCTTCTTTACAGCTTGTTAGA
The DNA here is from genome assembly GCF_000299155.1 of Elephantulus edwardii. Lineage (NCBI taxonomy): Eukaryota > Metazoa > Chordata > Mammalia > Macroscelidea > Macroscelididae > Elephantulus > Elephantulus edwardii. The sequence continues at coordinate 9,927,904 of NW_006399818.1, forward strand.
CTTGGTGCTTGCTGGCCTTGACATCCACAATGAACACAAGTGTGTTGTTATCTTCTATCTTCTTCATGGCTGACTCAGTGGTCACGGGAAATCTGATGATGGCATAGTGATCAAGCTTGTTTCTCCTGGGGACATTCTGCCTTTGGAGTCTCATCGTCTTGGGCCACTGGAAGGTGGATTATGTGCGGATCTTCTTCTGCTTGTGGCTGTGGATACCCTTCAGGGCCGCCTTGTTGGCATTTAATGCCTTTGCTTTGGCTTCACTTTTGGAGGCTTTCTTCTTCACTTTCGACGCCATCTTCGTAGAAAGCAGTGGTGGATTTTTTTTTCCCCAATGGTTGGGGGAGTTAAGCTTAGTGCATAGAAGGGAACTCTGGTGCCCTAGTGGGTAAGGAGTTATTCTGCAAACCCAAAAGGCAGGTGGTTCTAATCCTAGCAGCTCTGAGGTAGAAAGATGGATAGTCTCTTTCCAAACGATCTACAGTCTCTGAAAAGTTGCTATGAGTTGACTCCAACTCAACAGCACCTAACAACAGTGCATAGAAGGTACTCATATGTTCCTCTTCAATGAAGGAAAAAAGGAATGCTTTTAGGGTCTTACCTATTTCTACATTTAGGAGTTTCCACGAAGCTTGTTAATTCCTCCAGTCCTCCTTCTAAGAATATTGTTCTAAATGGCCATTTTCCTTCTCCTTAGGGTTCTAACCTAAGGGGTTTTACCGCAGTATATTAATGAGACAGCTCTATGTTCCGTAGATAACATTTCCATTTCTCTCCACTTTAGTACTCACACACTTGGATTTAAGTAGAAGGAATACTTAATGATGAGGAAAAACCTATTTAGAAACAGCAGCAGAATCATTCAGTGGTAGAGAAAAGAGAGATAGGTGGGCCATGTGATTAACAATCATCTGTTTCACATTTCTTTTTCAGGACTGAAGTTCAGAATGTGTTCCGTAACAAGTACTGGGTCATGCCTTCTCAGTTCCTCTCTGAGAAATTGCATTTAAATAATAAGTCTTACATACCAAATCCTTTAAGTATGTAAAAAGGGCACACACATATACAATTTACTCTTAATAGCCATTCATCATCATTTGGAAGGATTCCGTTCACATTTTACTTGAGATTATCAAAGTCTTTTTTTTTCCTTTTTCTCTTTTAAATTTTATTCCTTGGCTTTTAAAAAACTACCAATTTTATACTCAAGCAAAACCCTATTGTCACACATAGAGACGCTTTGAAAAACATATTCTTTAAAATTTATAAGAAGCATAAGTAACTTTAGCATATGATGTGATTTTTAAAAAATTTCTATAACAATGTATTTCAGGAAAGAATGCTTAAAGCTTAAGCTTTTTATTCAGGCTTTTGTTTACTTTCTTAAATTTTATTAATTTTAATGAACATTTACAGAGATTTTGGATTTTCATTCATTCATTGTCGCACTTTTTTCTTTACCCCCCTCCCCTCAGTTTGTTCCTCTCTTTGAAAAGCATAATATAAACTTTTCATTGTATATAATCTCCCTCCCCTCCCCACGCCCCCGCCCCCAGTGCACTCCGCTATGCAACCTTAATTCTGGATTCCTGTGATTATCATAATATGCTGTCATATATTGCTTTTACACTGTCCTCTCCCTTATCTGTTTCAATTCAGTATACATAATCTATCGTTTTTCTCAGTCTTACCCCAACCCTGATGTCAGTCACTTTCTACAATAAAGTCATTTTTAGTAGTCTCAGAAGGCCTCTCTGCTCATTAGTCGCTAATTTTGCTTTACCTTCTGGACTGCTCTTCGTTGTTGTTTTTGTTGTTGTTACTCTGTTTTATAAAAGACAAAATTCCTTTAAGATTGCTGCTGTTTTTGTTGCTGTGTACCACTGAGTTGGAAGCAACTTCCCTGACCTTCCCAAGGATTTTCAGAGGAAGTCAGTTGTGCGGAGGAGATTGTCCATCTCTCATTTCAACATCTGGTCACATCAAACTGCATGTGTTTAGGTTGCAGCACAACTTCTAACCACTAAGCAGCTAGAGCTGCCTTCTTTGAATACTGTTGCTGGGTAAAGTCAGAACCAACCCCTAGCTGACCCTCCAGTGGATTTTCAGAGGCTGTTAATTGCAGGAGAGGAGACTGCTCATCTTTTTCTCTTGGAGCAGCTGGCAGATTTGAATCACATACCTTTGGGTTGCTAGCGCAACTCCCTGCCACTTAGGCTGCCAGAGCTCCCTTCTGTTAAGACCCATTTACACAAATTTTAAATTTGTATTTATTTATTTAAAGGTACAGTACAGAGTATTTGCGCTATAAATGTAGGTACTCTAAGTCATGATGTAGCCACGGCCACTAGTATGAAAGCGTGTACCTTAAGCAAAGCCATATTGTTGTTGTTCTTGTTGTTATTGTTAGATGCTGTCCAATTGACTGTGGATCTGTGAACAGATTAAAACACTGCCCTATCCTGCACCGTTCTCAAGATCTCTAACATGTTCAAGCTCATTGTTACACGCGCTGTGTCATTCCATCTTGTTGAGGGTCTTCTCCTTTGCTGACCCTCTGCTTTCCCCAGCATGGCTTAAATCTCAGAGTTTATAAAATAAAATCAACATAAATGTCAAGGTACAGGCTGGGATCGGCTCTGTTCATGATAAACTTTTCTTTTGACTGAGAGAGAATCACTTGACTGTCTCTCTCTCTTCCTCTAAGAAATCAAAAGAAAATCTCTTAAATGGTTTATGTGGGAATGAATGAGGCAACAATGAAAAGTGATTTTGAAAATTCCACATCAGCAAACAAATATATAGTGATGATGTTACTATTGCTAATGAAATAATTAGAAAGATAAAGCTTTTTAATGATACTGAATAAATCAAAACAGCTGCAGTCTGATGCATAAAATGTGGAGAATCCCACATTAGAACTGCAATTGACTCTAATGTAATTGCACATGTTTAGATAATGTGTTGGCTTTTTCTCACACAGCAAGGGTACATTTCCCATGAGTCTTAAGTTTTAATGTTTTCATACATGTGTAGATATTCTATGAAATGATTCTTATTCCACTAATTCTTTTCTATAAAACTAACAATCACAGTAATTTGATGGAGATTATATATTCTATTTTTTTAAATAATTTAATTCTCAATTTAATCTCAGGAGGCTGTGCCTAACCATTAATAAACCACTTCTGGATGATGTAGAAAAAAATTATATATGTTAAGAGTTATAAGATGTTGTATGAATCATTGAGCGAGAACTCACTCATAGCTCACCATCCAGTGCATTTTCAGAGGCAGTAAATGGCACCAGAGGAGATTGTCCATCTTTCTCCCCTGAAGCAGCTGGTGGATTCAAACTGCATGCCTTTGGTTTGGCAGTGCAACTTCTTACCACTAGGCCAACTGGTCTGTAGCAAAGTTTGAATTCTCAGGCCTTTGAATAAATCACATCCTCATTTGTTCCCTGCTGTGTTGTGCCATTACTCCCCCTCTCCCCCTCTCTCCTCTCTCTTGCCCCTCTATCTTCTAGGCAGATAAAAGAAGAGTGGTAAGTGCAGAACTTTGAAAAAAAGCTTGCTCAGGTGGTGAGAGAGGTGTCTAGTTGACTTCAACTCTGACACTCCATGGTATTAGAGTAAAAGTATGCTCCCTGAGGGTTTCATTGATTTTTTTTTTTTTTGGCAGTAGATCACCAGGCATTTCTCTCAAGTTTCTTTGTGCACTTGAACCTCCAGCCCTTTGGTCAACAGCCACGTTTTATATTCATGCACTAAATCCTTAATGTGAAATGACCTTGCAATGAACAAGTTAAACATTGTTTTGTGCTTTGAAAAAAAGTACCACTTCTTTTCTTCTCTTTTTTTTATTTTAGTGAACGTTTATAGAGACTTTGGTTTTCCATTCATTCCTTGTTGTATTTTTTCTCCCTGCCCACCCCTCCCCCCCAGTTCACTCTTCTCTTTGAAAAGTAAAAGAAAAGTTTCTTCATTGGTATACAATCCTCCCCGCCCCCCACCCCCCAGTCCACTCCACTATGCAGCCTTTATTTTGGACTCTTATCATGACAACAATACTTAATCACATATCCCTTTTAAACAGTTCGCTCCCTCATCTGTTTCAATGCAGTATGCATTATTTATTCCCTCTTTTTCAGTCTCCCCCCAACCACGATGTCAGTCCTGTTTTACAACAGTGGCACTATACAGTATTTATCCTTTTGTGACTGAGATATTTCACTCAGCATAATGTCCTCCAGGGTCACTTGCTTCTTAATATAGTTTTCCAAGTTATACATCATAAAGACCCTGTGTGAGAAATATGTGGATAAGTAATAGGCAGATCTCCTAATGTAGGGAGCTCTGCTGCCATCTGTGCTGCAGTCCTGAAAGGCATGCAGTTTGAGGCCACCAGCTGCTCCATGGGAGAAGGATGGGCAGTCTCCTCCCGTGTAATTAACTGCCTCTGAAAACCCGCCGGAGGGTCAGCTGTGGGTCGGTTCTGACTCTACAGTACACAACAACAATCTCCTAATATAAATCGTTTTAGCCCACTTTTTTCTCACTTTTCCTTCTACTTCTCCCCATCCCTCCCCATGGGAGATTAGAGAATCTCCTCATTGGCAGAATTACAGGCAAAACTTGTTTCGTCTAAGTATGAAATTCTAGTTTTACTTCATTGTCTAAGATGTGTTAATTAAAAGAAAAGGAAACAGAAGGATCAGAATTTGGGGTTAGAGAGCACTGTTATTTGTGAAAGCACACAGGACACAGGTCCTTATATGTCCTGTATCCTTATATGTCCTATATCCCTCCATCTCCACCACCACCACCATTTGCCAGAAGTATTGCAAGAACATCTATCGAACTTTCTCCTTTGATGGAACTCTCCATTACAACTTATTCAAGCCAGACTCATAAATTAGGCAAATACTGATTGTGTGCTCCTCTTTGTGTCTTACGCTGTACTGCTTTTGTTGGTGTGTGCTGTTGAGTTGACTACAACTAACTCATCATGACCCCATGAAGAACAGGCCTGAAGCTTGTGCAATCCGGCACCATGCTGGAGCCCCTTTTTAGTTACTATAGAAGTCCACCTTGTTCAGAGTCTTCCTTTGTTTTCCTGAGACCTCACCTTAACCAGCATGATGTCTTTTTCCAAGGACTGTTAGAAAAAGACATCACGGCAACATGAAAATGACATCTTCCTGGCAATAAGCCCAAAGTATGTGAGACAAAGTTCCACCATCCTCACCACTAAGGAGCACCCTGGTTACCTCCTTCAAGAAAGACAGACTTGTCTGGTGTTTTTGGCAGTCAGTGGGATACTCAGTACTTTTCTCTAGTATCACAAATAGAAGGTATTATTTGTTCTCCAGTGATCCTGTTTTATTGTCCAACTTTCACATACACAGGAAGCAATTGAAAAAAAAACTATGGTTTGAATCAGATACACCATAGTCTTTAGATTTTGTTTGTTTGTTTTCCTTATTGTGTACCATCGAATCGGATCTGACTGGCACAGGAAGAGATTGGCCCTCCTTCTCCAGTAGAACATCTGTGAATTTGAGCTATGTGCCTTCAGGATTGCAGTGCAGCTTCTACTTGCCACTAGGCCACCAGAGCTTCCTGCACCATAGTCTTTAAACTGACATCTTGCTCATTAGCACTTTGGAAAGGTCCTTGACAGCAGATTTTCCCAAAGCAATGCATCTTTTGAGCTCTTGACTGCTGTTTCCATGGGTGCTGATTGGGGATCCAAGTCAAATGAAGTCATTGACAACTTCAGTCTGTTCTCCATCTGTGGTGATGCTGCCTATTTGGCACTGTGCTAGAGGGTCACTCCTCTTAAGTTAGACAGTGGAATCTTTTTTTTTCAGTCTGTATTAAGTGGCCAGAGTGAGCTTTTAACAAATACTGTTATAGTAAGATGGCATTCTTAGAATAGAGTTCACCTGCCTTATTATACCTTTTCAGCCTCTTCCTATGCCATTTTCCACACTTAGTCCAGCACAGCCACTCGTATCTTTCTGTCCATCAAACATACCGAATAGCTTCCAAGCTTAGGACCTTCGAACCAGAGGGCACCTGTGACCACTCATCCCATGTTCTTTATGCTGGTGGCTCCTGCCTTTCCTTTAGATCTCACCTCAAATATCACCTCCACAGAGAGGTTTTCCCTTGCCCCTTTCCCAAAGTAGTATGTACCCCCTTCCCATCATGCTTTCCTCCTATGGCCTGGATACCTTCATCACAATTGTCACTGTCATTTCCTGCCACACAGTAGCATTGTTTGATTGTATGCCTGGCTTATTGCTGAGTATCTTAATTGCCTGAGGCTGCTCCACCACCAACAAAACAACAATCAGATACACTAACAAAAACCCTCAAGTGGGTGGCTTTAGAGAACAGAAGTGTGTTTTCTTGCAGTTCTAGAGATTACACATCCAAAGCATAATTTCTGCTGTGGGGTTGTCTTTCCACCTTTGTGGTGGCTAAAATCCTTGGGAGTTATGTTACTTGTATTTTTCTCATGTGGAATCTCTCTTCACTCCGTGTGTGCTTTTTTGTGTCTTTGTGTCTGTTATAAAACATCAGTTGGGAGTGATGAAGTATAGACAACCCCGCCCAGATCTGGGATGCGTCCATTAACATAACAGAAGAAAGCCCCTATAGCCACCTTCCATTTTAAAAAAGTACCTGTAATGCAGTTGTATTTCTGAGCTAGAACACGAGGTTGGGGTTTACATTAATATATTAGGATGTTGTGTTGGGAAAGTCTGCGGTGAGAGAGTCCTCTCTAAAGTACTGAAGAGCAACGATGTCAGTCTGGAGACTAAGGTGCACCTGATACAGGCCATGGTCTTTGCAATCACTTGCTATGCATGAGAGAGCTGGAAAGTGACTAGGGAGGATAGAAAGAGAATTGATGCCTTTGAACTGTGGTGCTGGAGAAGAGTATTGAACATAACATGGACTGCTAAAAGAATGAACAGATTTGTCCTGGAGAGGGTGAAGCCAGACTGTTCCTTGGAGGCAAGGATTCCGAAGCTCCGTCTGACATACTTTGGACATGTTGCAAGAAGGGACCAGTCCTTGGAGAGGGATGTCATGCTTGTGAGGGTGGAGGGACAGCACAGGAGAGGAAGACCTTCGATGAGATGGATTGATTCCATCACTGGGGTAATAGGGGTATGTGTGTTGTAGACAATGACATTGTCACACGATAGAGCAGGGTTTAGGGCCATTGTACATAGGGTCGTTATGAGTCGCAGGCAACCCGACAGCACATAACAATAACAACAACATATTAGGATCATATTTACAGATGCAGGGGTTTAGATTTCAGATGACTTTGGACAACACACATCCAGTCTAAATCGTAAACATGGTAGATATTCATGTGTTCAAAATTTCAATTCAGTATATACCTTGGGAGATTTAGATACACTTTTCAATTTCATTTCTCTTTTCTGTTTCAGTCCTCTCTAATAAATAGTGACATTATCTTTGTGAAGTTACATGCCCCATGGGAAGTGCTTGGAAGATACGCAGAGCAAATGAATGTAAGAATGCCTTTCAGGTAGGTGTTAACGTATTCTCCCATCTCTGCTGCCTCACTGTAAACTTAATATTCTCCACTCTAGGGGAAAAATAAAACTGAGTGCTGGAAAGCTGCTAGAGAATAAAACCCTTCCAGTGTGTACAAACTGCAAATAAGTGTCCATGGCCAATAATCATTTCATGGCTATTGTGACCCATTTCTAGCTAATTTAGTCCTTAGCAGGTAGATTTTACACAGCTCTATGAATTACAGCAGTGGATTCAGTTTGGAGTTTGGATGTGAAAACGAAGCATTTTCCACTTGGCATGTTCATGTCCTGAGGGGAAAATTTTTAAGGCTGTGCATGACTGCTTGGAGCAACCAAACTACACAGTATACTCCTTTTTTGCGAGGTCCTTTCCAAGGCCAACATGCAGGGATGAGTCGCGAAAAACATTAAAATACCACCTCCGTCGGAACAAGTTTACGAAGTTCCATGAGAATATGATCTAATTTTGATAAAAATTTGTCTCTAAATTTGCTAAATTTTAGCAAAAAGTTCATAAATACATACAAACAGAAATATGGATCTTTATTCCACAGGGACTCGAAATTACTTTGTGTGAATTGCTAAATTATTTAAAGGGATTAATTTATCTAATGAATATTTTCACTTTTTCTATGGCTGCTAGATATAAATGAGGGAGCGCTGGTGGCCCAGTGGCAAGAAGCTGCACTGCAGTCCTAAAGGCACAGGGTTCGAGGCCTGCAACTGCTCCATGGGAGCAGGATGGGCAGGCTCCTCCCGTACAATTAACTGCCCCTGAAAACCTGCTGGAGGATCAGCTGTGGGTCGGTTCTAACTCTACAGCACATAGCAACAAACAACAGATATAACTGAAATTCTGTGCCTGAAATGATAAATGCCAGCATGTACGGGGAGAGTTCATAATGAGAACTCCTAAAGGAGATGGGGAACCCAAGGACAGGTCCACGGGAGGGAAGTGACTGAACACTGCGCATTAGCAGGTCTTTGCTTGTAAGAACAAGGAAGTAGGCCGATGTTAGTTCTAATATATACCTCTTAATGGGCTGCAGGAAGTTATAAAGACAGAAGAATCAGCCACATTTCTAGAGGGAGTATCTGGAGACTCTTTGAAAGAAGAGCAATTTCTACTCATAAGCCTATAATTTATCTCCCTGGAGTGGCTCATTTTCCTTGTTTTATTGGCCTTTAAGCCTTAACACTGTGGAAAACCTGAGGCTGGGATTTTTATCTGGTTGCCTCAAGGCAAAATTCTTCAAGTAGTTGAACATAGTTTTGATATTCTGATTTCTTTTTCTATTTCAAATGTAATAAATGAAATCTGTGACCTGGAAGAAAACAATATATAGTAGTAGTTGTTGTTGTTGTTGTTGTTGTTGAGCACCATCAAGTCAGAACGGGCCCATAGCTGACCCTCCAGTGGGTTTTCAGAGGCAGTTAATCACACAGGAGAAAATTGCCCATCCTTTTCCCACAGAGCAACTGGTGGTCTTGAACCAGATGCCTTCAAGACTGCAGCATAGCTTCTTGCCACTGGGCCACCAGGAGTTTCATCCACGTCCTAAACAACATGCATCCGGAAACTATGAGCTTTGATAAATGTCGTTATGTCGTTAGTTGTAGAGGGGCTTCAGGCTTTTTGTTCATAGGGTTGCTATGTCGTGCTTGACTCAACGGCAATCTACACACACACACACACACACACACCCTAAGAGAGAGAAGGAATATAAATTTGTTTTCATTGAAAATGGTAATACTGTAATGATAATTCATTAAAGCCAGTTATTTATTAATAATAAAATATGTCATAAGAACACTGTGTTACATGTAAGACCCAAAAGGAAAGGAATTATTACATCATGTATCCACTGCAGTCAAGACTACCCATATTTCTCCCATGGAGCAGCTGGTGGATTAAAACTGCCAACCATTCGGGCAGCAGCTCAGTGCATTACATATTGCCCACTGCTTTGAGTGCTCCTCAAGACAGTGAAGTTTAACTGAAATTAGTAGATATTCCAGAGCATGAAGCATAAGACTTTCTGCCAAAACAGTACGTTCTCCAGCAAATACCTCACACATACTATGGAAATTTGAACAATGTGGATGCAAATTCAAAGCCCTTAGTACCTGGCAGGATTTCATATTTCAATTGTAGACAACTCTTATACATGTTCACGCTATAAAATTTTGCCTTCAAGCAATGTCTGCACATAGTCTTATGAAGCATTAAGAACTCTTAGTGTTTCAGTGATAATTGGTCAGTTACTAAATGAAAGTTTGGCAGTTTGAATCCATCCTCTGCCCTCCAGGAGAAAGATTACAAAAAAGGATCTTCCACAGAGATTACTGCCTTGGAAACTTTCTGGGATGCTTCTGCACTGCCACATAGGGTCACTATGCTGTTTTATTGTTAGATGCTGTCAAGTTAACTATAACTCATGGGTCACTATGAGTTGGAACCAATTCAATAACAACCAGTTTCATTTTGGTTTTTAGATTCCAAGCAACAAGAAGGACCATAATAAATGTTAACAATCATCTTCTTTAGATCTATATATTACTGAAGGACACTAATTAAAAAAAACAATAACATACTGTTAATATGTGACAGTAATGGACCCCAGAAATGTGGATGTGGTTTCTACCTAAGCATAGCTTTACTTGTTGCTACAGGATACATTTAAAATGTAGGGTAGCACCTCGTCCATAGTTTCAGACACATAACTCTAGAGTGAGGAGATAGATGCACGTTCACAGGAGGAATCCTCCAACTACATCATTCAACAAAATCTACAGACATCAGCCTGCCTTAATTTTCATGTTGATTGATTAGTTAATTAATCAGTCATACTGATTACTTTCTATAATCTTTGGACTCCCACATTTCCTCTTCTTTTGTTTTAATCCCTCAGATGTTAATCCCTAAAGGGATTTGAGGGATAGGCTTATTAGGAGAAATTTCCAATAAAAGCTCTTTCTGAAATACTAATATACCCGTGGATATGTTTTTAAGTTTTTACAGATATGCAAAATATGTGTTAGTGTATAAGCTTTCCACTTTACAAAAGTGATATAGCCTAGCATAATAGTTCAGAAGATAGATAAACCACATAAACTTGATGACTAATCAGTTAAAACCCAAATATGGACAGGAAGATTACATTTTAATAAAGCATCTAACATATATGCTCTCCATTCAGAATTCATTCAAATTTGCGTTTTCAGTATTTGAAAACTGAAGACACACAGCAATATTGTAGATTCTTATTAAGTTCAGTTACATTTTTTTTTCCCAGGATCCCTTGGCTTTTCCTATTTCATTCCTCTCTTCCAAGGTTTATTGATTAAGCCATACACACCAGTATTATTTGCAGTCCTATTTACAGCTGGGTTTGATGCTGACTAGTTCTCTTTCTTTTGATAACATACTGGTTATTAAAAAAAAGATCACTTTTAAGTTCCCACTGCCTTATATCAAATGAGAGAAATGTTTTGTAAACAAATAGTGCTATATAAATAGTCGTTAATTTAGCAGCATGCCTGTTAAATTATACGGGGCCCACCTAATGCATGTCTGCACTTCCCTGAAGAAAAGCTGACCTCGACTGAATTTTTACAATACCAATTACTCCAAATCATCACTGTCCACATGGTTTGTAGGCATAAAGCAACCATAAACAATTATTGTAATGTGGGGAGAATATATCAATGGCAATTGTTTCATAAGATTTCATGACTCAAAAAAAAAAGGAAAAAATATTTCGTGACTCAAAAACTATGCCCTGTGCTCCCACTACATTTCTCACTGTTAATCTCTTTTTAGTTTTTTCTTCTTCACCTCTTACAGGCTTCTATCTTCAATCTCCTTTCCTTCCTTGCTAGTTCAAACTGTAACTGACGATGGGTTTTCTTCTCGACTGGCTTCATTTTTGCTGTTCTTCCAGGAGAAAAATCTATTACCTGCCCCGCCGGTACAAGTTCATGAGCAGGTAAGTGGTGTGCTCTGTCATGATGATGTGTGCTTTGCTCTGTTTGTTAATGTTATCCAACAGTTGCAAGGACTGACAAGCTAAGGAAGATGAGCTTTTATCACGTGAGAAAAACAGCTGTCCTTCATGGTTTCCAAAACAGCTGCTTCCGCTTAGCCTAGAAAGAAGCAAAAGTGAAAATGTTTCCCTCAGAGTTGCCCGGTGACTTCTCCAAACTCGGAAGGGCACAGTTTGTCATCTCCAGGTGTTGGGGTGGCTTTTTTCAGCCGACTTTATCAGATCAGAGTCAGGGAGGCACAAATGCTTAGTAGTTCTGGGGGGTTTGAATCTAACCACAGGCAACTCAGGCAACTAGGATCTGACAGTCACTTCCCAAAGATAATAAATGTTGAAAATATTTTGGAGCAGAGCTTTTTGACAGACTTGAGATCACCAGGAATCAGAACCAACTCTTGGCAATTAGTTTTGGTTATTGAATAAATAATCAAAAATTCCAAAAGTTGGTCTGGTTATTTTTTTTTCCCTCACAAATTTTTTTCCTGTTATCTTGACCTTGATGTTGTTGTTGTTCACTGTCAAGTTGGAACCGACCCTTAGCTGACTCTCCAGTGGGTTTTAAGAATCAGTTGCACGGGAGGAGATTGTCCATCCTTCTCCCACAGAGCATCTAGTGGATTTGAACCGCATGCTTTTGGGATTGCAGCACAGCCTCTGGCCAAGAGAGTTTGAAATGAGGATAGTCACTTTATTGCCAAGCTGACGACTGCTGGGCCCTCACAAAAGAGCCCCTCTTCTGGTTAATAATACTTCAAATTAAATTGTGTAGGTGTATTGCCTCACTTGGAAGCCCTTGCTACCCCTTCCATAACCTCTGAAAAAACTCACAGGATGGAGATTGCATTTGCTTTATGTCCAGAGTGTGTTTCTCCTTGTATTTTGAAAGGCAAGGAGAAGGAGAAAGCATCAATAATGTCTTCCAGCTTGATTCTGTGGTGCTCATTGGCAATCTAATTTCAAAATCTTAATTGGATTTGTGTTTCCAGAGAGCTGATGGTTAAACTGGGAAATCATTGGATTTCTCTGAAAATAATATTGTTCTTTCATTTCTGTGAGACTTTCAGAGTCCGTGCTCACTCAGTTTACTGCTTTGCAGAGTGATAAGCAGAAAATTGGTACATTTAATTGAGTTAACTCCAGTACACTTGCTACTTAACAAAATGTAGCATGAGAATTGGCATCCAGAGAAACTTAAGATGGTGTGGTTTATCACATTTTCCCTCTGCAACATCCCTTCTTAGCTATTTTTTGTTACGTTTCTCCCCACTGCCTGACTGCCATTATAGTGCAACAGATTCCTAGCTGACTATCCAGTGGGTTTTCAAGATGCTGTAAATTGCATGGGAGAAGACGGCCCATCTTTCTTCCACAGAGCTACTAAATTCACCACGCTTTAGATTCTATCTTTGGAATCCTTGGACATAACCCTGAAAATGCAGAGAACCATCAGTGCTTCTCAAACTTTAGTCAACATCAGAATCCTCAGGTGGGCTTGGCCAAGCACAGATCGCTAGACTTCACCCTCAGATGTTTCTGATTCAGTAAGTCTGGGGTAGGGCTGAGAATTTTCATTTGTAACAAGCTTCTAGATGATTCTTGTTCTTCTGACCCTGGGACTACACTTACAGAATCTCTAGCCTGTATAATAGATTTATTCCCGCCTTCTCATTAAGGTATTTGACTGATGAGAGCAACAAGATGAAAACCAGAAACAAAGATACAGAGACCATTCCTCCAGCTGATCCTGACATAATAGTGGAAGTAGAAGTCTGTATATGCTATGGACACAGTCCTTTGGATGCAGTATGCTTTAGGCAGGTGCTGAAAAGAATGGAGGATAAGGGAAGCACTCTGATGCTGGTCCAGTATGTCACACCAGCTAGATTCAATAAAGTCTGCATGGGCAGGAAACGAAAATCCACTTCCTTCAGAATCATAAAGCTGAATTCATGTCTTCACCCTGAATGACTAAGCAAATGACATTGAGCCCTTGAGCCTAAGTTCTCCTCATTTAATAAAATGAGGATACTAACTCTTACTCTGTGGGACTTATGGGAGGTTTAGAGATAAAATATGCAAAACACCTGGCATGCTACTTAGTATTCAGTAGGTGTGCACTAAGTGGTATCAATTAGTGAGTATGCCGTGGAGTGCTGATAATCATAACTGTATGTTTCTGCATACTCCCTGTTCCCTTTCTGCTTCTAAAGTTACCTTCCGATGTCACTAGCCTCTCCTCTCTTCTGTCCTCTGGTGACTGGTTCACCAGTTCTCCTCTGATTTTTCTTGCCAAGTGGTCCTCTTCTCCATGTAAATGCCTCAGACAGGCCTTGGCTTCACTACTCAGGCAGCCACCTAGTTTCAAACGGAAGGTCCCTGCTGAAAGGACCTGCACCCCAGATCCAATCAGTCTTTCAGCCCAGGAAATGCTAGTCCATGAATGCATCTAGAATCCATATAACTCCCCTGAAATCCGTGTTAAGAGACCAAGAGGCAAAAGGCAAAGAATAAAAAGGCACAAAGTGAGAACTAGAAGACTGATAGGGCATTGTGTCATCGCCGTCATCCACATTCTCCTCAGGAGAGGTGCTCTTCCATTTCTGGAAGGGTGAGGGATGAGAATCAACTATCAGTATTTAGTGGCTGTTGGTGGCTGCCACGATAGCACAGTCCACAGAGCGGTGGTTCTTGACTGTTCGTACGCATCTCTGTGCCATGCAAATTGCTGGGCTCATCTTCAACGTTTCGGAGTCAATAGATCCGATACGAGATGAAAGAATTTGCATTTCTGTCCATATCCTCAGGTGAGGTTGATGTTGCTGGCCCAGGACCACATTTTTTTTAACTTTATTTTTTAATGCAGATTTACACACACACACACACACACACACACACACACACACACACACACATTTTTCTTCATTGACATTGTTTCATACAATCATTGCCATATATTGTGTTTTATAAAGTTAGTTAATTGGACTATGTCCACACTTGCCTCGTCTTTTCAGGTCCTTGCCAGATCTTTCCCATTTCCTTTACCCCCTCCCTCCACTCACCAAATTGGGCAACCCTGTGATTCCTCCTCCCCATTCTCACACCTTTGCTCCCACCCCCATACACATTTTACTAGTTATTTTTCTATTTTTACAATAGTCTTATGCAATATTTGTCCTCGGAGACTGAGTTAGTTCACTCAGCATAATACTTTCCAGTCTCTCCCAAGTTATATAGTATTTTTCAAAATCATTGCTCCCGAATGATTCAGTTGCGTGAATGTACCACAATTTCTCAGTCCATTCAGTTGTTATTGGACATTTGGGCTGTTTCCATGTTCTTGCAGTGATGAATAACACTGCTCTAAACACCTGTATACAAATCTCCATTTGTATCTCAGTTCTAATTTCCTTGGAATATATTCCTGGTAATGGAATAGCTGGGTCATATGGAGTTTTTAATTTGCATCTCTCTTATTGCCAGCAATTTGGAGAATTTCTTCATGTGCCTGTTGACAATCTGAATGCTTTCCTGTGTGAAGCCTTTCCATGTCTTTTGACTAATTTGTGATTGTGTCATAAGTCGTTTTCCTGTAGAGGCCCAGGAGTATTCTGTAAACCCTTGTCATGAGAACCTTGTCTGAGATGGTATTGTCAAACGTTTTTTCCCCAGTTGGTAGGTTTTCTTTTCACCCTATTGGGAAAAGTTTTTTCTGCACACAGGGATTTAATCCTTAGAAGGTCCCATTCATCAATTGCATCCTCTCCAGATCATGCATTACTGGCTGTATTTGTCAGCCAGCCTCTTAATACCGTAGACTAGGCCTTCTAAGCTTGGTCACATTTTGTCTCTTATGAAATTTAGAAATAAGACCACATTTTGAGAACCAGAGGCATAGAGTGGAGGAAAATGGAAAGCCAGTAACTGAGGGAGGACTGATGGGGTCCTGAAGAATTGCAGCTGTGAGGACTGCAGCTATCTTTATCAGCTCCACATAAAAGAACTTAGCAAGAGCAGACACAATTAAGGACAAGTCAAAGGGAAGCAAGCAGAGGAGTCTGAAATATTACCTTATTCCACAGTTCCCGTGTGTAAAGGAGATGTTCTCAGTGAATCAGATCTTGGGAAACCCTTGTTTCTAGAGCTCAAAGAATGGCCTACTAACTTGGAATCTATACCTTTTAAAAAATGCTGCTCCAAGTACATAAATTATTAGAACCAGTGGAAGATTTAGGTACTGAGATGCTGAGCCAAAATAGAGGAAGAAGAATGCTATTATGGTGATATGGCACATTGATTCCAAATGGCCTCTTAAATTAAGACTCTGTTTATTACCATGTAGGATTAAATGACAGGCTTCTCCGTGGTAATGTGACATCCTGAAGTCTGTAGTCTGGTGGTAAATTTGAAGACACAGTTAATAAAAAAAACCTTTTTCTATCTCTTTTTTAGCTATGCTGCTTCATTTCTCTTCACAAGAGGGTCACATGGGTGATGAAGAGTATCTCTCTTTATAACCCATCAATTGTCGTCTTGTTAGTACACCAGTGACACAGAACACTGATTTCCAGTATTCGAACATTCCTATGCCATGCTAATTGCGGCTACCTCACTTAACTTTTTATTTCACCCGTGTCGATGACATTTAATTTGATTAATCCATGAAAGCATCCAGAACAAATTTATCTCCTTTAAGCATAAAGAGAACTGAATTAAAAATTGCCCAGTTTCTAAGCTGGCAGAGAAGATAAACTTATTTTCTCTTCATAGGTATCTCGTTTGAAAAACCACCTGCCTCACATAGAATACACCGATGTAGTTCAGAGATCTATTTTTGGAATAAATGCTGTTTTTATCCACGTACCTGGTGTATTAAATGCTGCTCTGGTTCTTATCCTTGAGCAAACATGCAACTCTTGTACATTACCTATTCAGTAAGGAGAATTCGTCATCTCTTCTTTGGCCTTCACAAAATAGTTTCAATACAGTGTGTAGAAAATGTGCTCACCATGCACCAAACCTAATTGTTGTGAGTGGCACATTGAAGAAGTCTCACTACTGTGAAGTCTCCCATCTGCCTCCTGCAACGTGTGGCACAGGAATTGTGTAAGCATAGTTGCACTGGCAACCCAAACATATGTGGTTCAAATCCACCAACTTCTCTGTGGAACAGAGATGGGCAGTCTCCCATGTGATTAACTGCTTCTGAAAACCTATTGGAGGGTCAGCTCTGGGTGGGTTCTGATTCGAAGATGCACAACAAGAACCATATAGCATCAAAGATTCAGTGCAGCTGTCATTTTTAAATGAAAAGACAAATAATATGGCTTTGTATATTTCGATCCCTGCTTTTAAAATATATACTCAACAGTCCAAAGGCTTTTGCCTCTTCGTTCACACAGTTAGGCTGCCAGAATACATGTCACTTGATGTCTTATGAAATTATAGCAGTGGAAAATGACACCCTTGGTACAGCGCTCACCAAAGAAAAGCGGAACCTTTCTCTTCTCTATCTCAACAAGAAACAAGGCTATGAACAAATTAGGAGTGGAGGGTACCACATACAAGTCCTCAAAGATTTGTGAAAGACGGATTTCCAAATACTGATGTTTGGAATGAAGACAGTAGATGATACAGATAATTTTGAAGTCCATATAACAGGTTCTAAATCTCACTAACACAATGAGACTGCATGCCAAATAGTAGCCCTGTGACTTAGAGTGACTTAGAGACCTAATTTCTTTCTATCCAAGGAGAGGCTGCAATTACAGGGGGACCTGGCTCCAAGAAAAGGAAAAAGAAACTCAAGCTTGTCTCACTGTTATCAGTCCAGGAGGGCTTCATTTACTGCAGTGCGTGACTGTGTGATGCCTTCATTAACAAAGCAAAACAAAACAAAATCTAGTCTGTAGCTTCCCTCTGGGATGATCATCCTGGAAAAATCTAATCTATCTGTTAGAAACATGATGCTATTAACAGTAGTTTGGTCTGGGGAGAAACAGGGTCTCTGAAGTCTCGTTTCATTTAATTCCATCGGATAAGCTGTCATTACGAATTCCTCTCCTGGACTGTTAATAGCTTAAGGGGAAAGAAAGGATCTTCTGCTTCCTTCAGATCCACCTGAAACCTCTCGATCAGGACTCTGTCCAGAAGGAAATTTACAAATGTCTATTGACAGAAGGGGCTCTGGTGGTTCAATGGTCAAGTGGTTGCGAACCTGTTATTGTTGTGGTGACTGTTAGGGGCTATAGAGTCAAGTATGACTCCTAGTGACCCTGTTAACAAGAGAGCTGACCCTTGGCCTAGCCTGTGTCATCCTCACTATCTCCGACACACTGGAGCCTGTTGCTGCAGTCACTGTGTCAGTCTACCTGACAACAGGTCTGCTTCGCTTTCCCCATCCTTCCATCTTCCCATCTTTCCAAGCATAATGTTCCTCTCCAAGGACTAGCTGCTCTTAACGACATGCCCAAAATATGTGAGATGAAGATTAGTCATCCTTATCTACAAGGAATACTTTGTCTTTCTCTAATCCGTTCTCTGGGCAGTTGTGAGATTTTTCAGTTCTCCTCTCTAAAACCAGAGCTGTCCTGCTTATTCATTGTTCCACTTTCAGAGCCATACCAAGTGACTGAAAAAAGACGTGGCCCAAATCAGGCATGCCTTAGGCCTCAAACAGACGTAACTGCAAACTTTCCCAGTGTAATACATCTCCTGATCTCCCGCCTGCTGGTACCAAGTGTATTGATTGTAGATCCAAGTAATGTGAAGTCGTTGGAAGTTTCAGTCTTTTCTCCATTAGGCTGCTAACATAGTAGTTGTCAAGTAGAACCTACCATCCTCTGTAAGATAAAAACCTGTGAGCTGCTTCTGTAGGATTGGGCCACGGCTTTTTCAGTCACTTGGTATGTATGTGAAAGCAGAACATCATGCCTTGTCTCCTTTTCAGTTCCTTGTGTTTCTTTCATATTAATCCTTTTTTATTACCTTGTCCTTTTCTTGCTTCACCATCTCCATGTTTCATTTAAATGGTGGACCCACTAGCTGATTGTTGACAGCTGCCTTTTCCTCCTATTGCGCATTTAGGCCTGAGTCATTATAGTTCTATTTGTTTTTATCCATGGGTTCACCAACTACTGTACCCAACAGCACTTAATTCACAGTACGGAGAACAGATCCTCGGAGTCTGTGAACTTGGCACAGTATAACCTGATTAAGGCTGCATACTGCAGTGTGAGAGAGATAAAACTCTCTTATTTAAAAAAACAAAACAAAACCAAAAAACCCACAACCAAGAGCAGAATAAAACCCTTTGGGGCAATGTCGTCTTTACTGAATGAGTATTAAGGCAATCAGACATGAAAAAGCCAAGACCCGCTTGAGAAGACCACCAGGTTAGCCTAAAAAATTCAGTTTATGAGTCCCAATTAACTTGGGTACATGATAGATGTTAGTGTAATACAATTAACTTGGAATGGGAAAGCAAAAAGACAAAACTGATGGGTGGAAAGATGCTTGCTCAGCAGCTTTTTATTTTAGGGAAGGAAAAGGTAAAAGTTAGATTTATAAACTCTGGTGTCCTAGTGGTAAGGAGTTGGTGCTGCCAATCCAAAAGCATGCAAATTGAATCCACCAGCTGTTTCAGGGAAGAAAGATGGACAATCTTCTCCCATGTGATTTACAGCCTCTGAACACCCACTGAGGGCCAGATATGAGTTAGTTCCAACTCTAGAGCACATGCAAGACAATAAAGTTAGCTGTGTGCCAGTGACACAACTGTTCTTGAGAGATATAGATAGATAGATAGATGATAGATAGATAGATAGATAGATAGATAGATAGATAGATAGATAGTTGTTGATTGCCTTCAAGTTGAGCAAAACTCATAATGACCCTATGAACAAAAGGCCTGAAATCCCCTCTACAACTGTCAACATTTGTCAAATTTCATAGGGTTTCCGGAGGCATGTTGTTTAGGAAGTGATACAACAACCCTATAAATTGAGCATCATTATCATGCCCATTTTACAGATAAGAAACAGGTGGCACAGGAAAGTTCAATAATCTGCCTATGGGATACTGCTGATATTCCTGGAGCTGGGGTTTGAACTTAGGCATCAAGACCTTTCAGCCTGTTCATGCTATCTACCTCTGAGCCACACTGCCCCACCCCCCTCTCTCTCAAGTTGCTCATATTTTTTAAAGTTGTCTCCAAAGGGATTGCTAAGCAGGTACAGGAAGATAGAGGGTAGAGGAGATAGAACCTTTTAGCCTTTTCTCTTCAAAACTCTGCTTGGGGTTTTCTGTCCTTCAAGTCTCCTCTGTATGACCCTATGGGGGGAGCAGGAGAAGAGAGAGAGCGTGCGCTGGAAAGCAAGGTTTTTGAGGAGCAGCCAAGAACAAGGGTACACTTCTTTCTAGTTGGTGCAGTTAGGAGTTGTGCAAAGGCCACCTCCAGGCCTTTCCAGAGTTAGAGTTGGGATTGTGGTAAGGGTGAACAATACTAAGGATAAGGAGAGAGTAGAAGTGGAATTCACCATCATTTCTCAGTTTGAAGATCGATGGTATGAAGAGTATCCCCCCAGCAGTGAGTTTCTCTGTCAAGGGTAGATTCTGTCTGTCCACTCCAGCTCATGGGGACCCTCTATGTGTCAGGGTAGGGCTGTACCCCAGGTGGTTTTCAGGTGCTGGTTTCTCAGAAGTAGCTCACCAGCTAGGCAGGTGGTACCTCATAGAGGTAACTCATAGAGATGGTATTAGATATCGGCTCTTGGGAGTTAAATAAGACAAACATACACCACTTTCTTTCCAATGGTCTAAATACTGACATTAATGTCATAATTTGAAAGACTTGATTTTATGGACCATCGACTCAGAACCAACTCATAGCTGACCCTCCAGAAGGCATTCAGAGGCTGTAAATTGCATGAGAAGAGACAGCCCATCCTTCTCCTTTTGAAAGACCAGTGTGCTGGTGCGCTCCTGCTAGTGGCTTGTTCTAAGCAGCATTTACAATTCTGATTGGTGGAAACCATATGTTTTTATCAGCTGAAGTCTGAGGGACAGAGGAACTGGAGAGAATCCAGGGAGGAAGCCATGGTTTGGAATCCACGTTCAAGAACTGTTGTTCTTCCTTGCATCGCAGTGTGCACTGGCCCGAGGGATACGTGTGCTCCTGATACCTCCATTTCATGAGGGGTCACTTTAAAAGGAGAGAAATGAAAGTGTAGAGCTGGCTCCTCGCTCAGCAGCCCCTCCGGGAAGGTGTGGGAGGCTGGAAGTAAATCATGCCTCAGACTGCACACTCATCCCACTTTGTGTTGTCAGCCCCCTCCATCATTAACTACAGCAAGAGCTCTTCTCTGCCCTCAAGGGGGACGGATGTCTTGCTAGCACAAAATGAAGTTTTAAACCTACAGAACAGAAGGAGTTACAGTCTCTGCTGTGAAAAGCCTGTCACCTTCCCAGGCTTTTTCAAAGTCCTTGGTCATTTATTGGCATGTGGGTGGACATAAAAATCATGGCTGCTATTTCAGAGACAATCTCATTGAGACTGGTGAAATGGGAAGAACACTGGCATTTCAACACTTTTCTTTATGGGTAGGGAGACTTTTTCCTCTCCCTGTGGGGCTGTGGGTACTTCACATGTTAAACAGGGGTGTTTGTGTGCCTTAGAGTGCCTGCTACAATGTGTGGTGTCATTCTGTGGCTCAGTAGTGACTTGCTACCTGTGTCATGGGGCAATGTTGACGCTGACATGCTCTCCCCTCTGGTCTTGCTTTTCATGTCCCACAGGATCGATAAGCAAATAAGCAGGTTTCGGAGATGGTTGCCTAAGAAGCCCATGAGGCTGGACAAGGAGACACTGCCAGACCTGGAGGAGAATGACTGCTACACTGCCCCTTTCAGCCAGCAAAGGATCCACCAGTGAGTGTTTCCATTGAATCCTTTGCCTTACTGAGGATGTACAATAATGGAGTATTTCCCTGCACTGCTTTTGATACCTTGTCACTTGGGTGGAACAAGCTAGTGTCCTTCTCCCTTGAAAGTCCTATCCATAACCCTTTTGTATTAATCAGGGTAAGCTGACCACTTTTGCAAACAATTCTACATATTGCATCAGTTTAAAACAATAGAAAGCTATAGGTATTCCTTGAATGACCATTTCCATGGTGTTCAGAGACCCAGGTTCCTTCTGTCTTCTTGCACTGCCAAGCTGAGTAGTACTAAAAGGCTCATGTAGGATCCTTCTGTTTAGCTAGCAGGCATGGCAAGTTGTCTATACCATTCTCTATTAAAAATGGGAGGGGTCGGTGAGCTCTGGTGGCCTAGTGGCAAGAAGCTGTACTGCAGTCCCAGAGGTGCGCAGTTCAAATCCACCAGATGCTCTGCTGGAGGAGGGATAATCTCCTCCTGTACCAGTCAGATCTGA
>NW_006399818.1:9950066-9967462 GCF_000299155.1 Elephantulus edwardii
ATAATAATAATATGAAAAGGGAAGGGGTGATGTTTTGTTTTGTTTTACTTTTGTTTTGGAGGCTGGAAGGATTGTCTCAGGTCAATACGTAGCTTGCTTTCTTCAGATGGTTTCCCAGTTGTCTCGGGAAAAGCCCCATCACCTAGCAACCCACTGGCTGCTCACCTGTTTGCCTCTCTCACTGAGCAATAATTTGTCACTTTTTGTATGTGGGAGGGAATACTGACTAAGTAATTGTGAAAGATAGCAAAAGTGATCAGGAGTTTATGGAATGATGCTTGGACAACAGAGTTGTGTTAGGACAGTAAAGCACAGCAAAGACTGTAACCAGCGAGGGAGGAACATCTTTCACAAAGGGGCCTATATCAGGCTTGCTCAGCTTCTCTCTCAGCAGAACTTCGGGGGTTCCCGACTTTCCTTGTTTCAGCCATACGCAGAGCCTCTGGAAAAATAACCCTCCTGTGGGAAATAAAGAGGGACAGAATACAGATTAAGTAGATACAGAGAAAAGGTATTACTCTGACAAACATATTTCCTGATTTTAGATCATGAAATGGCCCTTGTTCTGTTCAGACAACTTCTTAGTTCATGGTTTGGCATGAGCGCTAGAAAATATATGGATATTCCCATTTTTCTCAATGTTATTCATAATTTGTTATGATTCACACAGTCAAATGCCTTTGCATCATCAATAAAACACAACTAAACGTAAATAAAAGAGGGACCAGTCCCTGAAAAATAGGCTGCTAATTTGGAGAAAACATAAACCAAAAGGTGCTTGCCGAAGGGTTACAGAGAGTGCAAAGTGTGGGCAAGTTTAGGACCAGAAAATCAGTTAAAGACTGTGGAACTCTAGAGGGCAAAAGAGAGGAAAATCAAAGAACAGATAGTCCACTTCAACATGTTTAAGGCTTACTAAGATCAGTCTAATGCATGGGAAGCAACTCAGTAAGCCCTAGAAATAGCCAAACCGTGGGTCCCTGTGAGCACACTGATGCCAGCACTGCCACGTTATCCGGACGTTAAAAGACTTACTGAAGAAGACCTTGCACTTCACGGCTCAGCCTTCGTGTTCTATTCAAATTCTCCATGGAGAGTAGGAACCAAGAAGGACATATGTTTACTCAGTGATCAAGATTTATGACTGTTTCCTTAAGAGAAAAAGACAGATGACAACTGACCTGTGGTGGTGCTGGTGGTGGTGGTGGGTACCGCCAAGTTAGAACCAACCCATAGCTGACCCTCTGGAGGGTTTGGAGAGGCAGTTAATGGTAGAGGAGGAGATTGCCCATCTTATTTTAAACTTCCTCCAAGTCTATATTGGTCATTTTTAAGTTTCTCAGATAAATATTTCTATGTGATATTTCTCTTGTATTTTAATGAAGAAATTGTTTTTACAGATGCTTTAATTTTGCATACAGCGTTTAGTTTTCCATATATCCTCTCTCCTTCATTTCCAGTTTCCCCTGTTATTAAAAGCTTATACTAGTGCAGAATTTTTTTTACAGTTGATATATCAGTATTCACATAGAGCTGTTATTCATTTAAGTCCATAGTTTACGGTGGAGTTGCTTCTTATTAAGTTCTGTGGGTTTTGAGAAATGCGTAGTACCATTGCAATACCATCCAGAGTACTTTCGCTATCCAAAAAGTCTTCTGTACTATATTCCATCTGGAGTTTAGTCTACATGAAGATTTTCCTTTTGCTTCTCAGCAGCATGAATAATGACCGACACAGCACAGGAAGGTTTTAAAAAAATGTTTAATGGATGGATGGATGGAAGGAAGGATGGATGGAAGGATGGATGGATGGATGGATGGATGGATGGATGGAAGGAAGGAAGGAAGGATGGAAGGATGGATGCATGGATGGAAGGATGGATGGAAGGATGGATGGATGGATGATACAGTATGTGCTCTGAGGTTTTGTTTTACTTCAATGGTATATAGTTAAATAGAAAAGGAAAGGGATGATGGATGGATGGATGGATGGATGGATGGATGGATGGATGGATGGATGGATGAATTATGTGTCATGCAGTGTGTAGTTCTCTTTTACTTCAGAGAGTAAACGGAAGAGGACACTCTGTCCACCATTCTTTCATGCTGGTTATGCTTCCTGATGTTCTTGCTATATAATAAAAACTTTTTCTATGATTCTCAAAATCAGAAGGTCATGAGACACCCATCAGGATCTCTGAGGACTAGAAAGAGAATGGTATTTAAACAAGTATTTTAATAAGCAATCATCCATTTTTCTCACCTATTTTAGAAGCCATTTATTGTCATTTAGCTATTGATTCACTGAATTAATGAATTTGATACACTGAATTTGCTTAACATGGATTTGTTTAACAACCCACTTCTTACCAAGTACTATTGGCATTTGGATATTCTGTCCTTTCCCATTTACTCTTTTTACCTCCCTGTTAAACTTTTTGGTCATAAAACTAGCCTATCCTGGAAGAAGTGCGACCTGGTTGTTCCTTAAAGGAAAGGCTGGTGACAGTTCACTTCATGCAGTTTGGACCAGTTGTCAGGAGGGGCCAGACCTTGGGAAATATATCATGCTGGGAAAGGTGGTGGGCCAGAGAAAGAGGGGATGACTCTCAACAAGATGCATTGACACAGTAACAAGCAGCTGGAGCCTATCAGAGCTACTCAGGATGGAGTACGATAGGGCAGTATTCAGGTCTGTAGTTAATAGGGTCACAGTGAGTCATAGTCGACTCAATGCATCTAACAACCACAGTGAAGAAAGAACAATTTAAATAATTGTAGACACTATGATGTTGTTGTGTTGTTGTTATGTGCTGTCGAGTTGTCTGCGACTCATAGTGACCATATGTACAACAACCCTAAACCCTGCTCTCTTACCAATCTCATTGTCTCTGACACACCCAACCCCATTACCCCAGTGACGAAATCAGTCCAACTCATTGACAGTCTTCCTCTTCTGTGCTGTCCTTCTACAGTCCCAAGCATGATGTCCCTCTCCAGGGACTGGTCCCTCTTTGCAACATGTCCAAAGTATGTCAAACGAAGCTTCAGAATCCTTGCCTCCAAGGAGCAGCCTGGCTTCACCCTC
This sequence comes from Elephantulus edwardii, assembly GCF_000299155.1. Lineage (NCBI taxonomy): Eukaryota > Metazoa > Chordata > Mammalia > Macroscelidea > Macroscelididae > Elephantulus > Elephantulus edwardii. The sequence continues at coordinate 9,953,155 of NW_006399818.1, forward strand.
TCCAAGACAAACTTTGTTCTCCTAGCAGTCCATATTATAGTTAATTCTCTTCTCCAGCACCAAAGCTCAAAAGCATCAACTCTCCTTCTATCATCCCTAGTCATTGTCCAGCTTTCTGATGCATAGCAAGTAATTGCAAAGACCATGGCCTGTATCAGGCGCACCTACATCTCCAGACTGACATCATTGCTCCTCAGTATCTTGGAGTGGTTTCTGACAGCAGACTTTCCCAATGCAATTCGTCTTTTAATTTCCTGGCTGCTGGTACCAAGAGTATTGATTGTAGAGCCAAGCAAACCGAAGCTGTCAACAGTCTCAACCTCTTCACCACCTATCATGATGCTGCCAATAGACCCAGTGATGAGAATCTTTGTTTTCTTGATGTTGAGTTTCAATCAGTATTGAAGGCTGCAATCCTTTACCTTCTGCAGCAAGCACTTCAGGTCCTCTTCCGTTTCAGCAAGCAGGGTTGTGTCATCTGCATAAGGCAATCCTGATGCCATACTGCTCCTCATAGAATCCAGCCTCCTGAATAACCTATGCTGTATATAGATTGACCCATGAACCTGGAGAGAGGAGGAAAGGCACCAAAGCGTCGAGGACTCTCCTTCATAGGGTCACTATGAGTCGCCTGTGACTCGACGGCACTTAACAACAACAACAACATATAGATTGAAAAGATAGGGAGATAGGACACATCCTTGACACACACCCTTCCAAATTTTGAACCATGCCTGTGACTTAAAAGAGAGAGTGCTCTATTCTTTAGATGAAGTGGAAGAGACACACTTGACAAAGTTGCAAATGATAAGAATTGCTCCCAAAGAAGAAAATGCTTGAGAGGAATCTTGAAGGATAAGACTAGCACAGGTAGATAAGGCAAGAAAAAGAGCCCGTGGCCCTGCAGTCAGCTGTGCCCCCAGCGCTCCCAGCTACCCCATGGCCTTGCTGTATGTGGGAGACCCACACCTCAACGTGACTGAGGCGATGCTGTACGAGAAGTTCAGCCTGGCTGGCCCATCCTCTCCATCCACATCTGATGGGACATGATAACTCACTGCCTTTGGGCTACGCGTATGTGAACTTCCAGCAGATGGAGGACACAGAGCAGGCTTTGGACACCATGAATTTTGATGTTATAAAGGGCAAGCCAATGTACATCATGTGATCTCAGCGTGAGCCATCAGTTTGTAAAAGTGGAGTGGGCAACATATTCATTAAAAACTTGGATAAATCCATTGATAATAAAGCACCGCATGATACATTTTCAACATTTGGTAATATCCTCTCATGTAAGGTGGTTAGTAATGAAAAGAGTTCCAGGGGCTTTGGGTTTGTGCAATTTTTTTTCAACTTTTCATGAGTTTATTGGCCACTTGTATATTTTCTTAAAAAATTATTTATGAATAGAGAAATGCATCAAACACAAAGTATATAAACAAAACACACTCTATACGACTTTTGGATGCAAAGCAATATAAAAAAGGTAAAATTTTAAAAATACCTGGTTAAATCCTTTAACCGTTTAAGACCCTGTTCTTTTTCTCTTTTTTTATTTGTGAATATTTGATAAGCAGTTGAAAGAGCTATTGGGAAAAAAATTGTTGAGTGTTTCTAAATGATTGTCAAGTATTTGTTGGACAACTTAAGTTTCATCAAGAACAAGAAGCAGAACTTGGAGCTAGGGCAAAAGAGTTTACCAATGTTTACATCAAGAATTTTGGGAAAGACTTAGATGGCGAGCACCTTAAAGATCTCTTTGGCAAGTATGGACCTGCCTTAAGTGTGAAAGTAATGACTGATGGAAGTGGGAAGTCCAGAAGTTTTGGATTTGTAAGCATCAAAGTTCATGAAGATACACAGAAAGCCGTCCATGAGATGAAAGGAAAGGAGCCCAGTGGAAAACAAATTTATGTTGGTTGAGCGTCGAAAAAAGTGGAATGACAGATGGAACTTAAGCACAGATTTGAAAAGATGAAGCAGGATAGGATCAACAGACACCCGGGCGTTAACTTATATGTAAAAAATCTTTGTGGTGGTCTTGATGACAAACGTCTCCACAAATGGTTTCTCATTTTGGTACAATCACTAGCACAAAGCTTAGAATGGAGGGTGGTCTAAGCAAAAGATTTGGTTTTGTATGTTTCTCCTCCCCAGAGGAAGCCACAGAAGCAGTTACAGAAATGAATGGTAGACTTGTAGCCACGAAACCATTGTATGTGGCTTTAGCTCAGTGCAAAGAAGAGCACCAGGCTTAACTCCCTAACCGGTATACGAAAGAATGGTGAGTGTCCAAGCTGTCCCAGCCCCGTGATGTAACCCTGCCAGCCAGCACCTCCTTCAGGTTATTTCCTGGCGGCCATCCCAGAGACTCAGAACCAGGCTGCATACTATCCTCTTAGCCAGATTGCTCCAGTAAGACCGAGCCCTTGCTAGACTGGTCAGGGTGCCAGACCTCATCTGTTCCAAAAGATTCCCAGAGCTCTCTGCGCACCTGCTCCCAGAACATCATTTAGTACCACAAGACCAGCTTCTTCATAGATTCCACATGTTATGTCAGCACAACATGCTGCTAACACATCAGCACAGACTACAGGTTGCTATCCTGTAGCGGCTGCTGCAGCTGCAGCTACTCCTGCTGTCCACGCCATCCCCCAGGATAAATACACTGCTGGAGTTCACAACCCTCAACAGCATCTTCAATGCACAGCCACAAGTCACCATGCAGCAGTCCGCTGTTCATGTACAAGGTCAAGAGCCCTTGAGTCCTTCCCTGTTGGCATCTGCGCTCAAGCAAATGTTGGATGAAAGGCTGTTTCCCCTTATTCAAGCTATGCACCCTACTCTTGCTGGTAAACTACTAGCATGTTGTTGGAGACTGATAATTGAGAAATTCTTCATGTGTTTGAGTCTTCAGAATCTGTTGGCTCTAAAGGTTGATGAAGCTGTAGCCGTACAAGCCCACCACAGTATTCCTAGTTTTCCAACTGCTTAACATTATCATGGACCATAAAAGAAACTTATGTTTCACTAAACAAAAAGAAATAAACATCAAAAACCTTACATATTAGGGAGGGGAGGAACCTGCAAAATATAAAATAAAAATTTTTTAAAGGTAACTTTGAACCCATTTGAAACAAGCTTGGAGTGGCATCCACTGCCATAAACAGCTTCCCTCCGGAAACCCTATGAACCTGGAGAAAGGATGAAAGTCACGCCCGCGAGTGTTGAGGACTTTCATTCATAGGGTTGCTATGAATCGCCTACGACTCGACAGCACTTAACAACACAGAGAGAGACCAGTTGGCCTAGTGGACCAAAAAAGATGCTACCAAGCCAAAGGTAGATGATTCTAATCTGTGGCTCTAAGGCCCGTTTTTAATTGTTTTTGGTCAGTCTTCTAGGTTGTATAGCCCTGGTGTGGATACTTGCTAGACAAAGGTAATTTGTGGTCGCTGTGAAGCTGAACACTGCAACACTGATGTGTCAAATGTGAAAATGGTTACCCATGGTGGACAGTGTTTGGTGGCGCTCCCCAGTTAAAACAAGCTTGGAAGCAGGAGTGGCATCCACTTCTGTAATAGCTTGCCTCCGGAAACCCTATGAACCTGGAGAAAGGATGAAAGTCACGCACACAAGTGTTGAGGACTTTTGTTCATAGGGTCGCTATGAGTCACCTATGACTCGATGGCACTTAACAACAACAACAACAACTTTGAACCTTACGTACTAAGGAAATGCCATGACTCGCACACAACGCTAATTACTTACTCATTTAAAAATAAAATAGGAAAATCACAGTAAAATATAAAACCAAATTAATGTTTCACAGACTCTGGAAAAAATAATTTTCGGCAGAGTAAAAAATGTAAAGCATTCCTTCTTTTAATTTTGTAATTCTTTACTGTGGAAAAACTCAGGAAATCACTTCTGTTTTAAATGGCAGAAATGATAACTGAGCAAGGAAACATAATTTGGATTATAAATTCTTGCTTTGGTATAAATTCCTTAAAACTGAAGAAGGAAAAAAAAAGAGAAAGATTCCAAGAAGAGAGAACAATGTCTGTGTAAAAGATATGACATGGGGTAGAGTATCAGAGGAACCACGAGCATCTTTCCTGTGAATTGATCTAGGGTGTGAGAAGGACTCTTATATAGACAGTGCTATTGCATTGGGAAAGTCTGCTGTCAGAGACCTCGCCAAAGTACGGAAGAGCAACAGTGTCAGTCTGGAGACTAAGGTGTGCCTGATCCAGGCCATGGTCTTTGCAATTACTTGCTATGCATCAGAGAGCCATACAATAATTAGGGATGATAGAAGGAGAGTTGAAGATGCCTTTGAGCCGTGGTGCTGGAGAAGAGTATTAAATATGCCATAGACTGCTAGGAGAACAAACGAGTTTGTCCTGGAGAGGGTGAAGCCAGGCTGCTCCTTGGAGGAAAGGATTCTGAAGCTTCATCTGACATACTTTGGACGTGTTGCAAAGAGGGACCAGTCCCTGGAGAGGGATGTCATGCTTAGGAGGGTGGAGGGACAGTGCAAGAGAGGAAGACTCTCAATGAGTTGGATTGATTCCATCACTGGGGTAATGGGGATAGGTGTGTCAGAGACAATAAGATAGGCAAGGGTTGGAGCAGGATTCAGTACTGTTGTACATAGGGTCACTATGATTTGCAGGCTACTCAACGGCACATAACAACAACAACTTTGAGAAAAGTAAGTGCTAGAGGATCATTGGAATTTGTGGTTCCAAGACAAGGCAGACTAAGGAGAAAACAGCAGGACAGTTTAAACAAAGTAAACCTAATAGGCCTCCATGAGACCAAGGGACAGGTCCCGAAGTTCTAGCATGTAAATGGGAGATGAATAAACAAATTAGTGTCCAAAATGCTGTGGGCAGTGGGGATTTCTTTTGCTTTGAAAATTGCCGTGCCACATGGACAGCCCTTTTAATGAAAGTATAGAAGTAAAACCAAGTAATGCCGACTGTCAAGTTGGAAATGCTTGTGTGGTACAATCAGTAGGGAAAACAATTCCCTCAGGATGCTTTGAGGATACTATTAGTGAGTTTGAAGTAATCAGATGTCGTTGACTAATGAGCTCTGGAAGTTATAAAATGATATGCAAGCTTTCCAAAGGCAGCTCAGGGCCCCATGTGACTTGTTAATTTGCAGAATACACTACTGTATTTGTCTAGAAATATACAAAAGAATGGATTACTTAAGTTTGTGTAAGGGAGTGTGGTTGCTGTAGGAGGGAAAAAGGAAATAAAATTAAACATTCGATTGGAAAATATCCTTAGAAATGCTTTGTCTTCTGGATAAAATTCAGGTACCTTTGTTAGCTTAATTCTTCTACCATTCCAGGTATCTGCTATGGATACACTAAGCTACTTTTAATTCCTCAGTTCCCTCTGCTCCCTTCACTAGCCTCTTTACTCTGCTCGCTGCCTGCCTAGAAAACTCTTACCATGGTTTATTTTATTCAGGTTTCATCAGAGAAATCATTTCTTCCAGAAAACCTCCTTTAATTTCTAGCCACCACTTCCAATTCAGGGTGAGATGCCTTTTATGATGCCTTTATAATATTGTCTTTTTCTTCCCATGACTCTTAAATGATGGTACCATTCATTTTCAGCCTTTTCACCTAGACTATAAACTCCTTGAAAGATCTATTTTTAATTCCCTAATAAATGCCAGGTAATGATTTGTCAAATGAAAATGCAAATGAATAGAAAGAAATGAAAATAGGTGCAGGAGGTGAGTGAAAGATAAAGATGATAGGAAGTTAGCTCGCTGCTTGCTCACCTCAGATCACATTCAGGACCTCACCTCCTGCCACGTGTTCCATCTCCATTGGCCCTATTTCAATAAGAGGCATCAGTATTTTTCCAGCTGAAGAAACTAGAGTTTGGAATTCATTCTCAATAAGTCCTTCAAACCTCCTCCTCATCTAATATCTCTCCAAATGCTAGCGATTTTACATCTGGAGTGTCTCCTGAATCCAACAACTTTTCTTTGCTGTTGGCACCATTGACTCACTTCTAGACCTCGGTAATAGTTCAACATATCTCTCTGGTTCTGCCCTTGCCCACCTCCAATCTGTTCTCTTTGGAGCTCAAAGAATGATGTTTTCAAAATCTCCATCTGAGTGGGAGGCATAGCACTCCCAGCCCTCAAAATCTACTGCACAGCGGTAGTAACCAAAATAACATGGTGCTGGTACAATGACAGACTCATAGACCAATGGAACAGAGTTGAGAATCCAGAAATGGACCCACCTATTTATGGTTAACTGATATTCGACAAGGAAATCAAACCTATCAAATGGAGAAATGACAAACTCTTCAACAAATGGTTCTGGCAAAACTGGATTGCCACCTGCAAAAAGCTGAAATAGGATCCACATCTCACACCATACACAAAAATCACCTCAAGGTGGATCAGAGACCTGGGAATAAAGCCCAAAACCATAAAGTTCATCAGAGATAAACTGGGATCAAGCTTAGATGGTCTAGTCTATTGTATTAGGAGTCTGCCTTGTACAGCCAGTAATGAAAAACTGTGGAGAGGATAAAATTGATGAATGGGACCTTCTAAAGATTTAAATCCCTGTGAGCATCAGAAACTTTTTCCAGCAGAGTGAAAAGAAAACCTACAGACAGGGAACAAACATTTGTCAATACCATTTCAGACAAGGGTCTCATATCAAAAGTTTACAGAATCCTACAGGGCATCCAGAAGAAAAAGACTGGTAACACAATTACAAAATGGGCAAAAGACATGGAAAGAATGTTCACCAAGGAAGATATTCAAATAGCCAACACACACATTAAGAAATGTTCAAAATCATTGGCCATAAGAGAGTTGCAAATCAAAACCCCATGAGGTACTGTTTCACTCCAGTAGCAGTGGCAAAGTTTAACAGGGCAGCAAGTAATGTTGAAGAGGATGTGCTGAAATAGGAACACTTTTACATTGTTGGTGGGATTGTACAATGGTACAGCCACTCTGGAAGGCAATTCAGCACTTCCTCAGAGAGCTGAACATAGAAATTCCATATGAACCAGCTATTCCACTACTTGGAATATACCCCAAAAAATGAGAACCAAGGCATAAACAGAGACTTGTACACCAATGTTCATAGTAGCATTTTTCACCATTGTAAGAACATGGAAACAGCTCAAATGTACAACCACAATCGAATGGACTGAGAAATCATGATACATTCACATGATGGAATACTACACAGCACACAGGAGCAATGATTTTTATTATTATTATTATTATTATTATTGCCTAACTTGGGAGGGACTGAAGAGTATCATGCTGAGTAAACTAGCTCAGTCCCATGAGGACAAATACTGTATAAGACCATTATTGTAAAAATAGATAACAAGTAAAATGTGTATTAGGATCTAAGGGAGGATGAAGGAAGCAGAGGGATGGGAATGGGTGTAGGGTGATAATCATGGAGTTGCACGGTTTGATGGGTTGAGGGAGGGTGGGTTGCAAAGGGGGGAGATCCAGTGTGAGGGGCGATGTATACAAACTTTGTTGGTAAACCAGTGTAAAAAATAAAAAAAATAGCAAGAAATTAAAACAAAAAAGTCTCCATCTGAAAACCTTAGAGCAGTGCTAAAATTACTGATACTACCTTTAAGGTCTCAAATGGTCACACCACGCTTTAACTTCTCCCAGCCTTGTCTCTATCCCTGCCTCCCCTCACTTCTTATTGTTCTTAGGTACCATTGAGTCGACTCCAACTCATAATGACCCCATGAACAACAGATCTGAACATTTCCCTGTCCTGTGCCGTCCTCATTATCTCTGATATGTTTGAGGCCATTGTTATGGCACTGTGTTAACCTTATTGAGGGTCTTCCTCTCTTTCTCTGACCCTCCACCAGCAGGATGTCTTTTTCTAAGGATTGGCCCCTTCTGAAAACATGCTCAAAGTATGTGAGTAGAAGTTTCATTATCCTTGCCTCTAAGGAGCACTCTGATTGTACTACCTTCAACACAGATTGTTTGTTCTTTGGGCAGTCCATGAGATATTCAGTAGTCTTCTCCAGCACCACAGCTCAAAGGCATCCGTTCTTCTTTTATTCCACCTTATCTATTGTCCAACTTTCAGATGTATAAGGTAACAGTTGAAAAGACCATGGCTTGGATAAGTCATACTTTAGTATTTAAACTGACATCCTTGTTCTTGTACTCGGGAGAGATCCTTGACAGCAGAGTTTCCTATGAGGCGTGTCTTTGGATTTCTTGCTACTACTTGTTACAGCTTCTTAATTCTTTTGAATTGACTGCATCTCTGGGAATTCACATACACTTTGTCTTCTTTGGAAATCTCTTTCCATTCCATTTTCTATTTCATTTAGTCATATTACTCACAGACTGTCCTTCAGAATTTGTACCCAAACCCCATCCTTCCAAAGGTCAAGTCTTTGCTATATCTGTTCTGGCTGCACGTTTCTTGTATCAGCATACATCATTTCATCGTACTTCACTTATTGGCATTCACGAGTGATGCTTTTATATATATATATATAATTTGAAGGTTGATGGAAACCCTATGTCAAGTGTGTGCTTCTTTGTGTCACATGTTAATCATCTCTCAATATTTCAGACATTTTCATGATACTGTTGCACACTTAACAAACTATATATTGTATAAAGGGAACTCTGGTGGCCTACTGGGTAAGTAAGAAGTTGCACTGCAAAGCAGAGGACAGGCAGTTTGAATCCACCAGCTAGCTTCTCCATGTGATTCTCCTCCCATGTGATTTAAGACCTCTTAAAACCCATTAGAGGAGTAAGCTGTGAGTCAGTTCCAACTCAGCACCACATAGCATCATATTGTAAATGTAACTTCGATGTTCACTGGGAAATAGAAAGTGTCTGTGGTCCATTTTTTGCTCTGCTGCCATAATCTAGAACCAAAGGCACAATATCTTCACTGTGTGCTTGTATAATATTTGAAGTTGTTAAATTACTTGTGCATTGTTTTGTTAATGTTCCTCCTACCAGGTAAACAGGGCGCTCTGTGGAGGCATAAACCCTGTCTGTTTTCACTCACCTTTGTATCTCCAACACCTAGCACGATGCCTCCTAGGCAGTCAGCACTCAGTACATGTCACCTTAATGAATGGAGTGGATAAAAGTAATAAAGAACTCAGGATGATCCAATCATAAATCTTTGTGGCTTGAACTCCATTATGCAAAAAAAAAAAGTAGAGTTGGTAACTGACTTAAAAGCAAATAGCCTGGCATTTTGTTTGAACAATATCTTTGTTGTAGAAACAAGGAAAGTAAACCTATAAGCAATGATCTCTGCAAGTCAATGTACATTGTCCTTTGGCTATTTTATACATTTATCACCAGAACTTAAAAATGCTTACTTTGTGTCAACACTAGTCTAAGAACCTTTTTTTAATGCTCCTAACAATATTAAGAATGAATGATGTTGTTCTTGTTAGGTGTGATCAATTAGAGTACAAATCATAGTGACCTATGAACAGATCTGAACCCTGTCCTATCCTGTGCCATCATCACAATCTCTAACACACTTGAGCCCATTGCTGCAGTCACTGTGCCAGTCCACCTGGTTGAAGATCTTCCTCTCTTTTACCATCCCTCCACCTTCCTAAGCATAATGTCCCTCTCCAAGGGGTAGCCTCTCCTAGCAACATGCCCCAAGTATGTTTGTTTGTTTTGTTTTTATTACACGAGTATATTTACAAAGTTTGAATACATTGTTTTTCATAGAAGTTCCTTCTCATTTCTCTCACCTCCCTGTCCATCAAATTGTGTAACCCTATGATTATCTCCCACCCCCACCCACTCCACAGCCTCATCCCTCTGCTTCCCCCCTCACCCCTTGCTGCTTGGATCCTCATACTCATTCTACAATAATGGCTTCATACAGTATTTGTCCTTATGGGACTGAGTTAGTTCACTCAGCATAATGCTCTCCAATCCCTCCCAAGTTAGAGCTGTTGAGTGGATTGTGACTCTGATCCAGTAAGACAGAACAGAACCACCTCATGGAGCTTCCATAGCTATGACCTTTACAAAAGCAGATTGCCACATGCTTCTCCTGTGAAGAACCTTGGTGAGTCAAACTTACTTCTTTTGATGAGCAACTGACCATTTATCCACTGCCCATGAGAGCTCCTGGTTTACCATGCAGTGCTGTATTTGTTTCACATCACTGTCTAATGTTGGTCACACCAGGAGTACCAAACTCAAACCAGTTGCTTTCAAGTCAGTTCTAACTCATAGTGACCCTATAGGACAGAGTTGTTGCTGCAGTTACTTGTTGTCAAATCAGAACTGATAAATAAATAACTGTAAATTACACAGGAGGAGATTGCTCAGCTTTTTTTCTTGTAGTGACTGCTGAATTTGAACTGTATGTCTTTAGATTGGCAGCACAACCCACAATACAACTTCTTATTCCCTAGGTCACCAGAGCTCCCTTATAGACCAGAGTAAAACTGCCTATTACACTTCCATGGCTGTGGAATTCAGATCATGGCCTGAACCAGATGTATCTTAGTCCTCAAACTAACATCATTGCTCCTCAGTAACTTGGAGATATTCCTAACCATAGATTTTCCCAGTGCAATATGTCTCCTGATTTCTTGGCTGCTGGTACCAAAGGTGTGAATTGTGTATCCAAGTAAGAGGAAATTGTTGACACTTTCAAGCTTTTCTCCATCCACCATGACGTTGCCTATAGATCCAGTGGTAAGAATCTCTGTTTTCTTGACAATGACTATGCAATCCACACTGAAGGCTGCATTCCTTGATCTTCTGCAACAACTGCTTCAAGTCCTCCTCACTTTCAGTAAGCAAGTTTGTGTCATCTGCAAAACTCAGGTGTTAATGAGTCTCCGTCTGATCCTGATGCCACTTTGTTCTTCATAGAGTCCAGATTCTTGAAGAATTTGCTCAGCATACGTATTGAATAGGTATGGAGAAAGAATACAACCCTGACCCAGTCCTTTCTTAAGTTTGAACACTGTAGTGGTTTAAACCTTGCTCTGTTCACACAACAGCTTCCTTGTCTAGGTGTAGGCTTCACGTAAGCACAATTAAGTGCTCTGGGATTCCTGTTCTTCTCAATGTTAGCAACAATGTGTTGTGATCCACATAGTCAAATGCCTTTGCATAGTAAATAAAGCACAAATAGACGTTCTTCTGATATTCTTTACTTTCAACTAGGATCCATCTGGCATCAGCAATGGTAGCCCTCGTGCCACAACCTCTTCTAAATCCTTCTCGAATTTGCAGCATTTCTCGATCTATGTACTATTCTGGCCATTTTTTAATCATCTTCAGCAATATTTTGTTTGCATATGATATTAATGATACCATTGGATTGTTTCTACATTCAGTTGGATCACCTTTCTTGGCAATGGGAACAAAAATGGACCTTTTCTAATACATTAACCAGACAGCATCCTCCAAATTTCTTGGCATAGACTGGTTAGCACATCCAAGGCTTAATCTGTTAATTAAAACAAGTCAGTTGATATCCTGTCAATTCCTTGGGCCTTACTTTTTTCCCAGTGCCTTCAATGCAACTCCCAATTCCCCCTTCATTACCATTGGTTTCTGCTCATATGATGCTTTCTGAAATTTTTGTTTTGTTTTTTAAATTTTATTTCTATTTTTTTTAATTCATTTTAATGAATGTTTACAGAGATTTTGTATTTCCATACATTCATTGTTGCATTTTTCTCCCTGACAGCCCCTCCCCTTAGTTAGCACTTCTCTTTGAAAAGTAAAAGAAAAATTATTTCATTGGTATAGAATTACCCCCATCCCAGCCTTGAGTACACTCCACTATCAGTCAATTAGTTTTGGTACAGTGATGCTGCGTATTCTTCCATCTTCTTTTGATGCTTTATGGGTCCTTCAATATAGTGCTCATAGCATCTTTCAGTATTGCAACTTGAGACTTAAGTTTGTTTTTCAGTTCTCTCAGCTTGAGAAATACAAAGCTAGTTCTGTCCTTCTTATTCTCCAATTTGAGCTTTCTGCACATTCCATTATAATACTTGGCTTTGTCTTTATAATCTTCTATTCAGCTCTTTTACTTCAGCATATTTTCCATGATTTTTTGTCTTCTCAATACTCAAGTGCAGTTTTTAGAGTCTCTTCCAACATCCATTTTGATTTTCTTTCTCCTCTGTCTTTGTAAAAATCTTTTGCTTTCTTTATGGATGATATCCTTGCTGTCATCCCACAACTGATCCAGTCTTCAATCATTGGTCTTTATTGTCTCAAAACTATTCTTTTTTCTTAATCCATTTTTTATTGAGATTTTACTTGCTATGCATCAGAGAACTGGACAATGACTAAGGATGACAGAGGAAGAATTGATACCTTTGAGTTGTGGTACTGGAGAAGAGTCTTGAACATACTATGGACCACCAAGAAAACAAAGATGTCTGTCTTGGAGAGGGTAAAACCAAGTTTCTTCTTGGAAGTTAGGATTTTGAAGCTCCATTTCACATAGTTGGGTGTATGGTCAGGAGGGACTGATCATTGCAAAAAGATATCATGCTCAGAAAGGTGGAGGGACAGAGCAGGAGAAGACAACCCTGGGTGAGATGGATTGATATAATAACTAAGGCAATGGGGGTAGGTGTGTCAGAGTCAGTGAGACTGGCTCAGGACAGGGTAGGCTTCAGAGCTGTCGTATGTAGTCACTATGAGTCATAGGCAATTCAGTGACACATAACAGCAACAATATTGTGATATTAACAAAAGTTTACAGAAAAGTTGGATTTTTATTCATTCATTGTTGCACATTTTTCTCTACCCCCAGTTCACTTTTAAAAAAAAAAATACATGTTCATTCAGTGTTGCATAATTTCCTCCTATGTATATCTTATTCTGAATTGTTGTCATACAGATAATGTCTGATCATATATTCCTTTAAAACTGTTCTTACTTTCTTCTGTTTCAATGCAGTGTTCATTATTTATCTCCTTTTTCCTTAGTTTGCCCCAATCCCCATGTCAGTCCTGTTTTAAAACAGTGGTGTTATACAATATTTGTCCTCAAACCTACTCTTCAGTGGTGTTACACAGTATTTGTCCTCAAACCTACTCTTAAGATGATCTTAAAATTCAGTTTGTTTAGATTCAAGATTATATCTTGGTTCTCAAAAACTTATTTTCATTTCTTCGATCTCAATTTGAACTTGAATCAGGGTTATCTGTTTGGTCTTTCAGTTTAAGTAACAATCAGGTATAAGCTGTTTATTTGATCATTTTTATTTTTATTAATAATCACTTGTGGACTGGAAATTTCTTGTTTAAACCAGTTAGGTCCTTGTGGGAGGGACTTTGTGATGAAAAGTCGGTTGAGGCCTTTGGCCTGTTGCCCTCAGGCCTGGTGTCAAGACTGATTTACTATTAGAATTACAAACCAAATTGGCAGTTTGTTGTGCTTGGGGAGAACATTGTTTTAATTGGTACAGCACTTGTCTGTCAATTTGCTATACTGAGATAACTTGTAGGTTCTGATACTAAAAGCTATGCCACTGGTGTGTCAAATGCCATGAGGGTTACCTATGGGGGGCAGGTTTGGTAGAGTTCCCAGATTAAGACAGACTAAGAAACAAGATTGGCCATTCACTTTTTAAAAATAAAAGCCTCTTAAAAGTCTATGACCAGTAAAAGAACACAGTTATAGTAGTATAGTAGTAGAGCCTAGATTGGATGTTAGCTGAAAAGAGGAAAAATAATGACAAACATTGTTTAATAATTGGGACAAGGAATGTACATAGCTTGAACAGTGGAAAACTGGAAATTACAAAAAAAAAAAAGAAATTTAACACATGAACATTGACACACTAGCTATTAGTGAGATGAGATGAGATGAGATGAGATGAGATGAGATGAGATGAGATGAGATGGACCAGCTTTGGCCACTTTGAGTCAGTTAATCATAAGGTATGCTATGCTGGGAATGAAAAATAGAAGAATGGTGTTGCATTAATAGTCAAAAAGTCAGTTTCAAGTTCTATCCTGAAATATAATCTTGTGAGTGATAAGATATTATGCATACACACACAAGGAAGACCCATTAATATAACTATTATTCAAATATATGCTCCGATATCTTGAGCAAGAAATTGAGAATTTTCACCAAATCTTGCAGTCTTAAATTGACTGAACATGCAATCAAGATGCACTAAAGATAATTGGTGACTGGAATGCAAAAGTTGGAAACAGTGAAAGTGAAAAATGCATGTTGTTGTTATGTGCCGTCGAGTCGTTTC
>NW_006399818.1:9977467-9981919 GCF_000299155.1 Elephantulus edwardii
CCAAGAAAACAAACAGATTCATCCTGGCGATGGTTAAACCAGGCTGCTCCTTGGAGGCAAGGATTCTGGGGCTTCGTCTGACATATTTTGGACATGTTATAAGGAGAGACCGGTCCTTGGAGAGGGACATCATGCTTGGGTGGGTGGAAGGACAGCGCAGGAGGGGAAGACCCTCTATGAGGTGGATTGATTCAGTGACTGGGGTTATTGGGATGGGTGTGTCAGAGGCAGTGTGATTGGCACAGGATAGAGGAGGGTATAGGGCTATTGAACATAGGGTCGCTATGAATCGCAAGTGACTCGACAGCACATAACAACAACAACAACAGTGATCCATCAGCTTGTCACCTTCAAGTTATGGTAGCAGCAGTTACATTATTAAAAGTGATAAAGACCAGCATTTATTCATCAACAGCCGTATACTAGGTTTAGTGTGTAATCCATATTGGAAGCTGTAGTCTTAGATCTTCTACACCAAGTGCTTCAAGTCCTCGTCAACATTTTACAAGCAAGGTTATATCATCTGTATAATAGAGGTTGTTAAGTCCTCTTCAATTTTGACTTCACATTCTTCTTCATAAAGTCTAGCTTCTCATATTATTTGCTCAGCATACAGATTGAATAGGTATGAAAAAAGGCTACAACCCTGATATACACCTTTTTTCTTTTTTTATTTTAAACTATACAGTGTTCCCTTGTTCTGTTCAGATTATACCTTCCATGCCGGCAAAGCACCTTATCTCGAACCACTTACCATGGTTGTTGATAACATGTCTCCTTTCCAGGTCACCATCCAGGTTTTGCATTAGTGCTTGGTATTTTTAGGGGCTTATTTCTTCAATTCATTTTTCTTCCCTACACATGGAAATGGTAACTTTAGCTTAGAGCTGACCTTAACTTGAATCATGTGTTCCTTCTTCCATTTCATTGCTTCCTTGGTCATTATGAAGGTTCCTCATGTGCACTACTAAGTCCTTGGAAAAGGGCATCATTTGGGGAAAGATGAAGGATCAGAGAAAGAGAGGAAGACAAGACAGACTGATGCAGTGACTGTATCAATGAGCTTGAGCTTATCAGAGAGCAGGGTAAGTCAGTATTCATATCTGTTGTTCATAGGATTGTTAGGAGTCATAGCTGACTGGACAGCACTTAACAACAACATATACAAGGGATTACACGTAGGGTCTTAAGAAAGACTATTTAACAAATTAAAGGTGAGTGAACAAATTTGTCTGGGGAAAAGTGCAACCAGAATTCCCTTCAGAAGTGAGGATGGCAAGACTTCATTTCACATACATTAGACCTGTTATCGAGAAAGACTAGTCTGTAGGGAAAGGCATCAGGCTTTGTGAAGTAGCAACTCATGAAAAACGAGGAAGATCCATAATGAGATATATTGATATAATGATAGTACCAGGGGCTCAAGCATATATATCATTGCTTGTGGGGATGGTGCAGGGAAAGGCTGCATTTCATTTTATGATACAGAAGTTTGTTATGAGTTGAAGCCAACTTGATGACAGCTAACAATACAAGCAATGTGCGTGCAAGTCTGTGAGGTTATGGATAGTATGATAAAGGTCAGAGACATACTCAGTGCATAATAAACGCATAAAAGGCATGTGTCTTGTCCACATTTATAACACCGCATGTATGTACTAACCAAAATCCATTTACCATGGAGATCATGCTAACAGTGACCGGATGTATGTCAGATCTGCTTCGTAAGGTTTCAGTAGCTGGCTTTCTAAAATAAATCATCAGGCCTTTCTTCCAAGGGGCCTCCAGGTGGACTAAGGCTGTTTAAGCACATTAATCATTTGCACCACCCAGGGCCTCCAGATGTGCCACGTCTGGATTGGGAAGCCCAAATCCAAATTTTCAACCATATTAACCTAGGGTTGCCCGGCAGACATGAAAACACTGGAAGCTTTTCTGGTTTATGTTAAGGCGTTACATGAGGTAGCTAGGTGAGACAGATATAATAAAATTGGAAAATAGACATTCACACTCTGAGCTTGGGGAAATAAAAGAGTAAGCATTCAAGTTCAGGGGAAAATGGGCTCCAATTTGTAGACCTCCGTGGTCTGTATGTTTTAATAGTTGCAAAAGGAGCCAAGAAACGGGGTTCTAAACCTAATGGGCAAAGCAGGAGGGAGGAAGCACGGTCAGTGACATAGTCCTGACTGTCAATAAGTAAATCGGTGCCTTCACTGAAGTACCGCTTTCCCAGAATGTGATGCTGGGACAGAATTCTTGAGTGGTGACTCTGAAGGAAGTTGTGGATAATGACCTTCTTAAACTCCCTCCAGCAAACACCATGCAAGGCTGCTTTTTGTGTGTCCCTCAGCGTAGTTCTGGAGAATGAACAGTGCAGGGCTATTTCCTTCTGCAGGAGTTTAGACAGAGGTCACCCCCAAAATAGATTCAACACTATTAAGCAATAGATTCAAAGCTAACATACTCATAAAGCTTTTTCACTTAAGTTTGTTGTTATTGTTTGCCATCAAGTCAAGGTCGGCTCATAGCAACTCTAAGAACAAAAGACCTAATGCCTTTTCATAGCTATCGCTGTTTCTTCAAGTTCATAGAGTTTCAAGAGGCTTATGATTGTAAAAAAAAAAAAAAATAAACTATTTTCAAAAGTAAACATCCTAGTGTTAACTTTACTGCAGTGTATATTCATGTTTGAGAAGCAATAAAAACAAACCTCTAGGTACATATCTCTTATCAGTCTATGCTCAGTGGCTTCTAATCATATTCGTGTTAATCACCAGAACAGGGTCTAGAGGTAGGAAGATGAGGTAACTGCTTATCTGCTATCATTGAAGGGCACCTGTAAGGTCTCATCCCTCAGAAACTTCTCCACTAGCCACCTATGAAACCTGATGTCAGTGTTGTTACTATGAGCTGTTATCAAATCAACCCCCAACCCAGTGGCAACTCTGTATACAACAAGGTTGTGATCTAAAGAGTTTTCACTAGCTGTTTTTTTTTCATAAGTCTATTGCCAGATCTTTCTTTCTGATTTGACTTAGTCTGAAAACTCTACTGAAATCTGTTCAGCATCACAAGAGGCAAGACAGTGGCCAAAAGCAATACTATATTGGCTGATGTTTGAGCCCATGTCTCCAACATGTTGTTATTGGTATGTGCTATCAGGTCACCTGTTACTCATAGTGACCCTGTGTGAAGCAGCTCTGAACCCTCCCCTATTCCAAGCCAGTCTCACCATCACTGATATTCCTACCCCCATTATCCCAGTTACTATGTCAATCAATCTCATTCGAGATCTTCCTCTCCTGTGTTGTTCCTATACCCTTATAAGCATGATGTTCTTCTCCAAGGACTGGTCCCCCTTGGCCACATGCCCAAAATATGTGAGACAGAGTTTCAAAATCCTAGCCTCCAAGGAGAAACCTAGTTTCATCCTCTCCAGGGCAGACCTCTTTATTCTCTTGGCAGTCCATGATATGTTCAAGACTCTTCTCCAGCACCACAACGCAAAGGTGTCAATTCTTTTGTCATCCTTCATCACTGTTCAGCTCTCTGATGTGTTGAAAGTAACTGCAAAGACCATGCCTTGGATCAGGTACACCTTAGTCTCCAGCCTAACATCGTTGTTCTTCAGCACTCTGGAGACATCCCTGACAGCAGATTTTCCCCAATGCAATTTGTCTTTTGGTTTTCTGACTGCTGTGCTAAGTGTGTTGATTGCGGAACCGAGCAAGTTGAAATTGTTAACAACCTCAATCTCTTCTCCATGTATCATGGTGCTGCCAACTGGCCCAGTAGTTTGAACCTTTATATTCTTGATGTTAAGCTTTAATCCGTATAGGAATAACAATAATTTACATGTCTACAGTGCTTGTTCTTGTCTGTGCATTGCTGTGCAGAGGTAACTCATGGCTGCTGTGATGCTAAACACTGTGACCCTGCTGTGCCAGATGTGATAATGGTTACCCATGGTGGACTGTGTTTGGTACAGCTTCCCGATTAAACCAAGCTTGGAAGCAGGAATTGCATCCACTTCCAAAATGGCTTGCCTCTGGAAACTCTATGAACTAGGAGAAACGATGAAAGTTACACAAGTGTTCAGGTCTTTCATTCATAGGGTCACTGTGAGTCATCTATGACTCAATGGCACTTAACAGCAACAACACAGTGCTTATTGGGGGTTTTTAGTCCCTAGGTAATGTGCAGATAGTTAAGGCACTCGGTTGTGGTTGATGGTGGTAGAAATTGGATGTTTGGGTCTATCCAGAGGCACTTCAGCAGAAAGTACTACCAGTCTACCAAAGAAAGATCAGAACTTGAAACCCTAGGGAGCTCCGACTTGCACTGGACCCTATAAGTCAGAGTTGATTTGTCAGCAACTAGTTGGTTGGGTTGGTTTTATATTTATATATATGTATGTGTGTGTGTGTGTTTATATGTGTATATATGTGTCTT
>NW_006399818.1:9983099-9984608 GCF_000299155.1 Elephantulus edwardii
CTGCTGGCCTTGAAGCCTTTTAATTTCTGCACAAAGAATGATTCAAGAACTTCTGCACACTGGTAGAAAGGGGAGTCGCTAGGATTGTAGTAACGGCAGTTATCAAAAATTTGAGTTGATGTATAATGTTATATTGTTGTATTAACAACAATATAACAAATTAGGACAAATATGTTAAGTTGAAACAATACAGCTTTATGTTCTTATGTTTTGTAGGTTGGACTAACTTGCATTAGAATAGCAATACTTTTAACCTAAATGGCAACCTAAGTATCATGTTCCAGATATATTCCCATTTCAATCTTCAGTGCCAGTAACATGTCTTTGTTTTTTTAAACAAGTTCAGCATAGATAGCTGAGGATATTGCTTCTCTCAGCATGTGTGTTTTGCTGTCTTTTCTTTTGAGGGTTTTGGGGTTTTTCTATTGCTTTCATTGATCCAGCATCTTTAGAGAATCCTTTGGGCACGGAGGTGTTGATATTGATTTAGGCGGATTAGCATTCTTCAGTGCCCCCGAGACTTAAAGCTGTCTCTGAACACCTGTTTTATTGCAGTTACTTATTCGGCATTAAGATCCTCACTCTGCAGGTTGTTTATATTGATCTGTCGAGTCAGGGAAAATATTGATGCTCTGGAAAATTTTAAATGGAGATGAAACAAACCATATAGGGCAAAATTTGTGCTTTGGAAAGTATCATGCATTTTTATATAAGAATATTATATAAATTATATGATATACAACTTAATGTCCTTATGTTAAAGGGAAAAGAGGTCACATGATCATGCAGGAAAAGGGCATCTTTCAGTGTATATAGTCAAAGCAGTCCATCCTATATATTTTCTTACTCTATGTAAGATCAACTCAAAAGTAAATCACTTGAAAATAGTGTATTACCATTTATCCATCTGTAAGTAAATACTTTTCATTTGTCAATTCATTCACTGGACAAACGTTTCCATGTCTATTTGATGTGCCTTAGAAGCTGGAGTGGCCTCCACTTCCTAAACCACATGCCTCTGGAAACTCTATGAACTTTGAGAAATGACAATAGTTGTAGAAAGGCTTCAGGTCTTCTGTTGAGAGGGTCGCTATGAGTCATGCTTGACTCAACGGCCATGAATAACAACATTTTATGTGCCAGGCATTTTATTGCAGTAGAGAAGTACATAAGATATGTGATTCCATGTGTGTTTGCATGTGTGTGTTTTATTTACATTTTTAACTTAAATTTTGCAATTACTTGCTATGCATCAGAGAGCTGGACAATGACTAGGGAGGATAGAAGGAGAATTGATGCCTTTGAGGTGTGATACTGGAGAAGAATATACTATGGACTGCTAAGAAAACAAACAAGATCATCCTGGAGAGGGTGAAACCAGGCTACTTCCTGGAGGCAAGGATTCTGAAGCTTTGTCTGACATACTTTGAACATGTTGCAAGGAGGGACCAGTCCTTGGAGAAGGAAGTCATACATGGGAGGGTAGAGGGACAGCACAGGAGAGGAAAG
>NW_006399818.1:9984708-9988970 GCF_000299155.1 Elephantulus edwardii
GAACAGAACAGGGTTTAGGGCTGTTGTACGTAGGGGTCACTTTGAGTGGCAAGTGACTCGATGGCACATAACAACAACAACTTAAATGTATTCAGTTGGATGAGAAAAAAAGACCTATACGTTCAACTGTTAAAAGGAAATTCATAAGCATAGACAAAAAAGAATAAAAGCACACACATACACAAAAAGCAATTTAAAACTCTTCTTGTAAAAAAGGAGGATTTGCCAAGTTTAGGGAGAGGGAAATGAGAAAGGAAAGAGATGAGGTGGATTATATGTTATCTAATCACTTTGTGCCTTGTGTGTGCACTGTGTCATCTGAAGCAGCAGAGGTCAGGGAATGAGGCAGAACAGGGCAGCAGGAAACAGTTACGTCTCATATGTGCTCTGTGATAGGCTCTCTGCTGCACGTCGTTGGTCCTTTTTGTCATTGGAAGTTGGCAGACACCCTGCCAAATAAACTTACCATCCTCTCTTCACAGAAGGTAGAACCAAGACTAAGATAAGCTAACTGACTGACCCAAGATCATACATTAACATGCAGACTTTGTAGTTAGAGCCTAAATCGCCTGATTTCTGACTTGGACTCTATCCCTTTAGTTGTTTCTAAGGCCATTACAACTCATAGTGGCCCCACGTGTGCATTGTTGGCCTGTTTTGTCTGGTTTTGTTGTGTTTGGGGATTTATTAAGGAAATGAAATTTCTGATAGATTCTTTTAAAGTATTTTTTTTTCAGAAATAAATTTTATTTCACATTGGTGTTAATATTGGATGCCCTGGCTGCACCTGGTTCTGACCTACGATAACCCTCCGTGTGACATAATGAATCACTGCCGAGGCCTCACCTGTTCTCATCATCATTGCCACGTTTGAGCCCACTGATGCGGGCACTGTAGCAATCCATCTTGTTGAGATCTACCGTTTTGTTTTGGTGTTTTTTTTTTCTAAGCATCGTTGTTGCTGAATTAAGACTGACTCTACCTATTTCTTTTTCTAGCCCTCTACTCTAGAAAGAATAGTGTCCTGTTTCAGGGATTAGTCCTTCCTGTTAATATGTCCAAAGAATATGAGACAAAATCTTGCCATCCTTCCTTGCAAGGAGCATTCTGACCGCACTTCTGCCGAGATAAATTTGTTTCTAGTCCTGAGCCTTCAATTCCAGTAAATTCCGCTCACACCTTTAGTGAACATTTGCTATTTGTCACGCCTAGAAGTGTCTTCGGGAATACAGACCCAGAGAAGAGGTTCTTGCAGGCCATGGAAGTGGGTGTGTGGCTCTGTGGATAGGTTCTAAGTGAGCGCTCTCCTTTATCCTCCCATGAGGGGCTGCACAGCTTGGGAAATCCTGTATCTAAGGCCTTTACGAACTGCAGTTTATATAAAGGCATATTTTGGCACAAGTCTAAGGCTGACATTAGGTAAGGAAGAAGGGTTTAATTTGAGGCCTTTGTAAAGAGTTTACACCCGTGACCCTTAATCCAGGACCATACTTTGGGAATTCCTTTGTCCCTAGTTATAAACCTGATTATTTTCATATTCTACTTATTTCACCCTAAATACTGCACCTACTCCATTAGATTTCTTTTCCATTTCTCATTAATTGTCTCACCACTACCAACCTTGATGCTGCCATCTTTGCACACAGCATAACAGCCAAATCTTTTTGATCTTGTCTCCTCCTTTTTTTACCTTCCTGTCATTTTTAATGGAAGCAGAAGTGGCCACCATCTCTGGCCTGTACAGATCAAACAGCCTCTTTGTCTTCTTGGCCTTTCTACACTTTCTAATCTGCCCTCCACACTCATTCACAAGACTCCCACCATTAACTCACACAGCAACTTTGTACACCTGGAAGAACACCTTTGCCCTAGACATGTATAAACCAGGAAGGCAAGCACAGTGTGGCCGTCTTCAGCCTTTCTTCATACCTTTGGCTAGGCAGACTGCACAATGGATATATGTTACCCTATCTGGTAGCGTTGCTTCCTTGTTTAACAGCTTTCCACGATTCCATAACTCATTTAAGGTAGAGTTCAAACTCTTTAACATGGCACATAAAACTGCTTTCACAGTTTTACCATCCCATTTCCTCAAGCTTCTTGTACTAGATACTTCTAAAACATGGCAATAGACGTTAGCTAAATTGTCCACAAGTGTTGGTCCTTCCCTTGAACATACACTGACTCTCTCATCTTGCTGTCTGATGAGTCATTTCAGATGTCACCTCCTTTATGGAACCGTCTAAGTCCCAAACACACAACATTAGACTTCTGGGCCCACTAGCTTTTATAAATGCTTCAATCATGATAGTGATTACTAGATTCTATCACAACTATGTATTTCCATGGCTGTGTGGAACAAGGGGTATCATTGCTGCCATAGATGGATCTTGGCTGAAAGCAGGGAATACCTGCGTTTAATTACCTTTGCAAGAGCATTTGAGTGTATGAACCAAGGCTGTTACTACCCACAAACCATGAATAACATTGCAAAGAATGAAAATTCAAGAACACTTACTCGTATTCAGGTGGAACTTATACATAGTCTAAGAACCATTCCTTTGAAAGAACAAGGGGATACTGTGTGGCTTAAGTTCAGGAAAGTTTGAGTGTGTCAGAATTGTGTCCTCTCACCATTCAACCTGTACACTGGGCACATAATAGGAAGATTTGGATTACATATGAAGAAAAAGAATGCAGGACCAGAATTGGAAAAGGATTCCTCACAGCCTGCAATATGCTCATAAGACAGCCTCACTTGATGAAAATGAATAGATGAATCATTTACTGATGAAGGTCAGACTATGGCGTTATTGAGGATTACACTTCAACATCAAGAAAACAAAATCATTACAGGTGAACAAAAAACAACATCATGGTAAATGGGGAAAAGACTGAAGCAAAGAATTCCACTTCACTTGGATCAACAAATAGCACTCATGAAATTAATGGTCAAAAACTCATCTGACACGTTACACTGGGAAAATCTCTTGCATGTAAATTCTGTAAAGTGCTAAAGAGCAAAGATGTCATTGTAGAACAGTGGTGCACCTGCTCGAAACCATGCTGTCTTCAATTACCTCAGGTGGTGGTGGTGGTGGTGGAGGTGGTGGTGTTGGAAAATGCTAACAAATAAGCTTCACCTATAACTCTGAAAAAACATTACCTAAACCCACACCTAATCCTGCCTACATCTCAACATCAAGAACATAAAAATTCTCACTACTGGACTAATAGGTAACATGATGACAGATGGAGAAAAGATTGAAATTGTCGATTATTTCATCTTACTTGGATCCTCTGTCAACACTCTTGGTGCCAGCAGTCATGAGGTCAGGAGATATATTGCCTGGGAAATGTCTGCTGTTAGAGACCTCTCTAAATTACTGGGGAGCCGTGATGTCAATTTGAAGACGAACGTGCATCTGATTCAGGCTGTGATCTTTTCCATCACTTGCTGTGCTGCAAGAGGACAGTGAAGAAGGAAGACAAAAGAATTGATGCCTTTGAGTTGTACTGTTGGAGAAGAGCACTGAATGTCCTGTGGATTGTCAAAATAACAGTTGTGTCTTGGAAAAAGTGCAATCAGAATGCTCCTTGGAGGCAAAGATGGTGAAGTTTGTCTCACATACTTTGATCATGTGGTTAGGATAGGCTATTACGTGAAAAGTGACATCATGCTTGGAAAGGGGGAAAGTCAGCAGAAAAGAAAAAGACCTCCAATGAGATATATTAACACAATGACTGCAGTAATGATCTCAACTACGTCAGAGATGAGGGCTCAGAGCTGTTGTTCGGAGGGGCACTATGAATCATTCTCAACCTGACAGCACCTTAACAGCAACAACTATCCTGCACTGTCCTTCTAATAACTGTTGTTGTTGTTGTTGTTGTTGTTGTTATGTGCCGTTGAGTCATTTGTGACTCATAGCGACCCTATGCACAACAGCCCTAAATCCTGCTCTATCCTGCGCCAACCGCACTGCCTCTGACACAGCCTTCCCAATTACCCCAGTCACCGAATCAATCCACCTCATAGAGGGTCTTCCCCTCCTGCACCGTCCCTTCACCCTCCCAAGCATGATGTCGCTCTTCAAGGACCTATCTCTCCTGGCAATATGTCCAAAGTATGTCAGACGAAGCCCCAGAATCCTTGCCTCCAAGGAGTTGCTTGGTTTAATCCTCTCCAAGATGAATCTGTTTGTTTTCCTGGCAGTCCATGGTACATTCAGTACTCTCCTCCAGCACCACAGCTCAAAGGC
>NW_006399818.1:9989920-9992186 GCF_000299155.1 Elephantulus edwardii
CTTCTTTGGAATGGAAACAATAATCACTACTGTTAATAAACCCATCCATTATTGGAGCTGCTATATCAATCCATCTCATTGATGATCTTCCTTTTTTTTCTCATTCTTTTCTTTACTAAGTATGATATCTTTTTCCAGGCACTCACCCCTCTTGATAACATTCCTAAAATAAGTGAGATAAGGTCTGCTCTTCTTGCTTCTCAGGAATGTTGTGACTACTGTTCCTCCAATACAGATTTATTTGTTCTTTGGCAGTACAACTACAAATGCACGTAGTATGGCATGAAGTAGGACTGGCTATTGACTTTTGAAAGAACTGACAGGTGAAAACGTTTTGTATCATCTCATGTGAAAGTTGTACAGTGAGTAATAACTACATAATTGATATCTTTGAGTTGTGCACTTTCGTGGTCTAATGAGTATGAAATTGTACTCCCAGCCCAAAGGTAGGTGTTTCAAATCCACCATCTACTGTGTTGTAGAAAGATGACCTGTCTCCTGTGCAATTTACAGCTGTGAATTGGTTCTGACTACAGTAATGAGTCTGAGCTTTGAGAGTTTGAATTGTGATGTTGGTGAAAAAGATCGAATATACACACTAAAAAAGTAGACAGAGGAAAGAAAGGCTCTCAGTTAGATGGACTGGCACAGTAGATGCAACAGTGAGCTCAAGCAGAAATGGTTTTTGTGTAAAGAAGACTTCAAGGGATATTTCAAGATAGTAGTTTCTGGGATTCATCCAGCCTCAGTGGCATTTTTAAATCCAGAATGTGGGACCAATGATGATTAGAGAATTGAAGGATCAGTGTTGAGAAAACAGTGACAGGAACAGCAATCAGAAAGGAACAAGTCCCTGCACCCTTTCTTTTGTCTTCCATTCTTCTGTTTCACCCTCGCGACAGAATATATCGTCTTTCTTCCTTTGGACGTGGAGCTAGGAGAGGCTATTCCTTGGAAAGAGAATGGCATGCTTAGAAAGATGGAGGGTCAGCAAAGGAGAGGAAGACACCCTCCCCCCAATGAGATACACTGATTCAGTTCCTTCCGCTCCAGTGACGGGGCTCCAGTGTGTCACAAGCGATGAGGACAGCACAGGGTGAGGCAGGGTCCAGGTTGGCTGTTCTTGGGGTCCCTGTGACTCGTACTCGACTTGATGGCATCCAATAACAAGAGTGGAAAGGGCTCTACCAACGTAAAGGCAGAATCTCATCTTTGTGATGTATAGCCTCTGAAAACACACTGGAGGATCAACTAGTAGTCGATGTTGACTCAACAGCAATCAGTAAGTGTCGTTGATGGCAAAGCAGAAATGTAATTTATATTCTTAGCTTCGGCATCATAAAGAAAATATAAAGGAGGGATGGGGGTAAAAAAGGCTAAAAAAAAGGGGGGGGGGAAATGCAAACACGGGCATCATAGAAGATGAGTTTTACCAGTTTCCAAGGGTTTTTTTTAGTATCTTATTTTTCTTTTCTTGAAAGCTTTAGTAAAAAAATTGAAATGTTAACAAAAATTACATCAAATTCAATCTTACAGACACATATGAAACTCAGAGAAAAACATAATGTGTAGCCAAAGTCAGTGTGGACAAAGTAGTAGCCAGGGAATCAAGAAATTTGTTGAATCAGCCTTTGCTTACAAGCCACTGAAAGCCCATCCTGAAGTGATTTCAGAAACCAGGGGGAATTTATTGGTTCCTGTCACCTAAAAAGTCCAGAAGTATATTCATACCAGGTAATATTTTATCCAGTGTCTCAGGCAACACAGACGTAGGTCCTCTCTTTTCATATCTTGGCTATTTTTCCATGGTATCGGTGTCGTTTTTTAACACACCATCCAATCCTATTTCTAAAGTGGCTGCCAGCGACTCGAGATGATAAACATGGTCAGTCACATGCAGTAGGGAAGGAAGAGTTCATGTCCTCTAAGATTTTAAACAAACCAGCTTCCAAGTTTTGCAAAAGCTTGGCAGGTGACAAGGTATTTTCTGCTCACTGTGATACACGTGAGCTGCAGGAAAGCAGAGAAGTCTATCGAGGTGGTAACCGTGGAAGAGTCTCTTAATGATAAGCTTATTCGAATAGTGTCAAATACACAAATGTTTTCTTAGTTATCTAAAACTGCTGTAACAGAAAAACCACAAGTGAATGACTTTAACATACGAAAGTTTATGTTTTGATCATTTAGGTGGCTGTTGTTGTTGTTGTTGTTATGTGCCGTCGAGTCGTTTCCGACTCATAGTGACCCTATGCACAACAGCCCTAAA
>NW_006399818.1:9993011-9996748 GCF_000299155.1 Elephantulus edwardii
TGGAGACAGGATGCATCCCTGGCGTACACCCTTCCCAATTTTGAACCATGCAGTGTTACCCTGCTCTGTTCTGACTACTGCCTCTTGGTCCAAGTATAGAAGTCTAAATTTCAGGCACTAGTCCTTGGCTTTCTCTCTGTGTCAGCTCACGGTTTAGAAGTTGGTCTTTGCCTCCTTTCATCATCTCTGGTGATGATATTCCTTGGAGATCTCCATGTGTCATGACATGATTATTCTCCTTGGTCCAGGATGTTCTCTGTGCAGGGACCTTGAGTCCAAAGGATAAGCTCCACTCTTCATTATTGGTGGTACTGAGGGCTCTCTTTCTCTGCCTATTTCCCTCTCCTTTTCTCTCTTGTAAGATAAAAGGTGATGCCGGCTACCCCTCCAGGGAAACGACCAATGACAGAGTAAGAGGATATGAAATACAAGTAAGAGGGTATGAAATACAAATAGAAATAGCCACATATATTACTAAGGGGGGAAAAATGTTTCCCAGTGTTTTACATTTCAGTAGTTTTTTTCACTGATCCTAAAAAGAGACTTGAAAAAACCTTTATCAAATAATAAGTTTTAATAAGCCCTCTCTTACTCCTCACTTAGTGACATGATTACGTTCCAAAGACCAGGTTGTTATGTGAAAACTAATGTATTATGAAAAATAGATCATTATTACGTCATAACTGCCAGGTTGTGTCATTACAGAATTTCCAAACCACTGAGAATCAGGGCAGTTAAAACATAACCTTAGCCCTCACAGCTACCATTATTTTGCCTCACATCTCAGCATTCTCCACTGCCAACATATGTCCCTTAGTGCAAAATAAGCATGTTTTTCACTGTTGTTATAAACGCAAACTCTCAGCTAATGATATTGTTGATAATTAAGGAATTGGTATGTTATATATTTGCCCTAATATTCTCTATATTCTCCAGCTAAATATACTTAAAATAAGAAAATAATTATTGCCCTTGGGTAGCCTAAAACCCCCGAAAAGTCTGAAAACAGACTTTGTCACATGAGAAGTGTTGCTTTGCTCGCTAGCTCGGTAGTCTTTATTAATTTGAGAACATAATTTAAATGACAGTTAACTGTATCACCTTTGTTTCTCCTTGTTAGAAAAGAAATCTCTGTTTGAAAGTCTAATTAAAGAAATGTCCTAGAATATTTACTTTCCAGGAATTAACCTTCCTTTTCCTTTTTGTATTATGAAATATTAAGACTTCAGCTCTCAGAGAAGGCTTGTGTATTTGTGATCTATTGTTGCATAGCAATCTACCACAAAACTTGGAGGTTTAAAATAAGCAGCATTTTATTTGTTTATGATTTTTTTGTTCTGATGATTTAGGCTAGGTTCAGCTATATAGCTCTAATGATTTTACTTGTAGATGTAATCATGCTTTTGCTAAATGAGGCCAAAGAGTCCAAAATTGTTTTACTCCCATGTCAGATAGTAGATACCAGAGAGAGTTTCTCTGTCTCCAGAGAAGCTAGACCAGTTCCTTTACAAGGACAGCCTAGGGATAAGAGTCCAAGAGGAAAAGCATGGAAGTTACAGAACTCTCACAGAAATAATCTGCACCACATTATTAAATAAAGTAAAAAATATTGACAGCCCAGAACAAGAGCTAGAGAGATAGACTTGACCTCTTGATAGGAGGAGCAAGAAATTAATATCACTTTGTTGTTGTTGTTGTTGTTGTTGTTAAGTGCCATCAATTTGCTTGCAACTCACAGTGACCCTGTGTACAACAGATGTGAACCCTGCCCTAGCCTGAGACAGTCTCACTTACTGAGTCAATCCATCTCATCCAGAGTCTTCCTCTCCTGCACTGTCTCTCCACCCTTCCAAGCATGATATCCTTCTCCAAGGACTGGCCCCTCCTGGCAACATGCCCAGAGTATGTGAGACAGAGCTTCAAAATCCCAGCCTCCAAGGAGGAACTTGGTTTCACCCTCTCTAAGACAGACCTGTTTGTTCTCTTGGCAGTCCATGATATGTTCTCTTCTCCAGCACCACAACTCAAAGCCATCAATTCTTCTTCTAACATCCTTAGTTGTCCAGATCTCAGATACATAGCAAGTAATTGTGAATTCCATGGCCTGGGTGAGACTCACCTTAGTCTCTAGACTGACATTCTTGCTCTCCAGCACTTGAGAGAGGTTCCTGATGGCAGATTTTCCCAGTGCAGTTGGTAACTTCATTTCCTGACTGCTGTTGCCAAGAGTGTTGATTGTGGAACTGAGCAGGCTGAAATTGTAGACAATCTCAGTCTCTTCATCTATCATGATGCTATATCAAATGGCTCAGTGGTGAAAATCTTTGTTTTCTTGATCTTCAATCCATACTGAAGACTGAAGTCCTTGACGCTCTCCAGCAAACCCTTCAGGTCCTTCTCAGATTTGGCAAACAAGTGTCATCTATATAACACAGGTTGTTGATGAGTCTTCTTCCATTGCTGGTGTCACATTCCTCCTCATAAAGTCCAGCCTCCTGGATGATCTGTTCTGCATATAGATTGAAAAGGTATGGAGATAGGACACATTCCTGACATGCACCTTTCCTGAATTTGAATCATACAGTGTTTCTCTGCTCTGTTCGGATGACTGCTTCCTAGTCTAAGTACAGATTTTGTATGAGCACTATTAAGTGTTCTGGGATTCCATTTGTTCTCAAAGTTAGCCACAATTTGTTGTGATCCACACAGTCAAATACCTTTGCCTAGTCAATGAAACACAGATAGAAATTCTTCTGGAACTCTCTGTTTTCAGCCAAGATCCATCTAGCTTTGGCTATGATGTCCCTGTGTGATGGACTCTTCTAAATCCAGCCTGCACATCTAGCAGTTCTCTGCTGATGTTCCAATGGTTTGTTGGTAATGTTCAACAGCAACTTGCTTGTGTGTGATATTATTCAATAATTTCCACACTGTTTGGTCACCCTTTTTTGGGAATAGGAATAAATATAGATTTGTTCCAGTCAGTTGGCTAGGTAATTGTCCTCCAGATTTCTTGGAACAGACAAGTGAGAATGTCCAAGACAACATCTGTTTGCTAAAATATGTCAATTAGTATTCCATCAATTCCTGTGGCCTTGTTTTTTGCCATTTCCTTAGGAGCAGCTTGTACTTCCTCCTTCATCACCATGGCTCCTGATGATAGTTGTTTCATGAAATTCTTCTGTGTCAGTTAGTTCTTTTTGGTTTGATGACTGTATATTCCTTCCATCTTCTTTTAATGATTCTTGGATCATTTAATATTTTGCCCAAAGCATCCTTAAGTATTATAACTCATGGCTTATATTTGTTCTTCAATTCCTTCAGCTTAAGAAATGCTGAGCTAAATCCCAATATAAATACCAATCCCATTCTTCAACGAGATGGAAAAGATAATCTCCAGGTTCATTTGGAATGGAAAGAAGTCCTGAATAAGCAAAGCACTCCTTAAAAATAGAAAAGAGGTAGGAGGCATCTCACTCCCTGATTTCAAACCCTACTACACTGTTGTGGTGGTTAAGACAGCATGGTACTGGTACAATGACAGACACATGGATCAATGGAATAGAATTGAGAACCTGGAAATCAGCCCATCTACCTACAGTCAACTGATTTTTGACAAGGAGATGAAATCAGTTAAGTGGGGAAATGACAGCCTTTTTAACAGATGGTGTTGGCAAAAATGGAAAACTATCTGCAGAAGACTCAAGCAAGATCCACACCGCACTCCATATACAAAA
>NW_006399818.1:9998280-10024139 GCF_000299155.1 Elephantulus edwardii
GGTCTTTAAATTTTGGTGGGATAAACTTGAGGTCAAGCTTTGGTTCTTGTGGATCTGATTTGACCTTCTCTAGCTTCGGTTTGAACTTACATCTGAGTGATTACTAGTTTTCACAGCTGATAATTTAGCTTCTCCAGTGATTTTTCTACAGGTGTAGTCAATCTGATTTCTGTGCAGACCATCAGATAAAGTCTCATCTCCCTTTGTATTTCTTTATAAAAGGTGTTTGAAATGAATGGGTCATTGATTGTGTAGAATTCTATTATTAGCAGTCACATAATTGATCCTCAACCAGTTCAATTGTTTATTTCCTTTCTCCGCCATCAAGGTGAGTATAGAATCTCAAGCAGAAGTTTTAATTTCAGCTTAGAATTGCTTCTCCTGTTTTAAGATATTTCAAGTTTTGGAGCAATAGATAAATATTCATCTTTCCCCCCAAAAAAAAAAATCTACAATGAAGTTTCCTTCCTGCTCCTGACCCCCAGCCACCTAGTTCACCTCCTCAACGACAGCAAGTGTTTCCAGATGCTAATATATTCTCCCTTAGTTATCCTGTGCATTACATGTAAATATGTGTGTCGGTTCATTTGCATCTATGTGCTTTCACATGAGCACATTTCCCTCTTTGAAGCTTTGACTGTGTACCTATTTTGCACCTTGTTTTTCCCTTGGATCTTGATGCAGTGGCTTCATATCTGCACTGTCACCCTTAAGCCCTTTACAGCTGCAGAGTGTTGCGTTGGAGAGCTGTGCCAATAGATTACTTCTCCTCTCCTCCTGTTGATGAATTGTTGATACTGTTTGCAGACTCTTGCAAAATGATCACCCATGCCACAGTGAGCGCTCTGTGCCAGCTGTCATTTTTCACGTGGGTGAGTGTATTTGTGAACTAGATTTCTAGAAACAGAGTTACTGGATCAGAAGATAATTGATGAAGATATGCCTAGGTCATTTCAATCGGCCTAATAACATGGTCCTCATAGAGTTTGTGCCGGTTCACATTCCCACCAGCGATATATGAGAGCAGAGCCAAGTTTCTTAGTCTCCTAGGAGTGGCCATAATAAAACACTTCAAGGTGGGTGGCTTTAAAGAACATAAACTTATTTTCTCATAATCCTGAAAACTGAAGGTTCAAATTCAGAACATGAACAGCTCCTTGCTTTCTCTACAGACTCAAGGGGAGACC
This sequence comes from Elephantulus edwardii, assembly GCF_000299155.1. Taxonomy (NCBI): domain Eukaryota; kingdom Metazoa; phylum Chordata; class Mammalia; order Macroscelidea; family Macroscelididae; genus Elephantulus; species Elephantulus edwardii. The sequence continues at coordinate 9,999,468 of NW_006399818.1, forward strand.
CTTCCATCTCTATTTCATCTTTTTCTTCCTTTGCTTACTGGTGGATTCTAATGGTCTGCCTTTCTAAGTGTACGTCTGTGTTGGTGCTACTCGGTTTTTTAATAAGACACTCAGGGAAGATTAGGAATTGAACCCACCCGACATTGATATGATCTTCTTAACGTTGTTGTTGTTGTTGTTGTTGATTGCCTTCAAGTTGAGCACGACTCGTAGCGACCCAAGGAAAAAAAGGCCTGAACCATCAACATTTATCAAAGTTGATAAGAGTTTCTGGAGGCATGTTTTTTAGGAAGTGGATGTCATTAAAAATAACATTAAAAATGAAAATTGAATATTAACATTTAAAAAAGAAAACACTGCATAGTGGAGTGGACTTGAGGGCGAGGAATTGCATAACAATGAAAGCATTTTTCTTTTTCTTTTCAAGGAGAGGAGTGAATTTGGTGGGTGGACAGGGAGAGAAGTGCAACAATGAATGACTAGAAACCCTAAGTCTCTGTAAACTATCATTTAAATTAAAAAAGAAAAAATTTTAAAAAAAGATAACCCATATTTGAAATAGAGTCACATTTGAAGGTCCAGGGGTTAGAATCTCAACATATCTTTCTTGGGGACACCACTCCACAGCCAACATCCACAGAAGAAGTGGCCAGGAAATCCAATTATGTCTTGCACTGGGGAACTGTGCTGCAAAAGACCTCTTAGATAATTGTTAATAAGCAAAGATATCACTTCAAAAGAAGACTGAATAGGAATTGATGCCTTTGAATTATAGTGTTGACAAAAGTATTGACTACACCATGCAGTTCCAGAAGAACAAACAAATATATCTTGAAAGAAGTACAGTGAAAGTGTGCTTTGTAAGTAAAAATGTGGGACTTCAGTTCACTCACTGTGATCATGTTATCTGGAGAGAACAGTCAGTGCCTGGAGAAGGACGCCATGCTTGGTAAAGAGTAGCGTCAGCATAAAAAGGTCGTTCTCACCAAGATTATGGACACTAGGCTTCAGAAGGGCATTCAGACATAGTGGTGACTGGGAGGCTGATGCAGGACTGGGCAGTATTTTGTTCTGTTGTACAAAGGATCACTATAAAGTAGAACTTAGTCACTGGTGCCTAACAACATTACCAATGGCTCACTTCATAATATGAGGTTTGCAGACCTCTGCTGCCTCAGAGACTGGGCCTTGTATCCCACATCTACAGAACAACTCAGCTTATGGTGTGTGTGTGTGTGTGTGTGTGTGTGTGTGTGTGTGTGTGTGTGTGTGTAAAAGCAAGATTTCATTTGAAGAGAGTTATCTATAACTAAGAAAAGCTAGGGAATAATGATCTTAAGAATCATCTCTCCCACTCAGCAGTCCAGCAGTTTAGAGAGGCGTGGCAGAGAAAATTCGAATCCTCTGCACGCTGAAGAAGATGCTTAGAGAGGCAGTGCGCAGAAATGGTTCAGCTGGTAACTGGAGCAGAGGAATGGATAGGAAGCTTTCTCAGAGCAAGGGTAGAGGTCGAGGTAGAAGACATGAGATTTAGTCTTATCATCCCTCATGTCAGATACTGGTCTCCTTCAGCTTACCTCCCCGCAAACCCTGTATTAGTGCTGGCCATCCAGAAATAAATGTGGTTAGTCCTGCCATCAGCCAGCTCACATAGGGATTTTGAACATGTGAGCGGACAATTTTGATACGATGAGAGAAGCCATAGTGGCAGCCAGTGCTGGGAGTTGACTAACTTGCAAGCACCGAGTTATCAGCACTTAGCTGTCATCTCAGCTAAGTTTCTGTGAGAGTGATGATTGTAAAAACTGAGACACAGAGAGGCTACAGAACAGCCCCAGCAGCATATAGAAAATTTTATCTCCAAAGCTTTGAATAAGATCTGTTTGGCTTCAGAGTCTTAAGTAAAATTAGAAGTGATGTCAGCAACACTGCAGGGGTGAAACATGGGTGAGCAATTGGGAAGAGAAAAGTGATTGAACACGGGCTCATAGAAGGATCTGAAGCCAGAAGGGCCTCCAAGGCCGAGCAAAACTCTTGGGTTGACTACCAGAAAAACCAACTTCCAAGACCCTGGGGGTTTCTGGCAAAAGGAGACAGGCAAGTGTGGCTGAGATAGCAATTAGACTGAGTTCAAGTCCTGGCTTTTCTGCTGATTGGTGGAGTGGCTTTGGGCACGTCAGGTCTCTGATCTTTCATCTGTAAAATGTGGCTAGTAAGTATTGACTTCATGAGATGTGGAAGAGTTGCGGGAGTTAACCATTCAACTATCCAGAGTGCTAGAATGGTGGCGAGCACACACCTTATCTGCTTGTTCCCATTATAGAATCTTCAGGAGCAAACAGAATGTTCGGAAGAGGAAAGCAAAATATTGAATCTCATCTGTGGTTTTTATTACAGAGAATTATTACATGAGCTTGTGAATATAATGCAGTGCTATAAAAAAGAGAAAGCAGCAGAAAACCATTTCACAGAGGAGGGCGACGGGCTTTTAGCCCTGAATTGTCTTGTCAAGCATGGTTATGCTTATCAGCTTTCATCCATCTTCTGAAAGTGTGAGCTAAAAATGGACCTTCTTTATTTGTTGGCTATTTCTCTATAGCATTTTTATTTGGTGTTAAAAGGCAATGGTCTGCCTGAAATAAGGTGCACAAATAAAGAAGGCTGAAATGGAAGAAACGCATGCAGTATAACTCTTGGGTTTTCCCTCTTTATTTTTGATGCTATGAACAGTTTCCAGAAAACCCTAGATAAACATCTAAGGTAAATGTTGCAGTTTCCTCATTTAATCACACTTCATTTATCTTCTATCTGCCTAGTCAGATTACTTTTCTCTGAGAACAGTAGTCTGTAACAAAATCAAGAAGAAAGTGAGAGTAAAATCTTTCTCAAGGAATTACTTATTATTATTATCGTATGAGTCGGAAACGACTCGATGGCACATAACAACAACAACAACATACTATGTCTTTAAATAAATGGATCTTTCTCGTATCTCTTGTGCTCCGCTCACATCACCAACCCTATTCTGAGCCAGACCTATGCCTGGGTCATCCTCCTTCTCCTCTAGCTTACTCTCTTACTCCCATCATTTTAACAACTTTGGAAATTCTGTCTTCTTCAAGAAAAGTGAAAGACATTGATTAGCCATTTCCCCTCACATATTGTCCCTTGGTTCTCACATACTTCTTTTCAAAAGTGTACTGTGTGTCAGCAACTCACTGAGTTGTAGCAACTCGCTGAGTTGTAAGGCCACAGAAAATGTTGATGCACCTTCTTGCCCCAAGGAGGTCACTCTCTTTTATGAGAGAAAGGAATGGGAAGGTAAGTCCAGCCTGCTCTTATATGATCATGTTTCTTTTGCTTCATGGTCCCTGCCTGCTACACTATAAGCTTCTTAAAATCAAGAGTCATCTCTGTTGTGTTTGTTGTTATGTTAGATACCGTCAAGTTAGCGCTTAACTTACAGTCACTGTATGACCTAACAACGCACTGCCCAGTCCTGTACCATCCTCACAGCCGTTGCTGTGTTTGATCCCATTGTCTCAGCCATGGTGTCAATCCATCGCATTAAAGGTCTTCTTATTTTCACTGACTTTCCCCCAAGCAGGTTGTCCTGCTTCCTCCTGATAGTCTGTCCAAAGTATATGACACAACATCTCACTTCTCAGGAGCTGTTCTTCATCTGGAAGTCTGTGCTATATTAAATATTCTTTGCCAGCATCAACTAGAATGCATAAAATTCTGTTTTCTAAAAACACTACTTTCTCAGTACCTTACATAGTGCCTTCAGTAAGCATCATTGGATGAATAGATGAATGAATGAATATAAATTATATATGTATAATATAGTTGGAGATGGCACAGGGAGAAAGTATTGCACTCCTTTGGAACAAAAATGGAGTTAAAGGGGTGGGGAAACTTGCTAGAGAAAGGCACTTCCCTCTGATCTGAGTTTGCAGGGGATAGTTTCCAATAATTATATGCTTTGCATGGTGCCCAACCCACCGGGATGCCCACTGAACTTTTGATGAGTTGATATACCTTACGGCTTATGAAAGAATTCACTCTCATTGGGTGCCATTGATGTGGGTACTTTATGCTGGATTATATGTCTTTATTCTCCAGCAGATACTTGATCCTCTGACAGCTACAGAATCTCTCAACAGGAAGCAAGCCACAGCCATAGAAAATCCAGTATTGGGCTGTGTGTGAAACCCTGGGCAAACTTTGGAGGCAGATGAACCACTAGCTGAGAAAGCAATCTTTAACATGTACTTTAAAGGAGGGATTGCATCCAGAAAAGATTATGGGAGATGAAAAGATAGAAGAAGTTTCTGGAAACTTGCCTCTTATCTCACCCTGGAGCCAAACCAAATATCATTGCCTAATTCCTATATCAAGCCACGCCAGTTTCAGATCCTTAAGTTTCTGGAATAACAAGTTGTTGTGATGTGGAGTATTGTGGTACAGAAGGCAAAATGAGATAAAAGCAAAGTGAATTTTAGTTTAATTTCTTCAATAGCCTTACGTAGAAAATATATGAGACTTGGTCTTTGTTAGTTTTAAGTTTTCTTATTTTATTTAGCTCCAGCTCCTTCTTGACTGAATGAGGTTAATACACAGGATATACTGTGAACTAAAGCTCCTCAGATGTGTAAGCCTATAACCTCTGGTGTGATCTCTGGACACACACTGGCTGTTCCAGACATAGCCTCCCCGTGCTGATTGAAAAGAAATTTCTATTTGATTAACACCACATTATGAAAGATTGTTGGAACCATCGCCTCTAACTAATCCTCTCCTTGTGTTTTCAATATGTGTGTGCAGCTTCATCATACACAACAAAGACACTTTCTTCAACAACGCCACCAGAAGTAGAATTGTGCATCATATTCTACAAAGAATAAAGTATGAAGAAGGAAAAAACAAAATTGGTAAGTAGTGTAAGGGAATATAAAGGGCTCTAGTGGAGAGGTGTGTAGTGTGGAGACATATATATATTGCTATGTTATGCTATGCTATGCAATGGTATGCTAGTCTATTACTAACCAAAAGGTCAGAAGTTTGAATCCATGAGCTCCTTTAAGGGAGAATGATGGGCAATCCCCTCCCATAAAGATTCACTCTCTCAGAAACCCAGTACAGGTCACTCGGAGGCAAAATTCACCCAACGGCACTAAGTTTCAGAGACTATACGTTGCACGGGAGGAGACTGGCCATCTTTCTTCCACAGAGCAGCTGGTGGATTTGAACTGCCTGCCTTTGGGCTATCAACTCATTACTTACTAGATATACACATGCTTTATTTGGTATTATTTCCCTTTTGGAAAAAAATTTTATTAATTTTAATGAAAGTTTACAGAGACTGAGGCTTTCCATTCATTGATTGTTGCACTTTACTCCCTGCCCACCCCTCCATCCCCCCAATTCGCCCTTCTCTTTGAAAAGTAAAAGAAAAATTCTTTCATTGTTAAACAGCCCCTCCCCCCCAAGTCCACCCCACTATGCAGCCTTCATTCTGGACTCTTGTCAAGACAATAATACCTAATCACATATCCCTTTTAAACAGTTTTGTCCCTCATCTGCTTCAGTGAAGTATACATTATTGAACCCATCTTACTCAGTTAATGTCTTCCAGGATCTCCCATTTTGAATAATATTGCATGAGTTCCTTGTTTTCAATGCATTGTAGTAATTCCATTGTGTGAATATACCACAGCTTCTCTATCCATTTGTTTGTTGATGGGTACTTAGGTTGTTTCCAACTCCTTGCTATTGTGAACAAAGCTACGATAAACTTGGGTGTGCATATCTACTTGGATGTCGGTTATGGTCTCTTTGGGGTATATTCCCAGGAGTGGAATTGCTGTGTCAAATGGTATCTCTATTTGCAACTTTTTGGGAAAGCGCCACACCGCCTTCCACAGTGGTTGCACCATTTTACACTCCCACCAACAGTGAATAAGGGTTCCAGTTTCTCCACAACCTCGCCAGCATTTGTTGCTTGCTGTTCTGTTAAATTTTGCTATTCTGACTGGGGTGAGATGATATCTCAGTTGCTTTGTTTATTTGGTATTTTAAGAGTCAGGCTCTTTACACTTGGCTTTATTATTTCTGTTTCAGTGAAATGCTTGTCGTTTTTAAACCTGGAACTACTCCCTCAATGGATTGTTCCCAAGTATACTATCTGAACACCATCCTCAAATATCTGCCATAAATAGCACATTGCCTCCTTTATCAAAGATTAAAGGGGAATTTTGTGAAATCCAAACTATTTATGAGATGCCCACTATGTGCCAGGCCCTTGGCCAGATGTTAGGGAGATAAGCACGGTCCTGGGATTGAGGTTCAAGAGGCAGAAGGAAGACAGTAAACAAGGAACCTTAATAAATAGCATCAAGAAAATGAAATGGGTGATGTTAGAAAGAGAGATTAGTGAAAAAAAGGTAGGAGTGAATTCAAGCTAATGGAGATTGGGTGGTTAGGAGAACCTCACTGCAGAAACGAAATTTCAAGCAGAGGGAACTTCCAGTTCAGGGATGACTTTACACTTGACTAAATTCTCCAAATTAATATCACCCCCCTCCCACTAGGAAGTGTGATTTACAGCCTCTGAAAACCTGCTGGAGGGTCAGCTGTGAATCCGTTCCGACTAGACAGCATATAGCAGCAAACAACAGCCCACCGTTAAACAGCTTTTACATTCTATATTTTAGTCATGTTTATGAAACCGTCCCATATTCCACTTGCAAGTCCCGTGCTTTATTAAACGTAGTCATACATATCAGAGGGATCTGGAAAGTTTTGTCCTCTCTGCTATCTCTCTGCTAGCAAGATTTATGTCAATAGCTTGAAATAATCTCTATTGGTCAGGCTCCAATCAGGAGACAAAGTCACATATCATTTGAACAGAGACAGTTTAATGTAATTAAACTAGTGTAATGGGAGGTCGATGGGAAAGGGGAAGCTAATGGTAAAGAAAAAAACAATAGTGGGATTTGGGAGCAACAGCCACACCTCACACCCACCGAAGGTCAGACCTTGTTGGAAGGGTGCACATTTGGTTCCCCTGGTCACAAAGCCGTTCTCTGGTGCCATGTAGGCTGAACGCACTGAGAATAGGCCCTCTGGAGTGATGGAGGTGCCATCCACGGGGTGATGCTGCATCTCGGAACTCAGTGCAGAACTACCTGACAGCACTCTTTTATTTTTTAATTTACTTTTCTTTAGTTTTATTTTTTCCACTAGTTTAATTACAAAATTCGAATGCAAATTCAAACAAATTCTTTCAATTTCCCTTACCCCCCCCCATCAAATTGTACAATCCAATGATTAATCCCCCTTCCACCTGCACATCCACATCCCTGTGCTTCCAGCCTCTTCCACCCCTCCTGGATCCTTATACTCATTCTACAAAAATGGTTTTATGCAATATTTATCCTTGTGGGACTGAGTTAGTTCACTCAGCATAATGCTGTCTAGTTTCTCCCAAGTTAGGTAATAATTTCCAAACTTATTGCTCCTATGTGCTACATAGTATTCCGTTGTGTGAATTTACCATAATTTCTCAATCCATTCATTTGTAGTTGGACATTTGGGCTGTTTTCATGTTCTTGCAATGGTGAATAATGCTGCTGTGAACATTGGTGTACAAATCTCAGTTCGTGGCTCAGTTCCCATATTCTCAGGGTTCGTGAGAGAGCATTGATCAGAAGTTGCCCTAAGTTCGTTCAAGCTGCTCTGGGGGGTGGTTCTGGGTATTGCTGGTTAGTGTTCACTGAAGAAGCCCGCAGAACGCACTGTAGAACCGTGGACCACACCGGGGTCAGGAAGAGAAACCTCATCCTTCTCCAGGGTCTCTTTAGCGCCCTCTACAAGTATGGTGAGGCTCCATCTCACGTGCTTTAACTGTGTTGTCAAGAGGCTACAGTCCTGGGGAAAAGAGGTCACTCTTGGAAAAGTAGAGGGTCAGCAAAAGAGAGGAAGATCTGGTACAAAATGAATTGATGCAGTGACCACAACAGTGGGCTTCAGCATGGCAGAGATTGTGAGGATGGCCCGGTTTGGACAAGGTTTCTATTGGTTGTTCATGTTGTTGTGTGCTGTGGAGTCTGAACAAATCCATAGTTGACCCGCCAGTGGGTTTTAAAATACAAAGAAAAAAGGTAATGGCATGGGAAGAGATTACCCATCTTTCTCCCTCAATGCAGCTGGTGAATTCAAACTGCATGCCTTTGAGATTGTAGTGAAGCTTCTTACCACTAAGCCACACAGTTGCTGTTGTTGTTAGGTGCTGTTGGGTTGAGTCCAACTCATAGCATGAACAACAGATCCTCTCCTAAACTGTGCTATCCTGTGTCCTCCTCACATTCTCTGACACATTCAAAGACCATTGCCACAGTCACTGGCTGAACCCACCCAGCTGAAGGTCTTCCTCTCCTTCACTGTTGCCTCACGTTTCCAAGCATGAAATAATAATTATTTTCAAGAAATAATAACCTTTCCTAGCAACATGTCCAAAGTATGTGAGATGAAGGTTCATCATCTCTGCCTCCAAGGAGCACTCTGACTGCATCCTAAGACGTACCTATTTGTTCTTTTAGCAGTTTGGGATGTTCCGCACTCTTCTCCAACACCACAGCTCAAAGGCATCAATTTTTCTTCTTTCATCCTTATTCACCCTATTGCTAGACCTCTAGTTTTCCAAGAATATTGTCTTTCTCCAGGGATGGCTTCTAATAAGTCAAAACTTTCCAAATGGTGCATTTAAAATATGTAGTATTGGTTATGTCAGTTATAACTGCATAAAAGAGTCTCTGGGTAGTACAGCAGGCTCAGCAACTATCTGAAGCTTTGAGTCTACTTGCAGGCATCTTGGAAGAAAGACTTAGAAATCTGCTTCTCAAAAAGATCAGCCATTACCCTCATGGCAGGTAATTCTACAGCAATGAAGAGGGAGAATATCAAGACAAGACAGATTAACACAGCAGCTGCGTCAGTAGGCTTGGGTTCAGCAACTTTAGGAACAACAGATTGGAGACTTGCCCTCTCTCGTGCCGGCGTCACAATCTCTACTCTCATATACGTGGAATCCACATAAATCTGAATTGCTGAATTGACTGGACAGCATTTAGTTTGGTTTGGGTTTCATTTGGTTAAAACTGGGTGTTTTTTAAAAAAACAAACAAACCAAAAGCCAAACAAATCACAGCATTTCTAACTCTATTCCTGGCTTAGACATGAGAAAATGGGAACCTGAAAACAAGAGGATTTGTCCAGTTACATGACTGGGTCCAAAGCAGAAGAGTTAGTTACTCCCACATTGAAGTTTTGAAACAAAAATAGAAGTGTGCCTGGCAGGAAATCCCTTTGATAGATGAAATGGGCCCACTTTTCTCAGTACACATCCCCTTCTCTCCGCAGATCACTCTATTAAGTATGCTGCTTTTGTGCATGTGTGTGAAATTTTGCTATCTCCTTCTAACCCCTTTGAAGAGAAGCCATAATTTTTCTTTTATATTTATAAAAATTACCTAAAAATTGAAAAAAAATACCTAAAAATCTTAAAATGCATACTTGTTGCTATGAATTATTTCGTATTAGGTCTTGAAAGGTTACAACAATTCTGGGAAAGAAAAGTCTTATTTATGCCCGAGGGAGAGACATGCACTGTTTTATGTAATGTATGTATGTATGTACGTACGTATGTATATGTATGTATGTATGAATGAATTTATGTATATTTGTATGTATGTATGAATATATATATATGAGAGTGTGTGTGTGTGTGTGTGTGTGTGTGTGTATCTCCCTCCCCACTTCCCCTCCTTTCCTCCTCCACTCCTACTAAATTAAAATGTAACTTCCCAAATTTTGACCCAATCTCCCAACCAGAGATAGTACTTTCCCCCTCTAAACTCTGGTATACTCAAATGTAACTGACAACTTTTGAAAGCCTGGAATTCTTTTCTCCTAAAAAGTACCACTCGATTTGAACTTGGATTCATTCTTTACAAACATACAGATTTGCTTTCGTTCTAATTGAGCATCTTTGTTCTTTTAGGTCTGAATCGTCTGCTTACGAATGGCTCCTATGAAGCTGCATTTCCCCTGCACGAGGTATTGCCTTGTCTTACTACCTTTTTCAACTTCTTACTAAAATCAGTTTCTGGGGATAAACTCACTACAAGTTTATAAGATATTTGTTTATAATAAATTTACCTTTTTTAGTAGGCAGTTATTGAGGGTTTAACTATACTGGGAAGTCTCTTTCCCAGCAAAGATTCATTTCTATCTCATTTTATGTAACTGAATACTTGGGTCAAGAGTTACTCAGCAAGAATTCAGAGGAATGGCTTAGGGAATATAAGTCGCACAATTAAACTGGCACTGAATATCTACATGAGGCATCAGACCCTGAAAAAAAAGTTTTTGAAATATTTAATATTTGCAATAACAATTATATAAAGCTAACAACAACAGCATTCCTTGAAAGAATGGGGGAAATGTCATCGTTTTGGTGACTGAAGGATAATAAATAGACATGAACATCATTATAGTCATGATATCTTGTTTTAAAAGTATAAATATTTGTATTCTTGTTCTATATTGCAAGCTCTTATATATAAATACTGTCATAAATGTAACTGGCTATTATTTCTTCTATTTAGGGGTAGATCTTGGATCATTTAACCTAGAATTTCCCTGTGCATTTGTTTCAAGGGACATGATCTTCATTGGTGAGGGATCCATACTAACCTACCAGTGTTGTGATCCTTACTTTAATATAAAGTAATATAAAGATCACCTTGTAACATGAAGGATATTTTTTTAGAAAGGAATATTTTTTTATTTTATTTTTTAAAAATCATTTTAATGAACATTTACAGAGAATTTGGATTTCCGTTCATTCATTGCTGCACTTCTCTCCCCGCCCAGCCCTCTCCCCCCACCCCCCAGTTCGCTCCTCTCTTTCAAAAGTAAAAGAAAGACTCCCTCCCTGGTACACAATCCCCCTGCACCCCTCCCACCACCCCAAGTACATTCCACTATGCAACCTTAATTGTGGACTCTTGTGATAACCATAATACCCTATCATACATCAATTTTAAATTATTCAGTCCCTCATCTTTTCAGTGCAGTATACACAATTTATCCAGTTTTTCTCAGTCTTACCCCCACCCTGATATCAGTCCCATTTTACAGCAGTGGCACCATGCAATATTTCTCCTTTTGCGACTGAGATGTTTCACTCAGCATAATGTCCTCCAGGCTCACCCATTTTGAATAATATTGAATGAGTTCCTGGTTTTTCAACACAGCATAGTATTCCATTGTGTGAATATACCACAGCTTCTCTACCCATTCGTTTGTTGATGGGCACCTGGGTTGTTTCCAACGCCTTGCTATTGTGAACAGAGCTGCGATAAACATGGGTGTACATATATCTGCTTGGATGTTACTTATGGTCTCTTTGGGATATATTCCCAGTAGTGGAATTGCTGGGTCAAATGGTATCTCTATTTGCAACTTTTTGAGAAAGCGCCTTACTGCCTTCCACAGTGCTTGCACCATTTTACATTCCCACCAACAGTGAATAAGGGTTCCAGTTTCTCCACAACTTCGCCAGCATTTGTTGCTTGCTGTTCTGTTAAATTTTGCTATTCTGACTGGGGTGACATGATATCTCATAGTTGTCTTGATTTGCATCTCTCTTAGAGCTAGGGATTTAGAACGTTTCTTCATGTGCTTGTTGGCCATCTATGACAGATAAATTTCAACTCAACAGAGTGCTGTAGGAAAGTGTAGAACTACTTCATAGGTCATCCTAGGCTGTAAATCTTCAGGGAAGCAGCCTACCTATGTGGGGTTTTTTTGGTTTGGTTTGTAATTTTTTAATTTTATTAATTTTAATGAATGTGTGTAGAGATTTTGGATTTCCATTCATTCATTGTTACACTTTTCTTCCCTCCTCCCCCCCTCCCCAGTTCACTCTTCTCTTTGAAAGGTTGACAGTTTATTTAATTACCATTGGAAAATGCTTGTCATTTTCCTGTAGCATCTGGTCCCCACTGGATCATTTTCATTTCCTTCACCTGCTCCCCCCACCAACCAATTTCTGCAGCTCTCCAGCTGCATCCCTGCCCATCCTCACCCTTCTGCCCCCAACCCTCACCTCCTTGTACCCCCAATATGTTTTTTCCCAATAAAAAAAATTTTAAAAAAAAGAAAAGTAAAAGAAAAATTTCTTCTTGGGTATACAATCCCCACACCGACCCTGCCCCTTGTGTTTTTTAACTTGTCAGGTTTGAACTGCTAAGTGTTGGTCAGCTGCTGACCACTTTAACTAGAGTGCTACCATAGCGCCTTCCTCACAAATTAACCAGGTTGATATTACTATTAATATGATCTTAATTAGTCTGAGGCGGAAGCAAACCCCTAATTGTTTGTAAGTAGACAGTTGAGGACACATCCAGCTACAAAAAGGCACATCTGTCCAGAGCATACCTTTTGATTGGATTAAGGAGCATTTCCTCTTGATTCTGAAACAGTATGGAAAAGGTGAGAACAATTTTCAATCTTAAAAATGTTTATATTAAAATTTTAATTTAGTTAGAACACTCAGAACTTGTGTCCTTAGAGCCTATTTGAAATTTTGGAATCTGAAACATGACATTTTTAAGGGCTCCTTTTAGTAGATGAGGAGCATACATTTTGAGACAAGGACTGGCGAGCATCTAGGCGAGGCTGTTCCTTGGAAAGAGGTTTCATGCTTGAAAATTTAGAGATGACGAGGATGGCATAGGATAGGGCAAAATTCAGGATGGTTCTTCAGAGGGTTGCTGTGAATCATTCTCGACTCGACAGTTCCCAACAACAGTAACAGCCATACTAAAGGAGTCCCATAGTACAGCAGTTCGACACTCAGCGACTGACTGAAAGTTCTAAAAGTTGAGAACTCAAACCCACTAGCCAGTTGTAAGAGAAAAGACCTACTTTTCTACTCTCATCAAGATTGCAGTAAGGGTCAGAATGGACTCAACGACGTATAACCCAGCAGAGAGACACTGATGTGCTCTTGGGCTCCAGAGACAGATCGCCTGAGGTCTCAACTGAGAAGTGGTACAATTGCATTTGAATTCAGTTCAGACCTGCCTGGCTCTAGTTGGGCATATACTTTTTACTACACAGAATCACCAAGATAATCAAACGGATTCATTTTAATAGTATGGATCCATCTCATTCTCATATTACTCCTATTCCCACCCCTGCTATTGTTGTTGTTGCTAAGTGTAATCAAGTCAGCTCTGACTCACTGTGACGTGTATAACAAAACAAAGCTCTGCCCGGTTCTGCGCCATCCTCGATGTATCTACTGTGCTTTTGACCCCGTTGTCCAGTCACTGTGTAGTCCATCTCATTAAGGGTCTTGCTCTCTTTCTAAGACCATCTGCTTTTCCCAGCATGATATTCTTTCTCAGGGATTTCCTCCTCCTGATAACATGCCCAAAACATGTCTCACCAAGGAGCACTCCAGCAACACTTCTAAGACTGATTTGTTTGTTCTTCTCCAACATCATAATCCAAAGGCGTCGATTGAGCCTTCTGCCATAAGAACCTAGTAATGCTGTCAGCTTTTCTTTGTGACTTGTGTGAGGATTGCTTCACGAGCTGTGGTGTTTTATCCTAGGGAAGTTACAGAAGTAAAAACTCCATTAGAACCCACGGGGCAGAAAACCACCGCCATCTGCTCTATGAATGCTGGGCCTCCTGGGGGGTGTGGTACAAATACCAGCCTCTGGATCTTGTAAGGTGAGTTTTAAATTCATGCAAATATACAAATTGTTCAGTATGGCGAGAGCCACTTATGTCAACTGGGACAAGCCAACATTATAGAGAAAGGTGTCTGAGGTATATAGCTCTTGCTCAAATAGGACTTCTTCCTATTATTGTTGGTAGACCAGTTCTATCTTTGATGATGTTGGCCTCATCTCCGAAAGAATTTTAGGAAGAAACTCAGCAAAAGATACCCAAGACCAATCAGGCCTCTCTCAGAAGGCCACATTAGGAACAGGTCACCCACGTAATTGTTATTGAGAGATTGTCTTACAGAGAGATAGCAAAGCTTAGATATTGTATTAGCGAAAAATAGAGTATCTGTTACTGTTACACAAGTAGGCAGCATGAGGTCCTGTAAATGCAATAAATTTTAGAGTTGTTTATATCTTAAATCAATAACTTTGAAAGGTTATTCATCTTAAATGAGAATTTTACATGAAAAAGATTGCTTTAATCTGCAGGTCAAACAACATATCAGCTTTTAGCCTGTGCTAAGGGCGCAGTGAAAATGAACGTCTTTAAACTTTCTCTGGCTGTTCAGCCTCGTGCTCCTGCATGATTATCCTCTGACATCTCATTCTTTATTTGGAGGCTGGTCATTAAGGTTGGGCAATAATGACCCACACTTCATGGGCTCCTTATTAAAGAGAAAGTCATGTCTCATTACCTAAACCAACTGAATTTGTTTCACTTTCACTGGGGCCCTGAAAGAACGAGCCTAGGGAAGGAAATATTAAGAAAATTCCTTTTAGGTTTCTTTGACCTGGGTGTCCCATCTTTACCCCTGCCAGAGACCTGTTACCTTCTTCCCAAATGTTTACTCCCAGAGATTCAAGGACAGTGATGAATGGTGTCCCCTTCTATGTGTTGATGACAAATCATCCATATGACCGAGATGAGTGGGACATATTTTCCGAGACAAGAACATTTTCCTTGGATCATTCTCCATGCATAATAAAACAGGAGGAAAAATAAGAGCAAATTATTTTCCACATTCTGCTTTATGGGGTCGCATTGATTAAAATTTATAGAAAATTGCTGTAGGCAAAACATCTCCCATCAGTGACAGTATTCTGATTAAGATTTTGCAGTTAGTCAATGAGCATTAATTAAATGCCCATTGTATTTCTAATGCTGTTCTAAGGATTGATGGCAAAGATAAATGTGAGCCATAATCCTGGCTTTGAGAAACTCATAGTTTCTTTCAGGAAAACAAGCCTTATGTGCTCGTGACAACTAGAAAGCAATACGAGACCATCTACAATGAAGAAAAATGTGTGACCAAGGCCAAGAAGTTTTACAATAACTCACAAAAATGAAAGGAGGGATTTGGGCCAGTGAGTCTGTGTACTGCTGAGAGCTGGAAGAATGTCAGGACTTGTGTTGGCCAACAGGAAGAGAGATGGAAAACACAACAAAGCCATCACTAGAATGAAGTTACAGAGCACTCAGAGAATCTCATTGCTTCAGTAGTTCTTGTTCTATTGATTTTACTTCCTACTTATATCTCAATTCAGGCCGCCTTTGAACATCTCTTCAGCCACTCCCACTGCTTTCGCCTGTAGCCTGGACTATGGCAGTTCTCCCCTATTCAATTTCTCTTTTTCTATGCTAGCCCCTTCCGATTCATTCTCCACCCATTGGAGAGTGATCTTTCATAATATACAACTGACCATTTCCTCAGTTGGATGAAATGCTTTCATAGTTGTCCATTTCTCTCTGGAAGGACGAAGAATGATGCCTTCAGCATGGTCTACAAGACCCATCAAATCTCTGGGTCATTAGTCATCACACTTACCTATTGGTTTGAGTCTATACAGAGTTACCTCACAGTCACCTGTTGGTTCAAGTCTAGGCAGAGGTACCTCAGAGGAAAGGGCTGGTGACAACCCCTGAAAACCCTCTGAAGCTCAATACTGATACACATGGGGTCACCATGAATTGGAGTCAACTCAACAGTAGCTGGTTTGGTTTGGGGTTGGGGTTGGTTTGACTCTAAGACCAATTGAGGCCTACCCACAAGCTACCTCTCCAGCCTGCCTCTCGTTCTCCATGTTCCAGCCACACTGTCCTTATTTCACCTGGTCCCTGTAACCACAGTCTTTTTTCCTTGCTCTTCCTTCTACCACCGATACTTTCTCCTGGTCACATCCCTCCCTAGTCAATCCCTACTTGTCAGCACAGTGGTTACATCTGCGGGGAACTCTTCTGTCACAAGGGTGCTGATGTGACCCCATTCTATATACTTGTCCCATTATATTCTTCGCAATAGCTCTTTTCTCAGTAAACTTATGTTTTGCTGATTTGTGTGTCTCCTCTGTCAACCAGAGAACTCCCTTCACTATTGTCTTTTCACCACTTAGTACAGTACTCTGCAGAAACTTAGGTGTTTTTTATTTGATGATTCCATAAATGAATATATTCACAAATGAATCTGTATTGTGAAAGTCTTCTTGGAGCAGAAGATTTCATGGTCACAGTGGAAGATGGAGTAAATAAATGATCCCATGCTCTTATGAGCCATTTGAGCCTTCGAGGGGGAAGGCAATATGCAGAATTTGGAAACAGATGGTCAGCAACATTTGTATAGAATAAGGAAAAATTAATTTGATGATCCAAGAAATAATTAGCTTGTAGATTATTAAATATCGATGTTGAAAGGTTGAGAAAGTACGTTTGAAGTTGATTCTATTTAAGCACAAGCTGATGATATTTAAGAAATAAAACCAAATCAAGGATTTCCCTGGATTCCTCGAGACTTCACAGACTTGTGGGCACCAGGAGGGCAGAACAGCAGGAAAATATTTATTCAAGGAGAGGGTAGTGCCTGTGAAAAGCCATCACCTGCGTGCAGCCATTGATTCGTATTGAACGTTGGGGGTCTCTAGAGTTCGTTGCTTTCTAATATCCTGTTAGTCTACAGCTGTAAACATCTTGTAAAGCTATGATATATTGGCAGGGATGTTTAAAGATTTTCACAGTAACATTGTTTATGATTTTTTTTTAAAAATGTATAATGATAATAATACACATGGACAAGCATAAAGCCCACAGTTGGAAAATACAAAGAAAACATTAGGTATTGGGACCAACTCCTCAAATTCCCTCTTTACTTAACAGCCACAATGCCATATCTCTATTTCTAAACAGTGTGAGGTCCTTCTGAATCAACTTGGGTATGACATGTTCTTTTACGAAAGACTCACCTCCTGTTTCTTATATATTGTTGTTGTTGTTCTTAGGTGCCATCGAGTCAAGTATGACTCATAATAACCCTGTGAACAAAAGTTCTGAACCGAGTCCTGTCCTGCGCCATCCTCACACTTCCTGACTCACAAGAGCCAATTGCAGCAGTCACCTTGTCAATCTCCCTGGTTGAGGGTCTTCCTCTCCTTTGCCCACCCTCCACCCTTCCCAGACCCCTCCTAGCAATATAGGAAGGAAAATGTAAGTCTTGAGTCTATATTTGGTCAAAGATCCATTCCCTGGAATTACCTTCTCTTCAGATCAGCTTTTTCCAATGGCAAATGACTGGGGAAAGTGTTACAATGCTTAACTTCCTGCATTTCATTGCAATTTGGAACCTTGGTGTATCTTAAACAGGCGGTACTTTGGAGAGAAGATTGGGTTGTACTTTGCCTGGTTGGGCTGGTACACCGGCATGCTCTTCCCAGCGGCCTTCATTGGACTGTTTGTCTTTTTGTATGGAGTCACCACTCTGGATCACTGCCAAGTCAGGTAGGGAAGCTCCTTAGCAAAGCCTGCCTTTGCTTCGTTTTTACAGGTGGCTGTGTGTGGATTAGGAGCATTCAGAAACTGTAGACACACATATGTTTTTAGCCTCATTTCATTTCTGATCTCTTAATAGACAGGTTCGCAGTATTCAGTACCCTAGCTTTTCTCCATCCATTGCCCTGGATGCTGAGGTCTTCAGGCATGGAGAATGTGAAGAGGGTAGCAGAGTGGTAGAATTCTCACTTTCCAGGCAGGAGACCTGGGTTTGATAACTGGCCAGTACGACTCTGATGCAACTACCATCCATCTGGAGTTGAGGCTGGTGTGCCAGCATGATGCAGAACAAATTTCAGCAGAGCTTTTCACTAGGATAGACTAGGAAGAAAGATTTGCTCATTACTGCTGAAAACTAGTCAGTGGAAACCCTATTAGCCACAGCAGTCCAGTCCATGCCTGGCCCAAGAGAGTAACACGGGATCAGGCACAGTTTCATTCCACTGACCATGTGGGCATCATTCCCACAACACAAGGGCAACTCACAACCACAGGAACCCGTCATATGTTCATAGAACCAGTCACTTTCATTCATGTGCTCTCTATATGACTCTTTCACCATTTTTTCTCCTGATACTGCAAAATAGTGGGTTAACAACACTATTTCCCCCATATAAATCCAAATTCCAATATTTATTCAAATATTTTGAGAATTCTGTTCATCCACCCTTTCATTGTTAGCTAAGAGACAGTTTACTGGTTTTAGCTCTATATCACAAGGTAAAAACTCTCCCTAAAATTCAAAGGCTTTTCAGTTGCCTTATATCTCCTGCTTCCCCTGAGTGAAGTGTTAATTAGATATTAGAAATTACCTTGCTTTGAGGGAGAACCAATTGGATTTTTTTAGAACCAATTGGATTTTGAAGATGAAATTTTCTTTATCTCTAACAAGAAATAAACTTTTTAAAGCTGAAAAACTATGGCTGCCTGAAATCCACTGTGCCCTTTTCTTTTTTTAACAACACTTTTTTATAAATTCTAGAAGTTTTTTAATGACCTCAGCCAGACAGGCTTCTCACCGACTTATGGATATCTAAAGAATGGTTCACTGTTGAGAATTTTTATCATGTTTCTTTCAGTACAATATAGTTGAAAGAATTCATGGAGATTTTATTGCAAAAAAAATATGAATGTGCCTTTTAAAGGTGATTGCAAAAATAAAAGAGAGTTATTGCACTTACATCCTATAAAAATAATTTATTTCCTAGTGAAATTGTTACTGAGATGTAGTTTTCTCTCAGAACTAAGATCCCTATTTATTTTGATTTATTCCTCCATTATTCGTTTGACTTATCATACACACAGAAATAAAGGCAGCACTTTTAGGTATCTCATTGTTCCAATAATTCAGCATGAAATTACTTCAAACCTATGAAACGCTGTAAATGACTTTTCTATAATTTGAAGTATAACAACCCATGTTTTATTTCATGTGTTTCCCTAAGTTTAACTCATTAATATGTAAAACCAAGAAGCAGCCTCATAAATAAGTAGATTTATCAAATTCTAGAAATGGGCAAGCACCTGTGTACATTAATAATTGAAAACGCTGTGAAAGTTCTGAGAGTAGAAATGTTATCCACTGGATCTTATTAAAGGAGTCCTGGAGCTCTAGTGGCCTAGCGGCAAGAAGCTGCACTGCAGTCCTGAAGGCATGCAGTTCAAGGCCACCAGCTACTCCACAGGAGAAAATAGAAGAGCAGTCTCTTCCCGTGCTATTAACTGCCTTGGGAAACCCTCCAGAGGGTCAACTATTGGTCAGCTCCAACTCTGTGGTACACAGCAACAATGGTGTGGTGTGTAGTGTGTTGTACTAACTGAGAAGTCAGCAGTTCGAATACACCTGCTGCTCTGTAGGAAAAGTCCAGGCAGGCTCCTCCCATAAAGAATGGCGATCTCCGAGCCCAGAGAGAGAGAGGGTGGCTGTGTGTCAGAAACAACGAGATGGCAGTGGGTGGGAACATTAGCATTCTGGGGAAATTGGAGGGGAAAAATACTCCTCTACCGCTAAATAGCAGTCCTTTCTCTGTTCTCTTTTCCAGTAAAGAAGTCTGCCAAGCTATAGATATCATCATGTGTCCTGTGTGTGATAAATATTGTCCATTCATGAGGTTGTCAGACAGCTGCGTTTATGCCAAGGTAACTTCAAGCAGCATTTCAGATAGATTGGATTTCATGTATTCCTTCTTGAATGTGGTTCCAGCAGTTGGCATGGTCAGCTGCGGAGGTAAACCTTGGTTCTAGTTCACTCAGAGGTACCTCTGAAGGAGGCTCTGGCAAACTCCTGAAGAAGCGGGCATTGGAAGGTCTGTGGATCCCAGGCCCACTTCAACACAGGGAGTCAACATGGGTTGGAGAAGACTTGATCGCATCTGGCTTTTTTCCAGAGCGATGGTTTTTCATCTGCATTCTGGAGAGGAGCAAACCAGTGGAACTGGTTCTATAGGTGGATAAAAAGAGATTGAATTCAAGGAAATGGTTTCTGTAATTGTGAGGAAATGTCTTACACACAGAGAGTCTGACAAGTCCCAAACTGATGAGTCAGGTGATAGGCAAAAAAAAACCCTCTGCTGGCTCACATGGTAAGACCATAATGTGCAGGTCAGGCAGCAGGCTGGTAGCATCTTCGGATTTTTATCCTATGATCCAAAGGTCACTTGACAAGAAGAGTACAAACAGAAAAAGCAAGCAGGCTAACTTGGCAGGAACGTCCCTTTATGTATGGGGGCAGGTCACACCCCCAAGGAAATTCTCCTTTCGTCTGACTGACTGTTTGCATCAGATCACAGATTGGAAGGTAATTGTGTAGTCGCTGCTAACTCACTGAGAACTGTCACCTCACCAGGTCGATAATATTGACTATCACAGAGAGTGGGCGAATACATTCTGTCACTTCAGATCTTTTACTTTCTCAGGTTTATGTTGTAGCCTACACTTACCTCCATCCCTTGGAAGTCTAGTTCAGATACATTGTTAAATGTACCTCTATTGACTCTCCTTATAAGAGGCTGCAGGGTAGCAGAGTCAGGGATTAAGTTCACATGGTGGCCCTGTTCAAGAGCAAGTTCTTCAGCCTCTCAGATATCAGTTTTTCCATCTGTCAAATGGACACTATAAGGCCTGCATGTCATGAGGACCAGAGAGTAGATGGGAAAGTGCTCTGAAAGAAGCAGATAATAGTACCATTAATTTTGTCCCCTATTATTGAATGGCCTTTTCTCATTTTATTAATTTTTATTATTATTATTATTATTATTATTATTATTATTATTATTATTATTTTCTCACTTTATTAAAATTGTGGGCAATGTGCTAAAATTCCTGGAGTGTTTTAACTTTGAGGCAAGCAGTATCACTTGTGCAAGACAGCAGTGGAGTGTGGTTAATGATGAAGACTTTTCCAAAACCCACTGCTTTATAAGCTTGCCCAGATTCCAACACTAACAGAGGCTGGCAGGTTTTATGAAATCTCTGATCGCTGCCACTTGCATTTATCTAATTACCCTGTCTTACAACATTTTGTGTGCTTTATATGGGAGAGCATTTTGACGGGCAGCCCAAGGACCTGCAGGTGGTTGGTCTGTGTGGGAAGAACCTGACCCACCGCAGTCAGCTGTGATTTTAGAAAGAGCTTCGTGTCTGCGAAGGGACCAAAAAAGGAGAAATGCTCTCGCTACCTTTGGCAAGCACACAGCTAGACCTGAGTGGATTAGAACAAACCTACCAGGGCAAGCTTGGAAAACAAAGGCTTGATAAAGACTGTGCGTTTTGTCAGCAACATTTTCGTTAAAGGTTGTGCATTCAGCCTGAACAATTTTGATTCAAAACTCTTGCATCTTGGGGCTTTCAGAAGCCAATATTTTTGTTGTTGTTTTTATGTTTTGTGATTTTCTTTTCCTGTTTTTAGTTTTTTTAACATAAAAAAAATTTGCCTTGCGTGAAGTTAATTTTTTACAGATACATGATAATTACTTAAAAGAATCAAAATAATGGCTTAGAGGATTCAGCTTTTACTAGGCTTTTATTGGCCATAATTCCACCTACCATAAATTCTAGGACAATAATAGTTATAATATAATGTTAGCATGATGGCTCTAATAAGAGGTAGTGGTAGCACCGTGGCTAAAGCATTCTGCTGCGAGCCAAAAGTATCAATGGTTTGACCCTACCTACTGCTCTGCTTCTCTGCAGGAGAAAGGTGAGACCACCTGCTTCTGTACAGGTTTACTTTACAGCCTTAGAATCCCTATGGACATATTTACTCTGTCCTATGGGGTTGGTGTGTGTTGGAATTGACTTGGTATATTTTTTTGGCTGTAATAGGAAACACTGGGTGGTACAAGCAGCTAAAACCCTTAGAACTAAAAGGTTGGAGGTTTAAGTACATGCAGAGGTGGTGGTGGGTATTGTCTGTGATCCAGTCAGAACTGACCCATAGCTGACCCTCGAGCAGGTTTTCAGAGGCAGTAAATCACATGGAAGGAGATTTCCTATCCTTCTCCTGCGAAGCAGTTGGTGGATTTGAACTGCCTGCCTTTGAGATTACAGTGCAGCATCTAACCACTAGGCCATTTCTTCATGCCTACAAACTGCCTGAATGGCTTAAGTCTTTGCTGAGGTTTCACTCTTCAGTGTTAGAAAGGAGTAATGTACAGTAGTTATTCTTCAACATTTAATGACGCCACAGGGTTAAATAACAGGCAACAGGCTTCCATTTTTGGCTTGAATTTTGCCAAAGATAACCTCAGCCTCTTTTGTAGTTCCATTAAAATCTGCTAAATGTTCATCACATCCACAGGCAATGCCTCTAAATAAAGCCTGACGATCTACTAAAAAAAAAAATCAGCATTTAAAAACTCTGTGACACATATGGGGTCACCATGAGTCAGAGTCAACTTGACAGCGCCTGGTAGGGGTAGTGGTGGATGGTTCTAATAATGAATAGGCAACTTACTTTTTTTTTTTTTTTTCAGTTACAACAGCTTTGAGCTAGGTGTTCCCTTTTTACAGACAAGAAAACTGAGACTCAGAGTGGTAAAAGGGCTCATATGTGGTCACACCATAGCTAGGCCGAGGTTTATATGACTGCCTGTAAGGATGCCTCTCTTACTATTTTGATCTATACTAAACTACAGGGTGTTTAGATCTCAGGTTTAACATTTTCTTTTTGCATTGTAGAAATTTCATAAAATGAAGGCTAAGAAGGCTCAGAGTCCTAGAATTGAAATTATACAGAGTTTCCCTGTAGAAATGTTGGGCTGATCTCATGAGACTGTGAATATAGTATTTGTCTCCAGGCCAATTAGCACTTATTCTGTTTATCTGAGTTGCTTTGTCCACAACTCTTGCCTTTGCCAGAATATGATACCCAACCACAGCTGGCTTCAGCAGAAAGTGGCTTATTGATCATTTTGCTGGAAAAGATACTGGGGTAGCTCACTGGGTGACCTCAAGGTCATCATGGCCTAGAAGTGGTCCTCCAGGCCCCTAGGTTTGTCTCTCTGCCCATCTGCCCACTTGACTATTTTGCAGACAGGTTCTGTTCTCATAATGGGGAGCACAACTACCAGCTGCCAGTGTCTCCAAGCTTACATCTTTCTCCCTTTATATCTTCAAGTGTATTTTTGTGCTTATTTTAAATTCTCATTCTGCAGTTACAGAATGTCTGTTTCAGAAGATGTATGTTGCCTAGCGTGAAATTCTTTGGGAAGTAATTGTTTTCCCCAGATGGTCCATTAGTTTAGTCTGTGGGTGTCTGTTCCCAGGAGATATTAATCCTTCAGGTGAAAGGCCAGCGGCCAGCCCTAATCCATCAGTCATAGTGAGTTTAAGAGGGAAGACAATCCAACCTAGACATCACTCAGTGCTGCCACTCCACCAGAGAGAAGACTTACCTGGGCAGAGCTTCATGATTCAAAACTCTGAGAACAAAGCTGTTTAGAGACAAAGCTCGTTCCCTTGGTGTTAATGTACTAGCTCTGGCAGTTAAGAAGAGGGCTATGGAATGAAAGTCCCAAGGCAGCTGGCCAGTCAGCACCTACTTAGGCCAACTCCTCAACCCCAGAGTGCTTTGCACTTCCCTAATGTGACCCTAAGGCAGTTTGATAACTCAAGCTGATTTCTGAAGGAAGAAGGAGCTAGGATCTGAAGGAGAGCCTAGGTTAGGCTCTGCATTGTTCTCTAGCTGTGCTTTCACGGTGGAAAATTACCACCTAGTGCTTCTCACACACCAGCACAAACCAGAGTGTCCCCTGGGGTTTCTTAGGGTAGCTGTTTTTCTTGGTGTTGTGTTAGGTCAGGAATCTATACTCTTGCTTCTCTAGGGTTGATTTTGGTAGAGAGGGCTTCCAGTCACAGCTAGCTAATCATCTTAGTAAGAGGCAGCATTCCTCTATTCATTCAACCTTCCTGATTCACATCTCTCCAAATGTTTGCAAAATGTCTGATTCTGAAACAGTCCCAGGGAAGGACTCTGATTGGTCTTCTTTGAATCACGTGCCCCTAGTGAACAGCAGGAGAGCCCTCTCTTACCTAGAGAAAGGAGAGTAGGAGTCACCCAAAACAATGACGGCTGAAGTCCAGTCCACAATCTCGTGGCCTAGTGGATAAAGAGTTGTGCTGCCAACCCAAAGGTAGGCAGTATGAATCCACCAGCAGGAGAAAAGTGGGCATTCTCCTCCCATGCCGTTTACAGCCTCTGAAAATCCACTGGAGAGTCAGGTCTAACTCAGTGGTACATGAGAACAACACACTGATGCTAGATAGAGGATGCAGTTTCTGCCGACTCCCAGTAAATACTTTGATAAAGAACCTAAGTCAACCAGGTAACACTTGGAACTTTCAGATTTGATGCCAAGTCTTCAACCTCTTCCTCTAGCATATGAAACAAATGGGCTTTAGACTTTTGTCTCCATTTATATATTTGATATGCTACTACAAACTGTCAGATCATGGGTTGGACAATGGAAGATATTTTCTGAAGGGACTTGGTAGATGAGAAGGGTTATCCTGGTGGAGGGTGGAGCTGGGAAGTAAGTGGGTAAT
>NW_006399818.1:10027154-10038745 GCF_000299155.1 Elephantulus edwardii
AAAATTAGTGTACATGTCTTCGTTTGAAGCCTGTTTTCATTTTCTTGGGGTATATTCTAAGCAATGGAATAGCTGAGTCATATGGAATATCTGTGTTCAGCTTTTTGAGGAAGCGCCAAACTGCCTTCCAGAATTGTACCATTGTACAATGCCACCAACAATGTATAAGAGTTCCTATCTCGCAACATCCTCTCCAACATTTTCCACTGTGACTGGAGTGAGATGGTGTCTCATTGTGGTTTTGATTCACATCTCTCTTATTGACAGAGATTTGGAGCATTTCTTCAGGTGTCTCATGGCCAACAACAGGAAATTTTTGGCAGTTTTTCAGGCTGCTGGAATAAATGATGGCCACATACAGGAAACAAGTTCTCTCTTCCATGTTAGACCTAACTTGACAGAGGAGTCCCCTTTTTAATTGTACTGAAAAGTGATATCCTCAAGGGAAATCTACAAAGCTCATTGTGTCATCATAGCTATTTTGAGAGCACTTGGAAAAAAAGTCTGAATTGGAATATCACATAAAAGAAATTAGCTTATCTCTGATTCATGTTGTTCCCAGGTAACCCACCTTTTTGACAATGGAGCCACTGTCTTCTTTGCTGTTTTCATGGCAGTATGGGGTAAGTGTCATTCATCCACATAGTTGGACTTTTCTTCCTGCATGATCTATGATGTTCTCCTTTATCAGGGTGATGAAACAAAAGGCATTTTGTAAGTTAAATTGGCTTTTCTATCAGAGACAAGCATGCAAATAATGATCTGGGCTTTTTGAAAAGGTAATATTGCAAAGGAGAAGCATGTCTGATTTCTGTGTTTATATTAGCCTTCAAGAATTTTATCAGCATCCCATTATTAGAGTTACATTCACCTCCTGATGGAGACAAAAAAATAAAACTAGAATACTTCTGTAAGTTCCAGTCAGGACATTCTTTTATTAATTTTTTGAGAGAATTAAACCAAGTTTTTCCTCAGAGGCTAGAATTTTGAAGCTCCGTCTCACATCGTGCTTAGAAGGGTGGTGGGACAGCGCAGGAGAGAGAGACCCTGGATGAGATGGATTAACACAGTAATGAGCAATGGGAGTAGGTGTGTTGGAGTTGGTGTGACTGGCACAGGACGGGCTTCAGAGCTATTGTACATAGGGTCACAATGAGAGGCAGGTGACTCTATGGTGCATAACAACAACAACTCACAGCTATTCATTGGCTGCCAAAAGAATAACCAAATAGGTCTTCGAGAAAGTGCAGCCTGAGTGCCCCTTGGTGGCAAAGGTGATAAAACTTCAACTCACATTCTTGGAGCATATTGCTAGGAGAGGTTATTCCTTGAACAGAAGATTGTGCTTGGTAAGGTAGAAGGTTGGCAAAGAGAGGAAGACCCTCAATCAGATCGCTTGACACAATGATGGCTACAATGGATTTTATTGTGTAAAAAAGTTTAAGAATGACGCAGGATAGGACAGGATTCAAATCTGTTGTATATGGGGTCACTCTAGGTCATACTTGACTCAACAGCACCTAACAACAACAACAGAATTATTAATTTAAAATGTTTCCATCTGGCTAATGTACAAGAACACAGTTTGCTTTATTTCCACTCCATACATGAGCCATTCATAGGATTGAATTGAATTTTTTTCTATTTAAGTTCAAAATAATGTTGTTGTTAGTTGGCACTGAGTAGAGTTTGTTATTGTTATGTGCTGTTGAGTTGCCTGTGACTCATAATGACGCTATGTACAACAGACCAAAACCCTGCTCTATCTTGTGCCAATCTTACTGTCTCTGATACACCTACCCCCCATTACCCCAGTCACTGAATCAATCCATGTCATCAAGGGTCTTCCTCTCTTGGGTTGTCCCTCCACCCTTCCAAGCATAACATCCCTCTCCAAGGATTGGTCTCTCCTTGAACGTGTCCAAAGTATGTCAGACAAAGCTTCAGAATCCTTGCCTCCAAGGAGCAACCTAGTCTCATCCTCTCTAGGATGAACCTGTTTGTTCTCCTAGCAGTCCATGGTATATTCAATACTCTTCTCCAGCACCACAGCTCAAAGGCATCAATTCTCCTTCTGGAATCTCTAGTCATGGTCCAGCTTTCTGATGTAGAGGTAGTAACCCTATAATAACACAATGTTGTTGTTTGCCGTTGAATCAGAGCTTACCCTCCAGCAGGTTTTCGGAGGCAGTAAATCACACAAGAGAGATTGTCCATCCCTCTCTCACAGAGCATTTGGTAGAGGTGATGGAAATATTGGAAGCTTTGGAAGTAGCATGTCTTAGTTCAAACTCTAGCCCTACTGCTTAGTACGTTGTATGACTGACTATAGGCAAATTTCTTAACCCACCTCATTGTAAGTGTGTTTCATAACAGATCTATGGCCAAATAATGACAAGATTTCATTAATGGTATGGAAAACATCCTGAGAGATTTATACTAAACGGTTACAGTATCTAGGGACACATTTTATATAAATGTATTTTTAATACTACTTGCATTTTTTTTTCTCTAGTGATGTTGAATTTCTTCTTTAACTTAAAATTTTAAAGTTTGGTTTTTGATGTTACAACTCTAAGTTTAAGCTCATGTTGTTCCTTATATCCAGAACAAATGTCAGGACCTTCTCCATCTTCAAGATCCAGATAAAATGCTGTCTGCTCTTGCCAGATGATATTTCCTCCTTTGAACTTCTATAACATTATATGTTATTCTTCAGGCCTTTAAAAGTATTTACATACTCAACTTATTCTTTCTTATAGGTTTATAAGGGGAGCTCTAGTAGCCTAATGGGTATGAAATTATGCTGCCAACACAAAGGCTTATAGCTCGAATCTCCCAGCTGCCTCAAGGGAGAGAGATGAACAGTCTCCTTTGTGTGATTTATAACCTTTGTAAAACCACTAGAAAGTCAGCTGTGAGTCAGTTCTGACTCAGTGGTACATAAACAACAATGGTAGGTTCATGGTCATCAAGGGTCCTTACTGTCCTGAGAGGTAGGCATTTTATTTTGGAAGCAGAGGGCTTAAATACATATTTGTATGGGTAAATAGATTAATATACAGACAAATAGAACAAAAGAAGAAGGGAATTAGCAAAAATTTCTCCTTAAGAGCCAGTATATATTTCCATGGTATTTTTTACAAGTATAAAGCTTGTTCTCATGAAGGGTATTTTTCTAGTTCTTCATTATGTAAATTTCTTGTTCTATATTATGTCTTCCCTACCCTGAGGGAAGGGAGCTCTGGTGGCCTAGTGGCAAGAAGCAGTGCTGTAATCTCAAAGGCACAGGGTTTGAGGCCAACAGTTGCTCCATGGAAGAAGGATGGGCAATTTCCTCCCATGTGATTAACTGCCTCTGAAAACCCGGTGGAGGGTCAGCTATGGGTCATTTCCAACTCTATGGTACATGACAAGGCCATCACCCTAAGGCCATTGCAGGAAATTTGTCCCACATACGCCAGGTCTGCTCCTTGTAGGCAAAGATGGCTAAGCTTTGTCTCATATACTTTAGGCATGTTGTTAAGAAAGGCTTTTCTTCAGAAAGGAACATCATGCTTAGCAAGGTGGAGGATCAGAGAAAATAAGGATCCTCAGTGAGATGGATTGGCACAGTGACTTTAACAGTGGGCCCAAGTATGTCAGATAATGAGGATGACACAGGACAGGACGAGATTCAGATCTGTTGTTCACTGGGTTACTATGAGTCATACTCAACTTGAATCTCCCTAGCAACAACCACCACCGCTCTGCTGAAAGGGCATATTTTGAACCCAATGACTTCAACTCCTCTCAGTCAGTGGACGTTTAACCCAAGATCATCCAAACTGGAGATTAGCTTCGATTCTGCTCAAACAGGGACAGACAAGACTATCCAGATCCTTCTCTCAAAAATGTAGATTAGAAAATGTGGAGAGAGACAAGCAGTACCAAGGACTGACCCTGACAAATTCACAAAGGGGAGGGAGAAGGAGCAAGGGAGAAAGCTTGAGCCTTTCTCTCATTTTCCCATTAGGCAGAATTGTTGTTGTTGTTGTTGTTATGTGCCGTCGAGTCGCTTGCGACTCATAGCAACCCTATGTACAACAGCCCTAAACTCTGCTCTGTCCTGTGCCAATCACACTGCCTCTGGCACTCCCATCCCGATTATCCCAGTCACTGAATAAATCCACCTCATAGAGGGCCTTCCCCTCCTGCGCCGTCCCTCCACCCTCCCAAGCATGATGTCCTTCTCCAAGGACCGGTCTCTCCTCACATGTCCAAAGTATGTTAGACGGAGCCTCAGAATCCTTGCCTCCAAGGAGCCACCCAGTTTAACCCTTTCCAGGACGAATCTGTTTGTCTTCCTAGCAGTCCATGGTATTCTCAATACTCTTCTCCAGCACCACAGCTCAAAGGCATCAATTCTCCTTCTATCCTTTTGGTCATTGTCCAACCAGAAAGAATCATGAGCAGCCTGAAACTATGATAAATCATTCTACAAACAAGCAGAAGCAAAGAACTAATGCAAAAAAGATTGAGAGTGGAGGCTTAAAAAAAGAGCAAGGGCCACAAACTAGTATAAAATTAAAACGAAAATTTAAAAAATAAAAATAATGTATATGAATGTATGAAAGATTGTATAAAACACAATATATATGAATGAACTATAATGTAAATATTATGTGAAAACCAATAAAAATATTTTTTAAATTAGAAAAAAAAGAGCAAGGGCCATGTGGGCACGGCCATATCAGAGCTTTACCAACATCACAAAGGGGAACTGTCCCCAACAACAATATCAACAACACAAAACTAATTCCCATAGGGTTAAACATGTCCTCCAAGCTCCTGTACCTCTATCTACTCATCTCAACACCAATCTTACTGCTTTACTAAGTCTAAAACCCAATGCAGTAGTTTACAGACAACACAGGACCATATTAGGGGCATCAAAAGGCTGCAGTTCAGGTTAGTAGCAGAATACAAGGGAGATCTAGTGGCCTAGTGGTAAGAAGCTGAGCAATACGTCCAAAGGCAAACAGTTCGAATCCACACAAGAGAAGGAGAAAACTGGGAAATCTCCTCCCATGTGATTAACTGCCTCTGAAAACCTGCTGGAGGCTCAGCTGTGGGTCTGTTCCAACTTGATAGCAACAATACAGTCACTCAGTCAGGATAGCTTCCAGGGTGTGCTCACAGGCACCACAGCCTTAAACCTCCTGGCTTAAGACCAGTGTTGAAAAACTCTTGAGCCTGGCATTTATGTCGCTCCTGCTCTCCAGTTGTCTGACAAACTTGGGAAAGGCTCCTCATTCTAGTTCCATGGGGATAGCAGGTTGGCTCTGTTTCACGTCAGGTCTCTGGTTCTCTGCTGCAACTGCTATGGCATCTTCTGCCAGAAGCCCTAATCTTCCTGATACAAGAATCTCTGGCCCCAAAGGACATGTTGCATTCTCTTGCTGCTTCTTTCCTGGTGGTGAGGTTTCTCCAGTTCTTCTATGGGGCCCATTCCATTTAATGATGAGACTAGCCAATCCCCTTAAGGATAGGCCAACACACCCTATTCCTGGCCATCTACACGGCAAAGTAAGTCAATAGATGGGAAGCTATTTTGAACAGTAATTGCTAACTGCTAGCTGCTAACTCATAGTTAGAGAACATGTAAATCAATCCTTCTAAAAGAAACAAGGACAAAGTTTAAGTCATGTTACTGGTAAAGTATCAAATAAAGAGTTGGGTACACTTGTGAATGAGATCGCTCACATTTCCAAACTTCATTCAACATCTTGTTTCCAAACAGGCCTCATCTTTGATTCCCATCAGGTTCCTATCTTCTTCAGTAGCGTTACCAAAAACAGAAGCAAAAGTACCTCACTAATTCTGCTAATCTTAGTCTATATCTGTCACTTGCAAAGAAAGGAAGATAGCAACATAGTTTTGGTCATAAGACTGAGCCACAGATCAAGAGTATGCATCTATCTAGTTCTTCTAGAACTTAAAACCATGGACAGTAAGTATAATAACCCACTGAGTATTTAATTTTTGCCATGTTTACAAATGAAGGGACTTCCGAAAGTATATTTCCTTCTTAAGCAAGGCTTTCCGAAACATTTTTTATGGGACACATAAAAAATTAGATTTTACCAGCAGACTGATATACATGGAGATGTCTTTCCACCGTCAAGGAATAAGCCTACCTTAGACAGTCTGCCTCCAGCCTCCCTGAGAGCGAAGAAGGTCTTTGTCTCTTGCAGACTTATTCCCCTTTTCTGTCATATTCAGTGGAAAATTCTACCTTGGATCATTGGTCTAACACTTATGCAACTTATGCCTTTATATAAAGAGTGTATCTAGTCCCATTTTGAAAGAATTAACACTTTCTTATTCAGTTCAGTACATCATCAATTTTATGTATACTTAACAATAAAAGAATAACTTCTCTCATAAGTTTACCTCTGAGTCTACAGAAGTCTAGTATTTGTCTATAAGGCAGAAATTGTCATAACCCTCCCCATACCATGGTTCTAAGGAAGATTAGATCCCTTCTTTGCAACTTAAGGATGTCTGATGCCAAAAATAAAAAATAGTTTTTATTTTCTCTCCCCTGCTAACCTCAACTGATTGGTGGCAGCTGCCTGAAGCATGGAGTTGAGAATGTTGTGGGGTTGCAAGGGGGTGGAATGGAGATTTGACAACCATCATGCCTTAGAGTGCACGCAGTAAGAATCTGATGGATGTTCTTTAATAACCTTTGGGCACAAGGGAACATTTCCAGGCTCTTCCAGGCAAAGCAAGCATGGAATAATTCACCCTCTGAATTGCTTTCTCTTAGTTGACAGTTTATTGCTTAAATTCTGCATGATTCCCAGAAATGTGCTAGTTGGAGAAAATTAATGATTACCCAAGTAGATCTTTTAGGTGTTGTTATTGTTGGATGTTGTTAAGTCAGCTCAAACTAATGGAGATCTTATGTATAACAAAACGAAGTGATGCTGGAACTGCACTGTTTGAGCCCCTTGTTTTGTCTGCTGTATCCGTTCATCTTGTGGAAGGTTTCCCTTATCTCCACTGACCATCTCCTTTAATGAACCATGATGACTTGTCCTAGTGAATGATTTTTCCTGTTGACATAACCAGGAAAGAGTCAGCAAGATGAAATTTTACCATCCTTCCTTCTAAGGTACAGTGCGGTTGTGTTTTATCTAATACTGATTTGTTCATACTTTTGGCAGTTCATGGTATATTCAGCATTTTTCAACGACTCCACAATTCAAATACATCAATTATTCTTTTGTTTTCCTTTTTCATTGTCCAACTTTCACATGCTTTATGAGATCATTGAAAAGACCAAGGCTTAGTTCAGATGTATTTTAGTCATCCTAATGGTATCTTTGTAGATAAAGATGTCCCTTTTGCAAAAAAAAATAAAAAAATCTAGAGTGGCCAACACATATTGAGGGCTTTTTATGTGCCTGGATATTGTTTTATAACTTTTCAATCAATAAAAAAATCTATCAACTCATTTAATCATAATAGTAAACTTTGAGGAATATATTATTATTATCCTCTTATAAGTGAGAAAAATACATAACAAAGCTAAGAGTTCAATTAGAACTTTCTTCTACCCTCAATGGCTTGAAACAGGTACCATTATTATTCCTGTTTACTTCTGCTTCAGAGATCTGACCTGTAATATGAAAAACTATAATGCTCGACTTGAGCCCCATTTATTCTGCTTTGAGACTGATGTTCCATAAAAGTGTGTCAGCTCTAGTGGAACTCAATTTTACAGTCTCAGAATCATCTCTTATGATTGACAAGTTACAACATTTAAGAAAACAAATGCTAAAAAAAGAAAAGAAAAGAAATGCTCCTTATTTTAGGGAAACAGCTGTATCTGGACTTGATAAGAACAGATGTCAAAACCAAATCTCTTGCCATGTAGACCAGTATAACTGACTCCTAGCAACGCTGTAGGACAAAGTAGAAGGTCCCCATTGGGTTTCTAAGGTTGTAAATCTTTACTGGATCAGACAGTCACATCTTACAACCTTGTAGCAGCTAGTGGGTGGATTCAAACCACCAACCTTTCAGTTAGCAACTGGGTATTTAACAACTGCACCACCATGACTCCTTCAAACAATTGCAAGAGTTTATAAGGCTTTTAAAAATATGGGGCACGTATGCTCAGGGGTTAGTGTTGGAGGTGTATTGGTTTTGGGGGGGTTTGTTTTGGTTTGGGGAGGTTTGGTTGGGTTTTGGTTTTTGTTTGTTTGGGGTTTGGGGTGTTTTGGTGGTTTTTTTTTTCATTTTTGCTTTGTACATTCACAAGAGGACAAACAAGGGCTTCATTTGGAACCATTTGTAGGAACTGTGAAGGGCTTTTGGGTTGAGTTAGAAGTCTTGACAGAACTCCATTGCCTTTGTTCATGTTCATGTACATGTAATAACTGTTCCATATAGGAAAATAGTGAACTCAGAGATATTCATGAGACGGAACAGTTAAGAACTATAAATGAATCATTAGGGAGCTGGATGTTGGCAGAGTTTTCTATCAGGAACCAGATTACCTCCCTCTATTTTCATTTCTTTTTATTCTTCCCTGTCCACCCCTCCTTTCTTCCCCCCCCACCACCACTTTCAGCATTGCCAAGAATTAAATTATCCCCAGTAAATAGATTAAGCAAGATCTCAGAACTCCCCAATCAAAGTAAAACTATTACAGTGATTTCTGTGCAAATTTTAAAATGTGCACATGAGACTGTCAGATATTGGTGAATGATGTATGCCATAAATTGCACAGTAATTGACCTTTTGTTTCTACACAGCTGTGCTAGTTTTACCTTTTATAATCGTATCTAGAGACATAATCATAAGAAATGTATTCATTTCCTAAATGCCTACCATATCTGTAGGTACATTGCATATGGTGCCTCATCAGCTTCTGAAAAAATATACTATCCCCATTTTATAGATGAGTATATTGAGGTCCAGAAAGTTGTGACTCTCCTAATATCTCCCAGCAACCAGATCTCAATTTTAAACCATGTATGGTCTGCTTAACTCCAAGCATTTCAAGTGTGTCCATGCCAGGCACCTTATACAGAATGTTTCTGTTGATATTTCATCAAATTAGCAAAGAGGATTTACAAGATATGTGATTTCTCTGACTTTCACATTCCATAAAGTACTGAAAGTAATACCAGCCTTTAAGGATTTTCAAGGAAATAAAGCACAATATCTAACACGAGAAAGGATTGCTGTATGGTAGCTAAATAAAGTTACATGATTTCTGCCCTGTAGTGAAACCAAATGTTTGCAGTGCAAAGATGCACTTGTTTAAGACTAAATACCTTAAAATACGCAAACTAATGCCAGTGTTTCTCCTCCTATTTACAGAATGTTAATCATTGGTCTATATTCCATAAAAACACTATACTATACTATACTATACTATACTATACTATACTATACTATACTACAACTATATTCTACTCTACTATACTACACTATACTAGTTAGAATGAGTAAAGTTAGCTGCTATAATAGACAAAACAAAAAAACCTTAATGTTAAGTAGAACTCAACCAAGTGTTGCTACCTGGCAGACAGCCTTCCGCTTGGTCATTCAGATACTTAGGTTCCTGCAATCTTATAACTGCACCCTCTTCTGTATCCTCGGAGTCATCTTCATTCAGCCTGCAAAAGAAGAAAGGTAGCAAGGGCAGTGGCATGACAGCTTCTTAACTCTTTAGTCCAAAAATGACACACATCATTTGGCTTATGATAAAAAACTTGGTTTTTTATCTTATCTAATTACAACAAAGACTAGGATATGTAATTAAATTACACTTAGGAGGAAAAGAAATAGTTTTGTTCTACTGAGAAGTTTAAAAAATATTGAGTGAAAACTTACAAGTGATCTCATCCTTAAAGTATTTATTGTGTGTATTGTTAGTAAATACCATATATTAGACCAAACCCAACACATTCATCTTCTCATTTCTCTCTGTCTTCAACCTCTGAAAGAGGTATTACACATCTAAAGTCTATTGTATTAAACCCTTGAGGAGAGGTATGTTTTGGAATTGCAGATTTTAGAAGAGTTGGTGGTGATGTTATGCACCATCAAGTAAGACCTAATTATAGTTGACCCTCTTGTGAGTTTTCAGAGGCAATAAATAAATCTCTGGGGAGGAGATTGCTGGTCCGTATGACTTCTTTTTTTTTCAGAATAGTAAATTTTTTTTAGTATGCATATGATTATCCATATACATTGTGTTTTATTCACGTACATAGTTGGATTTGTGTGTGTGTGTGTGTGTGTGTGTGTGTGTGTGTGTGTGTTTCACCCTTTTCTTCATTGACTGTATGTTTCATGCAATCATTCCCATACATTGTGTTTGGGGTGTTTTGGGGGTTGCGTTTGTATGTGGGGTTTTTTTTTCCCACTCAGCAATCGTGGGACTCACCGCGAGTAGATGGACAGGTGCGAGGATTTTAATTTTAGGAATAATAGACCCCAACCTACACACACACACCCCCAACCTCGGGGACAAAGGATATGCAGACACAGAGCCAAAAAGCGTAAGGGTGAATCTGAAAGGACAGGAAAGTCTCCCATACATTGCATTTTATAAAATTAATCACCTTTGGACTATTGCCACCCTTACCCTGTCTTTTCAGGTCCCCACCAAATCTTTCCAATTTCTTTTACCCGCACTGAATTGTGCGACCCTGTGATTTCCCCCTGACCCATCCTCACCCCTCTGCTCCCACCCCTTCCTTCCCCCTTGAACTCCCATATACATTTTACTAGTTATCCTTCTATTTTTACAATAATGGTCTTCTTTTTAATACATGAATATTCTCATGAATAATGGTTGTTGTTGTTATTGTGTACCATGGAGCTGGAACAGGCACATATTTGACCGTCCAAAGGGTTTTCAGAGACATTTAATGACATGGGCATAGATTGCCCATCTTTCTTCCACAGAGCAGCTGGTGGAATCAAACCACCTGCCTTTGAGTTGGCAGCCCAACTCCTTACCACTAAGCCAGACTATAAATCACCTTAGCAAGTTCATGTCAGATTTTGCTCATAGGTGAGTGAGTGTGTGTTAAACAGAGAAGGAAACGGAATTTTTATTGCACTTTGAGTTTTGCAGATAAGGGATTATGGACCTCTATTATCATCCCTCTTTTACATTTCAGGAAATTAAGAATTAGAAAAGTTAATTCCTTTCACAACAGTATCACAATTTAGTCTTATCTGCATTTCAAACCCACAAATGTCAAGGTCACTAACAATGAGCACTTAGCTATCATCTTTCCAGTTACTGATTTTAAAGTATCTGGGCAGACTTGGAAGGTGTTACAGGTTTGATCCCAGACCACTGCAATAAAGCAAAATCCCAAAAAAGTGAGTTATAAGAATGTTTTTTGTTTCCTCTCTGGAAGCTTGAATCTATCAGCCACTCTGAGGGGGAAAGCAGGGAAATCTCTTTTGTGATTTGCAGTCTCAGGAACGTGTGGAAGGAACAGCTATGAGTTGGTTTCAGCTTGACAGCAATAGGCAGGGGCAAGGGGATTGTTGTTGTTGTTGTTGTT
>NW_006399818.1:10047410-10054438 GCF_000299155.1 Elephantulus edwardii
GCAATATTTATCGGTCAAAGGTGATGCATCCTGTAGAAATAAACATAGGTGTGCATATATCTGCTTGGGTGGCAGTTATGGTTTCTTTAAAGTATATTCCCAGTAGTGGCATTGCTGGGTCAAATGGTATTTCTATTTGCAACTTTTTGAGAAAGCACCGTACAGCCTTCCATAGTGGTTGCACCATTTTACACTCCCACAAACAGTGAATAAGAGTTCCAGTTTCTACACAACCCCACCACAATTTGTTGTTTGCTGTTCTGTTAAATTTTGCTGTTCTTACTGGGGTGAGAGGATACCTCATAGTTGTTTTGATTTGCATCTCTCTTAGAGCTAGGGATTTTGAACATTTCTTCATGTATTTGTCTGCCATCTGAATGTCTTCTTTGGTGAAGTGTCTGTTCATATACTGTGCCCATTTTTCAATTGGGTTGTTTATCTTGTTGTGGTTCATTGTGCTTGCCAAATCCTCAAAATGAACCTTGTCAGGTGAAGTTTCACTACCTAGAAACCGTAGTGTTAGAGGATGCCCACAGAAGCACCTGCCGTTTTCCACAATGACACAGCTAACAGTGTTGCTTCCCTTTTGTTTGAAATGTCTTTGTCTCTTCTGTTTTTGTTCCAGCCACAGTTTTCCTGGAGTTTTGGAAAAGACGGAGAGCAGTAATTGCTTACGACTGGGACTTGATAGACTGGGAAGAAGAGGAGGTTTGTATCATTTACCTAGAAATTTTTCTTTTAAATGAATCACCGAGAAGTTCATGGTCCTCTTGAGTCATCGTCGTTTGCTCTTTGGTACAAGTCAGGTTTACTCATCAAATGTTTTTAACCCCTATCTTTGAAGGAAATTTCAGGCAATTAAAAATAAATGGCAGAATTGTTTTTAAAGGCCAACTGACAACTCCTTGGAATAAAATCTCATGTCTGAGTAAAGTGAATTTCACTTGTGGGCAGAGGCATCAGAAGAATTGGGAGTACAATTTGTTTCATTTTCTTTACTATGTTTTAATTTAAGCAGAGAGTATTCATTTGTTCTTTATTTATTCAGAGAGAGACTTGGAACGTGGAAGCAAGCTTCCTAACAGGTCTGATACTCCAACAAAACAATTCTGTGCATATCTCGTACCTAGAGTGTAAGGGAGCTCAGAGATGTTGCATTAAGGGGTAAATGGTGAGGGGGAAATGCTTCTCAGATGATCTCCATAATAGCTGTGCCTAAACAGAGGGTCAGCTTCAGGCAGAACTGACTGAAAGGGGTAAACTCATTCCCCACACATTACCCTGCCTTTAAAGCAAGTACCTTGTACTGTCTCATAATTTTGTGTCTTCTTTTGATACTCTCTTCTTTTCCCATTCTAGTCAGAAGTTTCAAGTATTCATGCAGCCACTGTCTTAAGTTCTCTGGAAAAACAGAATCAGTGGGAGGGAGGGAAGGAGGGATGGATGATAGATAGATAGATAGATAGATAGATAGATAGATAGATAGATAGATAGATTTCTTTTTTTCCCATTCTTTTCCATGTTAGCTGTAATTTATTTTGGTTCACATGGTCACATTCAGTTGTATAATCCACAAAGCACAAGCATACTTCCTTCTGGTATTCTCTCCTTACAGCCAAGATCCATTTAACATCAGCAATGATATCCCTTGTGCCACGGCTTCTTCCGAATCTTGCCTCCATTTCTGGAAGTTTCCTATCAATAAGATGAGTTTATTTCAAGGAATTGTTGCTGTTTGGTAAACTCTGACTCATATCTCAACAACCTCCTGTATAGCAGAATAGAACACTCCCTGGTCCTGAGTCATGCTCACAG
Organism: Elephantulus edwardii; assembly: GCF_000299155.1. Classification (NCBI taxonomy): domain Eukaryota; kingdom Metazoa; phylum Chordata; class Mammalia; order Macroscelidea; family Macroscelididae; genus Elephantulus; species Elephantulus edwardii. Next base: position 10,049,226 of record NW_006399818.1, read on the forward strand.
ATAGAGCTGTTTGAGTCACTGTGTCTTTCCACCTCATTAAAGGTCTTCCCCTTTTTTCCTCTTCTGGCCCTATTCCAAGAATGATTTTTGAGTTTTTGTTTGTGGTGTATCATCGAGTCTGAAGTGTCATAAGTTATAGCTTACCCTCCAGAAGGTTTTCAGAGGTAGTTTAATTGTACAGGAGGAGATTACCCATCTTTCTCCTGTGGAGTAGCTGGTGGATTTGAACCACCTGCCTTTGGGATTGCAGTGCAGCTTCTTGCCACTAGGCCACTAGTTCTGTCCAAAGTAAGTGAGACAGACATCCTCCTTTCTAAAGAGTATTCTGGCAACTCTTTCCAAGACAGATTCACTTTAGTCTTCCTTGGGAACTGGTGGCTTAGTGGGAAGGAGTTGTGCTGCCTAGAGTATGCACTGTTTGAATCCACAAGTCAGTGGGAAAAAGATGGCCCTCAACTTCCATGCACTTTACTGCCTATGAAAACCCAATGTAGGGTCAGCTGGGAGTCAGTTCTGACTCAATGACACCTTACAACAACAACATTCATTATCCAGTTTTTACAAGCATAGGAAGGCACCCCTTGACCTGTTGTGGGGTACAGGCACCGGGGCGGTCTAGCACAGCCTTCTGGAACTGCCGTTGTGCTGTCTCTTATTCCCTATGTTGTTCATGGGAAAGGCCTCTGGGTGAGATGAAAAATGTTTTTATCCTGAAACAGAGTCACACTCAGCAACAGTGTAATCCTGGACAAATTACTTCCCCTTTGGGCTATTTTCATCTGTAAAGAAAGAAGTATTACATTTCCCCTTTACAGCTACAAAGAATAACCCTGCTTAAGTAATTTTGACATTTATGATGGGCCCAAAGTGTATGTGCCTTAAGGTTAAACAAATCCCTTATACCTCTATACCCATACATCTACCTAGACCCTGTTTAAATAGAAGCTTGGAGTGCTGATTCATTCTCTCTCATAGCATAGCTCAGTAGAGGAGCCTACATCAGTACCTCTGTGAGGTTCTACTTTTCAGTTTGAAATTCACTGTGGGAATGCCCTTAACTCTCAGCTTGCTGTATGGAAAACCCTACCCTCAATGCATGGCTTCTCTGAGGGAATGCAGGATGGATGCAGTTTCCACATGGAGCTCAGAACTAAACCCATCACCCTCAAACTGATTCAGACTCACAGCAGCCCTACAAGGCACAGTAGAACTGTCCCATTGGGTTTCCAAAGCTTTTTGTGGGGGCGGACGACCACGTCTTTTTCCCACAGAGTGGCTGGTGGGTTCAAACTGCTGAACTTCTGTTTAGAAACCATATGTTTAACCACTGTATCACCAGCGCTCCTTTACAATGGCACTTTTAGTCTGATAATTTCTGTTCTCCCGAAACAGAAGATCCTAAGTCAGCTCTGTCCTGTCCTGTGATAGCAGTGGAACTGCCTGAAAAGAAGTGGAAGGCAGAGCCTGCACCCTGCCGCCCCTTCTAGGACCCGTGGCCGAGTGAAGCCCAGCACCCTCCGGCACGAGCTGGGCCCAGCTGACTGGAGCCTGCCCTGCCGTCTGAACCAGATGCTGCTCCCAACTGTGTCCCACTTTTCATTTCTACCTGGATTAACTCCATTCTCCCAGAGTTTCTGCTCATTTTCTTTCCTCTTCCAACACACTCAAATAGAACATGTACTTAATTAACCAGGGCCATTCAGCATACCATCTTGCTGATTGCCTTCTCCTAATCCTTTAATTGCTTTTCAGTCAGAAGCTGTGCACATAGGGATAAGGCTCAGTGGAATAAAATCTCAGCTTGATTTTGAATTGGAGGAACCTTGATTTTTTTTACCTTGATTTGAAAGACTTCTAGCTTGTTTTCAGAGTCAATGAAGAATCCATTGAAATTATATTGGCTAAGTTGACCTATTCCCATCGGTGCTTACCTTAAAAATCAATTCAGCATGTCTTTAGATGCCTCAGTCTAAAAGAGAGAGCTCTAGTGGCTTCATGGTAAGGAGGTGGGCTGCAACCCAAAGGTACACAGTTCAAACCCACCAGCAGGTCAACAGGAGAAAGATGAGCAGTCCTTTCCCATGCAGTTACCTACCTCTGAAAACCCACTGAAGGCTCAGCTATGGCTCAGCTCTGACTCGACAGCACACAGCAAGTATGATATAGAGAGAGCTCTGGACTATAGAGTCCACAGTGAGTTGCACAGCTAACTTAAAGACCACACATCTCTGGTGGTTCAAATCTATCAGAGGCTACTCTGGGAAGATGTGCACATTCCCCTGCCCCCATTGCTGTTTACAGCTTTGAAAACTTGGTGGTGGTCTGTGATGCCTCAGAACCAGTTTGACAGCACTGAGTTCGAGTTGCATCATGCCAATTCATAGCATCCCTACCTGTTGCAGTGTGGAAGTGCTACGCACAGTAGGATTTTTAAGGCTGTAGCCTTTGGGAAGAACATTGCCAGGCCTTTCTTCCAAGGCACTTCTTAATGTGTTTCAATCATCAGCTTCTCAGTTAGCTGCTAAGTTCTCATCCATTTGTGCCATGCAGGGATTCCTGAGTTCCTTATTGGTCAATATTTCCAATTTCTTTCTTTAAACATTGTTTAATAAGGTAACAGAAAAGCTTGTTAATCTAAACTACATTAGCTTTAGGCTTGAGTGTGTCAGAGATAGTGAGAATGGCACAAAATAGGACAGGGTTCAGTTGTTTATAGGGTCACTATGAGTCCTACTCTTCTGAATGACACCTACCAACAATTTCTTTCTCATTTTCATTTATAGACATTCATTTCTTTTCTAGCTTTCATTCTTTGGGTGTCTCTCAAGTGAGAGGGTTCCAAACATTTAAACTTTGGTCTCCAAACTCACCTCATAGGTGAACTTGTGTGATAGCTGTTTTATGATAGAAAAATAGATCTTTTTCCTTTTTTTAGTTTGACATTTTATTAGTAAGTCTGTAGCATATCCACACCTAGTATCCTAAATCACTGTGAAGAATAGCAAAGGCAGGTTGGGGGGTTGAGGAAGGACCCAGACTATATGGAAAAAAGCAAGAACATAAAACATGACAGCAAAAAAACCAGAAAAGGATAGGAAAGTAAGGTGAACAGAAATGAAGAATACAGAGGAAGCAAGGAAAGTGCTGTTACATTATGGGGATTGGAATTGGTGTCACAGACCAAATGTGATGAATTGTTGAATTGATGACCAATTTGCACTGTAAACTTCTATACAAATCACAATAAAAATTTCACAAAAATTATGATGACAAGGCCATCTACAATATGGGTAACAGTGGATATAAATGTGTTCTGAAAGGCTTTTAATTTTATTCAGTATGAATTCTATATTAGAACTAGCAATGTAAGACTTTATTATATTTAATATAATAAAGATTAGAGTATAATTTTCTTTAAGCCAAAGACCTTATCAATCTTGAAGGCCAAGAACAAGTTCTCAGCTATGTAATTCCTAAGTTACAGCTGTGCATTTGAATAGGTATTTGTAAAGAATAATTCACTGGTTTTGCAAAATTCTGTTATGTGATCTCTGTCACTTCTGTTAGCATGCTGTTGTTGTGTGCCGTCAAGTCACCTCTTAGCGACTCTGTGTACAACAGCTCTGAAGCATGGCTTGTCCTGATCCAGTCTCACTGACTTCAACACATCTACTCCCATTGTCCTAGAAATTATATCAATCCATCTCATCTGGGTCTTCCTCTCCTGTGTTGTCCCTCCACCTTTCTGAGCATGATGTCCTTCTGTAAGGATCTGTCCCTCCTGGCCACATGCCTAATGTATGTGAGACAGAGCTTGAAAATCCTAGCTCCCAAGGAGAAACTTGATTTCACCCTCTCCTAGACAAAACTATTTGTTTTCTTGATGGTCCATGTTATATTCAAGACTCTTCTCCAGCACCACAGCTCAAAGACGTCAATTCTTCTCCTGTCATCCTTAGTCATTATCCAACTCTCTGATGCATAACAAATAATTGTAAAGACCATGGCCTGGACCAGACAGGCACACCTTAGACTCTAGACTGACATCATTGCTTCTCAGTACTCTGTAAAGGTCCGTGGCATAGCCATAATTTATTATTGTTTGAGCTTTTTTTCCTTATTATGTGAGCACCTACTCAATATACAAAAATGTGTCTGTCCTCTAGGAAGAAATACGGCCCCAGTTTGAAGCCAAGTATTCCAAGAAAGAGCGGATGAACCCTATTTCAGGGAAGCCAGAACCTTATCAAGCATTTGCAGATAAATGCAGCAGACTCATCGTTTCTGCGTCTGGAATATTTTTTATGGTTTGAAACTCTTTGCTTTTTAACATATATACAATATATATTTGTGCTATAATGTACCAGTTTGAATTATATAATAGTCACAGTACTATTAGACAGCAAAGTCCTGGCAAACTTCTTTGTATATGATGTTATTTAAACCTCATAGCTAATCCACACTGGGTCTGAAGGTGACATTGGCATGACATGTGACAGCTGGAGCAGCTGAAGCTTCAGAAAGTGAAAGGCTTTGCCTCAGGGTCACCCAGAAAGTGGCCAAAGTGACACATGAACTTACACCAACTAGTAATTCCATTTTATTTCCACCTGGTCCCTGTACCATGTTGAAAAGAACTGAAAATGTGGCAGGACCTAAACTGTTTTTCAGACTTTTTTGAAATATACTAATGTTCATGAAGCAAGAAGTAAATTTCCCATCGGGACCACTGCATATGCTGTGCAAATTTATATGTAAAACTGAATAACTGAAGCGAGGCTTACTTCCCCCCCCAACTTACAGTTGTGATGTTTATTAGAGAAATAGTTCGAGTAATGAGTAAGGCAAAGACTATCACACCATGCAAGTGTAGGTTTAGTCCAGCAGTCCCAAGTCAAATTAACAAGGCACAATTCCTTAATTAGTAAAAATCCAGCAATACTTACTTTTGCTCTATGCAGTGTATTCTGATATTTTCTGTTCTCTTGTTTGAAGAAAATAAAATAGAAAAGCCTTAGTGCTGTCAAGATGATGCCTACACATTCCTGCTCACAGCAATTGGATTCCTGAGGCTGTGAACCTTTCTGAGAGAAGATAGTGCATAGTTCTCCCATGGAGGGGCTGGTGGATCCGAACTGCTGACCGCAGGGTTAGCAGCCTGCACAATGCCACCAGAGCTCTTTTTTCATTTTTATTAGTTTATTTTTATATTA
>NW_006399818.1:10054538-10056585 GCF_000299155.1 Elephantulus edwardii
ACCTCATAGAGGGCCTTCCCCTTCTGCACCGTCCCTCCACCTTCGCAAGCATTATATTCCTCTCCAAGGGCCAGTCTCACCTCGCATCATGTCCAAAGTATGTCAGACAAAGCCTCAGAATCTTTGACTCCAAGGAGCAGCCTGGTCTAAACCTCTCCAGGATAATCTGTTTGTTGTCTTGGCAGTCCATGGTGCTTTCAATACTCTTCTCCAGCACCACAGCTCAAAGGCATCAATTCTCCTTCTATTACTTTACTACGGAACTCTGGTTGCCTGTTGGATAAAGAAGTGTCCAAAGGTAGTGACTTTCTGACAGTTCAAATCTCCCGGCAGCTCAAAGGAAAAAGGATGGATAGTCTCCTCCCATGCATTATAATGCCTCTGAAAACTCATTGGGGGGTGAAATGTGAATTGAATCTAACTCACCAGCAATGTGGGGTGGTTGGGTTTGTTGTTTTTTGTTTTGTTTTTTGTTTTATAACCTATGACAGAAACCCATTTGCATAATATATCAAGCTGCTGACCAAATGGTTAGCAGTTCAAACCCACCAGCCACGTCACTGGAGAAAGAGGGGCTGTTTCCTCCCATCAAGACTTACAGTAGTTAAAACAGTTATGAGATATCATCTCATCCCAAACTGAATAGCAAAATTTAACAGAACAGCAAACAACAAATGCTGGCAAGGTTGTGGAGAAATTGGAACCCTTATTCACCGTTGGTAGGAGTGTAAAATGGTGCAACCACTGTGGAAGGCAGAATGGTGCTTTCTCAAAAAGTTGCAAATAGAAATACCGTTTGACCCAGCAATTCCACTACTGGGAATATACCCCAAAAAGACCATAACTGACATCCAAGCAGATATATACACACCCATGTTTATCACAGCTTTGTTCACAATAGCAAGGAGTTGGAAACAACCTAAGTGCCATCAACAAACAAATGGATAGAAAAGCTGTGGTATATTCACATGGAATACTACGCTGCATTGAAAAACAAGGAACTCATGCAATATTATTCAAAATGGGTGACCCTCTAGGACATTAGTATGAATGTTAGAATGAAGTATCTCAGTCACAAAAGGACAATTACTGCATGGTGCCAGTGTTGTAAAACAGAACTGACATTGGGGTTGGGGAGAGACTGAGAAAGATGGGGTAAATAATGTATACTGCATTGAAACAGATGAGGGAGAAAACTGTTTAAAAGGGATATGTGATGAGGTATTTTTGTCATGACAGGAGTCTAGAGCAAAGGCTGCATGGTGGAATGGACCTGGGGGAGGGTTTGTAAAACAATGAAAGAATTTTTGTTTTACTTTTCCAAGAGGGTAGTGTTCTGGGGGGGAGGGTTGAGAGGGGAGAAAAGTACAAAAATGAATGAATGGAAATCCAAAGTCTCTGTAAATTTTTACTGAAATTAATAATAAATTTAAATTTTAAAAAACTTAGAGTGGATTCATTGTGAGTTGGAACCAACTTCATGGTTTTTTAAGTTTGCAGTCACATTATGTAAAAGTTTTCAATATTGTGAGAATTAACAAAATGAGACACAAAGAAAGCAGACATGCTGACAGGAAACAGCACCAATTGACTTGCTGGAATCACGGTGGCTATAGACTTCATAGACTTCAATGTGTTAAAAGAACCACAATTATTTGCAAAGCAGTGTTGAAGGACAATAAAATGACCTGTGCTCATCGTTTCTACACTGATACAAATGCTGGAGTTCTAGTGACCTGGTAAGCTGTGTTGCCTGCTAACGCAAAGACTGCACATCTCTGATGGTTCGAATCTATCAGCAGCAAAAGGAGGAGGAGAGGCAGCCTGACCTCCCATTGCCTATTTGCAGCCTCAGAAGGAACCAGCTTGTTGGTAATGAGTTTGAGTTTTGAGTTTGAGATAAGAGTAGTATGGACATGGGATGTGAATAATTGGGATGTGGTTGTTGTTGTTACGTGCCGTCGAGTGGTTTGCGACTCATAGCGACCCTATGTACAACAGCCCTAAACCGTGCTCTATCCTGTGCCAATCTCATTGCCTCTGACAC
>NW_006399818.1:10057225-10059801 GCF_000299155.1 Elephantulus edwardii
CCAATCCTGATGCCACAATTCTCCTCATAGAGCCCAGCCTCTCGGATAATCTGCTCTGCATACAGGTTGAAAAGGTATGGAGATAGGACACATCCGTGGCAGAATGGCTTTTTATTTTCTATCACAATAATTGGGATAGAAAATGAAAAGCCATTCTTTCTTTTTGAAATACTTAGATATTCGTCTTCTCCTCATAAAACTGATCACAAGTAACTGGTATATTTTCTTCCCCTTTTTTTAAGTCTAACTAACACAGAATTCAAGAGAGATGTCAAGTCTACCAGTTCTACCTCCCAGGCTATATCTTTTAAATCGTTACTTTCAATAATACTTTAATGTGTGTCTTTATGTGTACGCACCCACCCTTACCTAGGTTGTAAATTTCAAGGCATCATGAAAAAGTGGGTCTTTTTTTTTTTTTTACTTCTTTGTGTCATTATGTAATACTCTATAATTTGAGTAAATTCTTTTTCATGCAATTCAGTAGGAAGTGAGCATAACCCCAGATTTTTTTGGGGGGAGGAAACCAGTTGCCCAACACGTGTTGGGACAAGCTCTTAACAAATCTTTTTTTTTTAACCAGTTCTTTTCCCCCCCTTTCTCTCCATGACACTTTCAGCTTATTTAAGGCAAAGTCTTGTTTTGAGAGTTGGTATAGGTTAGTGCACCCACATAGGGTAAAATATGGAGAAAGTTAGACTTCCGTAGAAAATTTTCTAACATATTTTTGTTGGTTTGTATGTAATCATTAATATATATATTGTATATCATGCATGTCGATTTTGTTTTATATACAAGCTTTCATTACCATTGTGTTCATCCTGTGTGTGCATTCATATACATTATATTTTCTATAAATAATTACTGATGATCTATCATCATCCATTCTTTAACACTTCTGTCTTCACTGTGACAACTGGGATAAAACATGAAGAGCAGCAAGACCCCTTTAAAAAAAAAAAGAAAAATGTTTCTTTTAAACCATAACTTCCACCCAAGCAGATATATATGCACAGCCATGTTTATTGCGGCTTTGTTCGCAATAGCAAAGAGTTCGAAGCAACTCAAGTGCCCATCAACAAACAAATGGATAGAGAAACTCTGGTATAGTCATACAATGGAATACTATGCAGCATTGAAAAACAAGTAACTCATGAAGTATTATTCAAAATGGGTGACCCTGGAGGACATTATGCTGAATGAAATAACTCAGTCCCAAAAGGACAAATATTGCATAGAGCCACTGTTGTAAAACAGGACTGACATTGGGGTTGAGGGAAGACAGAGAAGGAGGGAGGAATGATGTATGCTGCATTGAAATATATGAGGATGAGAACTGTTTGAAAGGGATATATGATTGGGTATTATTGTCATAACAGGAGTCCAGAATGAAGGCTGCACAGTGGAATGAACTTGGGAGGGACTGCATAACAATGAAAGAGTTTTTCTTTTCATTTTTAAAAAGAGTGACCTGGGGAGGGAGGGAGGAGGAGGGTAGGAGAAAAATGCAACAATGAATGACTGGAAACCTAAGTCTCTGTAAACTTTCATTAAAATTAATAAAAAAATACTTGGGGAGAAAAAAGTTTCTTTTAATAGTAAAATCTACCTTACATAGATATTTGGTTTTTATGGACAAGAAACCACTGCCAAACAAATAACATAAGTAACTCATGAATTGCTGGCTTTTGGTTTTGTTTTTCTACCCCTAAATGCTCTGCATTTAAAAAAAAATATTTTGTCAATTGGGAAGATTTGGTAACTCAGTTCTTCATGTTCTCATAAGAACTTTTTCATTCTAAGTCTCTTCTGTCTCAGCCTGAAAATATGCTTAAAGCTGAAGTCTCTAATTTTTTTTACTATTTTTTAATTTTAAATTTATCTTAATGAAAGTGTACAGAGACTTAGGATTTCCATTCGTTCATTGTTGCATTTTTCTTCCTGCCCACCGCTTCCCCCCTCAATTCGCTTTTCTTTTTGAAAAGTAAAAGAAAAACTTATTTCATTGTTTTATAATCCCTCCCCTCAAATCCACTCCACTATGCTACCTTCGTTCTGTACTCCTGTCACAACAATAATATCTAATCATATATCCCTTTTAAACAATTCTCTCCCTCATCTGTTTCAATGCACTATACATAATTTATTCCATCTTCCTCAGTCTCCCCCCAGCCCCTATGTCAGTCTTCTTTTATAACAGCGGCATTATGACATATTTGTCTTTTTGTAACTGAAATATTTCACTTAGCATAATGGCCTCTGGGGTCACCCATTTTGCATACTATTTCATAAGTTCCTTGTTTTTCAGTGCTGCATAGTATTCCATTGTGTGACTATACCAGAGCTTCTCTATCCATTCGTTTGTTGATGGGCACTTGGGTTGTTTCCAACTCTTTGCTATTGTGAACAAAGCTGAAATAAACATTGTTGTTACGTGCCGTCGAATCGCCTGCTACTCATAGCAACCCTATGTACAAAAGCCCTAAACTCCGCTCTGTCCTGTGCCAATCGCACTGTCTCTGACACTCCCATCCCAATTATCCCAGTCACTGAATCAATCCACCTCATAGAGGGCC
>NW_006399818.1:10071076-10081887 GCF_000299155.1 Elephantulus edwardii
TATTAATGATTTTTAATGCAACATATATATTTTTACAGCATATTGTTTCCATTTAATTTTCCCCATTCGTTCATTGTTGCACATTTTCCTCCTTGCCCACTCCTCCCCTACCACCAGAGCTCTGTATGATTGCAATTTACTAACAATTATTTCCTGGTCTCTTTAGTTTGATGAATACTAACTTAGACCGGATAATTAGCTTTTCCTAAGAAGAAGTGATGTTTTCATCAACTGTGAAAAAAAATACATGAAAATGTGTAAATAATACCATTTTAGGGCAATGTGCAAATACACGTCCTACACCAGTAGAGTTCAGGAAGACCACAGCAAGTTCAGGCAATCTCGCTGATTTTGCCAGTGAAGAAACTTGAGAGCTGAAGTTAGGTAGCTTTCCCAAGGTCCCTCAGCAAAGATCACAACTTCAGTGCAGAATATTACCCTTAAAAAAAAAAAAAGAAAGAAAAAAAGAAAAGAAAGAAAAAGAAAAACCAACAAACCATCTTGTTACTATCAAGGAATGGACTCTGATTCATAGCAACACCGCAGGACACAGTGGAACTGCCCCAGAAGATAATGAAGGCGCAAATCATCACAGAAGCAGATGACTTTATCTTTCTTGTGCAGAACAGCCAGTGGATTCGAGCCATCAGCTTTCAGCTAGTGGTCAAGCAATTAACCACTCTACCATGAAGGCACCTGTTCACCTTGGGAGCAGGCAGGAAACAGAGTTCATAAAAGAAAAGGGCACTTCCATGAAGAAAAGACTCTTAAAGCAACAGAGAAGAAGGGATAAATAATGAAGACTGCATTGGAACAGAGGAAGAAAAGAGCTATTTAAAAGGAATATATGATTAGACATTATCTGTATGACAACCGTCCAGAATACGAGGTGCAGTGCTTGCTTCGCAGCACATATACGAAAGTCAGGATAAGAGGTGCATAACAAAGTGGACTGCAGGAAGGAGGAAATTATATAACAATGAATTAATATCTTTTTTTAAAGCAATGAACTGGGGGATAAGGAGGAAAATGTACAACAGTGAATGAATGCATGAAAATCCAACTTTTCTATAAACTTTTGTTAAAATCACAATAAAAATGTTAATGCAGGGGGAGGGGAAAGGAGCAGAGAACCTCCAGAGGCCTGGCTTTCCAATCCAGGTGTTTACATCTAACAGGTTAAGTTGTCAAGTTCTGGTGGCACGGTGCTCCGTGTATCGTGCTTCTGACCAGCTGCACACCTCCAGCAGGTGGAGTCCACATGCAGTTCCACGTGAAGGGTTAGAGCCTCGACCTTGATGGAGGGTCACCATGAGCAAGAAGCCACTCAGTGGCCAGTGGCCATGAGCTTGGAATTTTTTTTAAAAAGACGTATTATTAAGTCACTTAATAGTCAGCACAAAACTTTAGGAGCCTCTGGTTCTTACTTCAAAGTGGTACAGTGTTCTCAATTGGTATAAAATCTTCAAAGAAAGATGCCTCAGGCTTTGTCTATCTCTGACTGGTACGATGATTTGTACCCAGAACATTAATTCGTTCATGCACCAACAAGTAATTTAGGACCTACTGTGTGCTCCTATGCAGCTCTGTTGGTGTAGTAGGTTAAGTGTTGGGCTGTGAAGGAAAAGGTCAGCAGTTTAAACCACCAGCCACACTACTGGAGGAAACTGAAGCAGTATCCTTCCACCAAGATTTAAGTCCCAGAAAGCTGTGGGAGGTTTGCCCTGGGTCAGAATTGACTCCACATTACAGTGAGCTTGGTTGAGTTTATGTGCCCGTAATTACTGTAAAGTGTTGCAAAAGCCAGTGGTGGGCAAAACAGATACTACCCCATCCCTCATGGAGCTTAAACGGTAGAGTATGACAGATCTAAAATAATCAGACTATTACAATCAGTATTTTAAAGAAAATCACAGATCTCATATGACAAAAAAATAACCTACAGTCCTGAAAACCTTTAATTATAAAGTGGCTCTTGAACTCCTATATTAAAGATTGGTAGAATAGGCTATGTGTTTGTACCCAAGTGTGCGCTTGGAAAGGACATGGGTGGGTGGGCATTTTAGTCAAAGGAAACAATTTGAAGATTAAGAGCGTTTAGCCCATTTGAAGCAATGAAAGAAGCTAAGTGGGTTCAGAGTCCCCAGCTGGATAGGACAATAGTAACCAGTGGGAAAGGAGATAGCCTTAAGCTTTCCTTTTATCCCAAGAGTTAAAAGATGCGTATTAACAATTTCAAACAGAGGCATCCAAATGATCCATGATTATAGGCACATAAAATCAATCAAACCCACTGATGTCGAGTCAGTTCTGACTCATGACAACACTCTCTCAGGCTTCTAAGACTTTAAATCCTAATAAAAAGAGACTGCCTCAGCATTCTCTGTCACAGTGGTTCGTGGATTCGAACTACCAACCCTCTGGTTAATAGCCCAACACTTAACCTACTACACTCTCCAGAGGAGCACACAGAAGGTCCTAAATAACTTGTTGACAGAAATTATTATGATTCCCATAGTCATTATTTTCCTCATCTCTTTAATCCAATAGTCTGCTTAACAAAGTGTTAGCCTGTAGATGGTCCATTTCTAAGCAGTACCTTTTTTCTAGTTGAATAATTAAGAAATGACAAACAGGTAAAAAGCAAGCATTAACCACAATGAAAATCCCAGTAGCTTGTGGTTCCTTAGGCAGGTAGCACCATCACCTTCCCTTTTCTAACCAGACGATGTTCCAGGTGACGTGAGCCCTCCCCCTGACCATTCCACCGGGGTGCTCACTGGATCCCCTCTGTCTTTCTGCCAGATCTGCGTGGTGATCGCTGCCGTGTTTGGGATCGTCATCTACCGCGTGGTGACCGTCAGCACTTTCGCTGCCTTCAAGTGGGCACTCATCAGGAACAACTCTCAGGTTGCAACCACAGGGACTGCCGTGTGCATCAACTTTTGTATCATTATGTTGCTGAACGTGGTAAGTGAGCCAGAGGGAGCAGGAGGTGGGTAGAAACGTTTGGACTATAGCACAAAGCTTTCTTCTGTTCCTGAAGCAACCTTCCCTCAGAGTGCTGGTCGATCATAACTCACGGAAGCCTAGCAAGGTCCCTGGTATGAAGGTGCCTTCAGCTGGCAGGATTTGAAGGTCTCATTTCAAACTGAGGCTCCAGGCTTTTCTGTGGTATAAGACCAGACAAAGTACTCAATTATAATTTCTGCCTATTTATAATACTCTTTCATTTATATAAAAGGAAAAACCCCTGTATAACCTCTGGAGTCCCTGCATAGGGCAAGTGGTTAATGCATTTGGCTGTTAATGGAAAAGTTAGTGGTTCTAGGCCACCTATAGGCAACTCAGAAGAAAGATATGCTTATCTATTTCCAGAAAATCTCCATCAAGAACTCTACAGCCCAATTCTTTAACACACATGGAGTCACCATGAATGAATTAGTTAGTTAGTTAGTTAGTTAATGAGTTAAGTCAGCAGTTGGTTTGAGTATTTTTGAGTGATTTACTCATGAGAAAGATGGACAGTTGGCTTCCTTGAGATTTACTTAATCTGAAAACCCACTATGAGTTGGCTCAAACACAATGGTGCATAACAATAACAACCTGAGAAGAATCTATTCAAAGGATCACAACTCAACAACCTTAGTTGCCGTCACTTTTTTATTTCATATCCGAAGAATCCCTTGAGAAAACCCTGTAGGAAGCGTACTTCATCCTTCTCTTGCTGAATGATTGAATTCCAGCAATTTCCAGATGTAAGTTTCAGCCCTCATCTCTTCCTGAAACCCCAGGTTCAAGTATCAAGTTTTCCTATTCAGCTGTCTCTACTTAACATGTTCAAGCCTAAACTCTTGATCTCCACTCTAAATTCAGCTCTCCCTCTCTCTTCCCTCTGTAGTTCTTGGGTTACTTCCTCTGTTTTTCTCACTATGAAGATGTAGCTAGAATGTTACCACATTTTCTACGTCTCTGGCTACCATCCTGGTCCAACTCCTCATCATCTCCCCCCTGGATTACAGAAGTAGCGTCCTAACTGATCCTTCTGTACCCCACATTTGCTCCCCTACTGTCTTCACCCAACAGTGAAGCCAGAGGGAACGTCTTACCTGGAAATCTGCTTGTATCATTCCACCGTTTTTACTCAAAGTGGAAGTTCCCATCTTCATAGTAGCCTTCATGATCTTCCTTCATCTGGGCTCCGTGATGTCACAGACATTTTCTGTTTCCTTCATAGCCCTGATTCATCTGCTCCAGTCACATTGGCTTTTCTTAGGTGTCCTTACAGTGTCATTCATACCCTTTTTTTTCTTTCTGTCTGCCTGGAGAGTCTTTCCCTCAGGATCTACAGTTTATCCCCTCATCTCCTTCAGGTCTTTGTTCCAGTGTTACCTTCCCTGTTTATTCTGTTTAAAATTATAACCTACTTCTATCATCTGACCTTCTCTTCACCTGCTTCATTTTTCTTCATAACGTTGTTGTTGTGTACTTTCGAGTTGACCATGACACATAGTGACCCTATGTACAATAGCTCTGAACCCTACTCTCTCCTGGGCCAGTCTCACTCCTTCTGACACATCTATACCCATTACCCCAACCACTGTGTCAATCCATCTCATCCGGAGTATTCCTATTTTGTTTGTTGTAGATATTTAATAGGTCACCATTATTCCACCCTTATCCAAACTGCATCTTCTATCTAGACCATAAAGCTGAATTGTTTCCATCATTTAAAAAAAAGACTTTGTAAAGACCAAATACGAGTATTATCATCACAATCCTTTCTTTCTAGACTGTCATTTCTAGCTCTTTAAACAATCATCGACTGTATCTACAATAATCCCTAAGTGATTCTTAAGAGAGAACTCAGTCCACTTAATAATGAAGAACTTTATGATTCTTAGGTAAATAGTAACCACTGAACTAATAAAATAGAAGTAATTTTGAGGATATTGATAATAACAACTAAGCAAATACACAGAAACTCCCTTATTATGTTAGAAAAGTATGTTGCAAAACCCAGAAGATATAAAAAGAAGGGGGGAAACTCAAGGTACTACACCATTTGACACGATGATTCTGTGACTGCTTGGTCAAGCAGAGACTGAACGTAGATGTTTGACACCTAGCGTGACATTCCACTGGCTCCCCACTCAGTCTCAGAGTTGACTGTGGAATACACATTGTGAAGGGAGAAATACATTACAAAAAATAAACAGCCAGAGATGTATAAGGATCTATCTCCAAATAGGATACAAGGAACAAATGACATTCACTGTATGCATGTCATCATTTTCCTCCAATATCTTATTTCTTTTCTATTTCTTTTATAAAAATAAATGTTTTTACTCATGCAGTTATTGTTGTTGTTAGGTGCCCTCGAGTCAAGTACAACTCAGTGGTCCTATGAACAACAGACCTGAACTCTGTCCTGTCCTGTGCCAGACTCACAGTCTCTGACACACTCCACCCCATTGCTGAAGTCACTGTGTCAATCCATCTAGTTGAGGGGTTTCCTCTCTTTCACCATCCCTCCACTTGTCTAAGCATGGTGTCCCTCTCTAAGCCCAAAGTATGTGAGATACAGCTTTATCATCTTTGCCTACAAGGAGCATTCTGGCTGCACCTTCTCCAAGACATATCTGTTTGTTCTTCTCAATCGTCTGCTACACATCAGAGAGAAGAATTGATGCCTTTGAGTGGTGGTGCTGGAGAAGAGACAAGTGGACTGGTAAAGTACAAACAGATATGTCTCAGAAAAGATGCGGCCAGAGCTCTCCTTGAGGGCAAAGATGGTGAAGCTTCATCTTTCGTACTTTAGACATGTAGCTAGGTGAGGCTATTCCTTAGAAAGGGACCTCAAGCTTGGAAAGATGAAGGATCACCTGAGGAGAGGAAGACCCCAAGAAGATGTATTGACACAGTGACGTCAGCAGTGTACTCTAATGTGTAAGAGATGATGAGGATGGCACAGGATAAGGCAGGGTGCCTGTTCAGAGGGTCACTATGCGATGTACTTGACTTAGAGACACCTAACAACTGTCTTTTTAATTTACTCATTTAAAACACTGGTAACTTAGTAACATACGGATTTATATACCTCTTTAATGTGTTTTCAGCTGCTTAAAATTTGCACCATACTGATACTGCCAAAAAAAATCATTATTTAGACATTGATTTTCACACTTTTTCTTTAACTGAATACAAAATCTTTGAGACTTAAATTGGGTTTTACTTTCGCTTTCTCATTGCCATTGAGTCGGAACTGATTCATAACTGACCCTCCAGCAGATTTTCAGAGGAGAAATGCAGTTTTAGGTTGCATGAAAGAAAATTGCTACCTTTCTCCTGAGAAAGATTTGAATCCTGGTGGATTCTGATCTCCAGAGTGACACCGCCTTTGAGTAATAAGTGCAAATCCCTACGGACTATGTCACCTACAGAGTAAACTCCCTAAGTTTTTCACATACATGTTTCCAAACCTCTAATATTTAAATAATAGAATGGTTTTATGTCCCATAACCTGTTTCTGACTTTATATAATAACATCATATTTTTTACAATAACAATAAAATATCTGAGACTTGCATATTCTCTGGATTTGATCATATGACTTTACTTTTTATATGGTATGTAGTATGCATTTCAAAAAATAAATGCTGTATTATTTTATAAAAGTGCTCCAGATCCTAACAGAATATTATACCTTTTAGTAACTGACTGTGGGGGTACCTAGTGATTTGAGTTTTTCTTCATCTTAAAAGACTAAATATTGCAAAGATGGAGTAGAGGGGAGTGAATTGGCTAGATTTATTGACCCTCGTAATACTGTCAGTTACACGCTGCTTCTCTAATGACCGAAGCATCTCAACATGGTAGTTGTGCTGAAAACTAAATAGGCTAAGTCTATATAACAGTTACACAAACATAAAATACTTTCCTCATCATTTTTATTCAGCCTGTGTCAATATGATTTGGATATTTCACTTTACTACAATCCATAAAAACTAGTGTCTTGTTCCAAAAAGAAATAAACCAGAAATTATAGTATACCTCATATCAGAGCAAGCCAATATATATTGATCAGGCTGACAAAAATAAAATGAGAAGTGCTTCTAACTCCTTTGGAACATAACCGTAAGATTAGAATTTCTTTCATCATTTACTGATATTAACACTTTGAGACATCAGGTTTGGAAATTCCCCACCTCTGTTATGAGAGAAACCATCCGAGTTTCCATCTCCGCTGTCTAAAGAGAAACCAGGTCTCCACTCATCTAGAGATGTCTTACCAACCATTTCAAACAAACAAATTCATTCCTACTGCTTTGGGCCTTCATAGCAGGTTATGAAGTGTTCACAGATGCCATAGAACTCTACCATAAACAATGGACTTGACCGTATTTTTATAGAAACTAATCGTATACCATGGGACTCTGGTGTTCTTGTGGGTAACAAGGTGAGCTGCCAACCCGAAGGTAAGCTGTTTGAATCCACTTATTGCTCCTTAGGATAAAGATGAGAAGTCTTTCCCCCAAAGGGCCAACAGTGAGCCAGTTGCTACTTGACTGCAGTGAACAGTTCACTAGCAATCCTATGTTGTTGTCTCTTTATGCCATTCTTTAGGTTAAAATCAAGATAGTGGTGGCGTGTCTTCAGCTCTCAAGGGCTTTGAGATACATGTACAAAGTGAGACAGTTTGAAAATTGTATATCAGAATGAAGGCAATAAAGGGTCAACTGATTAACCAGAGAGTGTTTTTAATAATGATTGTGTTGTAGTTGTTATTAGGTGCTGTTGAGTGAGTTCCAAATAACTCTATGTACAAAACAAGGATGAACTGCCCGATCCTGCACCAACCTCACAACTGTTGCTATGTTGGAACCCATTGCTACAGTAATTGTCAGTCTGGCTCTAGAGAACTTTTCTCTTTTTGCTGATAATGTCCTTCCCCATAACATTCCCTCCTAACAATTTGCACAGTCCATGAGGTAGAGTCCCACCATCATCACTTTTAAGGAACATTCAAACTGTGATTTTCATGAGACAGAGTGCTTTACTCTTTCTTATTTGACTACATCTCAGTGAACAACACACCTGAACCTTGCCCTAGCTGGTGTCACCCTCACATGCTCGAGCCATTGTTAAAGTCACTGCACTGTATCAGTCCATCCTGTTAAGGGTCTACCTTGCTTTCTCTGACTCTCCACCTGCCCCAGCATAAAAAGTCTTCTTCCAAAGACTGGTCTATCTTTACAGCAAACTCAAAGTATAGTGGGTGAAATTTCACCGTTCTTGCCTCTAGAGCAATCCTGGTTGCACATCTTCCAAAGCAGACTTGTTTGTTGTCTTGGCAGTCCGTTGTTATTGGGTGCCGTCAAGTTGAGTATACAACACATAGTGACCCTGTGAACAACAGATCTGAGCCCTGTGCCATCCTCACCATCTCTTACACACTCAAGCCCATTGCTGCAGTCATTGTGTCAGTTCAGCTGGTTGAGTGACTTCCTCTCTTTCACCGTCCTTCCACCTTTCCAAGCATGATGTCCCTTTTCAAGTAATAACTTCTAGCAACATGCCCAAAGTATGTGCATTCTTGCCTTGAAGGGGCCCTTTGGTTGCACCTTCTCCCAGACATATCTGTTTGTTCTTTTTGGCAGTCCATGGGTATTCTGTACTCTTGTCCAATACTGCAGTTAAAAGGCTTGAATTTTTCTTTTGTCATCTTTATTCATTGTCGAGCTGTCACTTTTAGCAAGCAAGACTACATGATGAACATTATTAAAGAGTCTTCCTGCAACTTTGATGCCACATTCTTCTGCATGGAGTCCAGCTTTTTTAATTTTCTCAGTGTACAGATTAAATAGTTATGGAGAAAGGATACGACCCTGAAACACATCTTTCCTAATTTTAAACCATGTTGTGTTCTCTTGCTCTTTTAGCATCCATGAGGTATTCAGTATTCTCCATCAACACCATAATTCAATGACATCAGTTCTTCTTTGGTTTTCCTTATTGATTGTTCAGCATTCACATCTGAGGCAATTGGAGATATCATGTCTTGAGTCTGACACTCATTAGTCTTCAACAATACATCTTTGCATTTCAACAACTTAAAGAGGTCCTTTGCAGTAGATGTTTCCAATACAATATCTTTTTTTATTTCTTGACAGCTGTACCCATGGACATTGATTGAATGTTCAAGTAAAAGTAAACACTTGACAACTTCTATCTTTTCTCCATTTATCATGATGTTGATTATTCGTCCAATAGTAAATGTTTTTGTTTCCTTTGTTTTGAGGTGTGATCTGTACTGAAAGCTATAATCTTTGCTCTTCGTCAGTAAATTCTGGTCCTCTTGGCTTTCAGCAAGTAGGGCTGTGTCATTTGCATTTTGCAGATTAAATTACCAATGAATTCCAGGTTTTCCCTGGTAATTATGTAATTAAATCATCTTAATGTTACAGTGTTTTATAATATTAATGCTGCTTACTGGAACATCCATTGTGTACCAGTATTTCATTTTTATGATTAAACTGAAAAGCCTGGCTAATCTCTACTGCAAGACTTCTTAATGAAAATTATACCAATATTTCAACTTTGGAATTGCAAAGTTTGAGGTTTCTATATACAAAATATGATGTTATGACCATTTTAATGATATCTTAATATGGTGAGCCATGATACTATATATAAGTAACTAAGAGGCCACTCAACTACCTTCAGAATCATTCCTAAACCTGGTGATTCTCCAGTGGATTTCTGAGAGTAAACTGCCCACCTTTCTCCAGTGAGCAGCTGGTGTACTCAGATTGTTGACCCTTTTAGCTAATAGCCTAGCATCAATATACTACACGCCCAGAGCTCCTATGAGCATTCTGGAAAGTCTCAAGATGTACCTTTGCAGAATGTTTTTTTTTTTTTTCTATCCTGTGGCTGGCGGCAATCTCACATAAGAAAATTGAAAAATTGAAAAGCAAGTTAAGATAGTCGAGTTTGGTAAAGAGCTGTTATGCCAACACAAAGGCATATGGTTCAAATCCACCAGCTGCTCCACAGAAGAAAGATAAGAAATCTCCTGCCTATGTGATTTACTGCCTCTGAAAACCCGCCGGAAGTTCACCAACCTACATATAAGGAAACTGATGATCTGAACATAAAGGACAGTGACTTACACAAGTCCTAAAGCTTGCCGATTTACAAAGTTTTAATTGCAGCTTGAGGATTTTTTTTTATTCTTGGGTTGCATACACATTTATATCCATCATGTTTTGTATATATGCTTTGTGTTTTATACAATCATTCATATACATTGTGTTTCATTCATATACATTGTGTTTCATTCATATGCATTATGTTCTATATAATAATTAATATATGTTGTATTGTATCCACTTCCTAAATAACATGCCTCTGGAAACCCTATGAAATTTGATAAATGACAATAGTTCTAGAAAGACTTGGGCATTTTGTTCATAGGGTCACTATGAGTTGTGCTGGACTCCCTGGCCATCAACAACAACATATAATTAACAATCATTGACCTGTGCCTATTATCACCCTATTTTTTTCAAGACCCCATCGAATATTTCCCATTTCTTCACCACCCCTCTATCCACCAAATTTTGCTGAGTGATTTTCCCCCCTTCCCTTTTTTCTGCCTCCCCCATTGACTGCCCATTCAGCTTGGGGATTTTTGACCAAAACATTTTTTTCATACCCTGCCTCCCCCAATATAAAAAAAAATGCCATCAATATTGTTATGATTCATAACAATTTAAAATAGGATCTTTATTTTAATATTGGTTTTA
>NW_006399818.1:10082170-10083340 GCF_000299155.1 Elephantulus edwardii
ATATATCCCTTTTTAACAGTTATCCCCCTCACCTGTTTCAATGCAGCATACATTATTTATTCCCTCTATTCTTAAGTTCTCCCCAGCCCTGGTCCCACTTTACAAAAATGGCACTATGCAGTATTTGTCCTTTTGTGACTGAGATATTTCATTCAGCATAATAATATCCTGGCCAATAGAATCCAATGATACATCAAAAAAATATTTCACCATAACCAAGTGGGATTCATAACAAGTATGAAAGGATGATTCAACATAAGAAAAGCAATTGGTGTAATTCGTATTAACAAAGCAAAGAACAAAAACCACATGATCCTATCAATTGATGCAGGAAAGGCCTTTGACAAAATCCAACACCCTTTCCTGATTAAAACACTCAACAAAATACGATTAGAGAGGAAACTTCCTCAACCTAGTAAAAAGTATATACACAAACCCAAGAGCCAACATTGTTCTCAATGGAGAGAGATTAAAAGCATTCCCCTTGAGCACAGGATCTAGGCAAGGATGCCCACTATTACCTCTCCTATTCAGTATTGTCTTGGAAGTCTAAGCCATAGCAATAAGACAAGAGAAGGAAATAAGAGGTATCCAAATGGGCAAAGGGAGGTAAAATTATCTCTATATCCAGATGATATGATAGTATACTTAGAAAA
Source organism: Elephantulus edwardii (assembly GCF_000299155.1). NCBI lineage: Eukaryota > Metazoa > Chordata > Mammalia > Macroscelidea > Macroscelididae > Elephantulus > Elephantulus edwardii. The sequence goes on from NW_006399818.1 coordinate 10,082,827, forward strand.
CCCTAAAGACTAAGCAAGAAAACTACTGGACATAGTTGACCAGCACAGCAGAGTGGTAGAATACAAAATCAACATACAAAAATCAATTGCATTTCTCCACAGTGATAAAGAGAATACAGACCTGGAGCTAAGAAAAACAATACCCCCACAAAAAAAGGAAAAAAAAATACCCATTACAATAGATAACCACAAGATTAAATGTTGTTGTTGTTGTTATGTGCCGTTGAGTCATCTGCGACTCATAGCTACCCTATGTACAACAGCCCTAAACCCTGCTCTATCCTGTGCCAATCTCACTGCCTCCACCACACCCATCCCGATTATCCCAGTCATTGAATCAATCCACCTCATAGAGGGTCTTCCCCTCCTGCGCTGTCCCTCCACTTTGCCCAGCATGATGTCCCTCTCCAAAGATCTGTCTCTCCTTACAACATGTTCAAAGTATGTCAGACGAAGCCCCAGAATCCTTGCCTCCAAGGAGCAGCCTGGTTTAACCCTCTCTAGGATGAATCTC
>NW_006399818.1:10084941-10086979 GCF_000299155.1 Elephantulus edwardii
GCTGCCTTTTGGAATCTTCTGTTCAGCTCTTTAGTGTCTTAGATTCTTCCTTGCGCTTTGGCTTCTCTACGTTCCAGTGCAATCTTCCAGAAACACAAAAGATCTATTCAAAGAAAATTGCAAAACATTACTACAAGAAACAAAAAGAGAGCTGGAGAAATGGAAGAATGTACGTTGCCAAAGCACTTCTTAAAAAGAGAAACAAGGCAGGAAGTGTCTCACTTCATTATTTCAAATCCTACTACACTGCTGTGTTGATCAAGTGAGCATGGTACTGGTACAATGACAGACAGAGATCAATGGAATAGAGTTGAGAACCCAGAAATCAGCCCATCTACCTATGGACAACTGATTTTTGACAAGGAGGTGAAATCAGTTAAGTGGGGAAATGACAGCCTTTTTAACAAATGGTGTTGGCAAAATTGGAAAACTATAGAAAACTCAAGCAAGATCCACACCTCACACCATACCCAAAAAACCAACTCAGAGTGGATCAAGAAACAAGGACTAAAATCAAGAACTATAAACTTCATTAGAGAAAACCTTGGAAAAATCTTGAAGTCCTAATCTGCAATATGAACAGTCCTCCAGGCATCCTGAAAAACCAACAGCCAGGAGAGGATAAAATAGATGAATGGGACCTTCTAAGAATCAAATCCTTATGCACATCCAAAAACCTCTCCAACAGGATAAAAAGGGAAGCCACAAACTGGGAAAAAATATTTGGTAATGAAATGTCTGATAAGGGACTTATATCTAGAATTTCTAGACTACTTGAGCACTACAACAAGATAAAGATAAACAACCCAATTGAAAAATGGACACAGGATATGAACAGACACTTCACCAAAAAAAGACATTCAGATGGCAAACAAACACATGAAGAAATGCTTAAAATCCCTAGCTCTAAGAGAGGTGCAAATCAAAACAACAATGAGATATCATCTCACCCCAGTAAGAATAGAAAAATTTAACAGAACAGCAAACAACAAATGCTGGCGAGGTTGTGGAGAAACTGCAACATTTATTCACCATTGATGGGAGTGTAAAATGCTACAACCAACTATTTAAGGCAGTATGGCACTTTCTCAAAAAGTAGGAAATAGAAATACCATTTGACCCAGCAATTCCACTACTGGAAAGATACCCGAAACAAACCATAACCACCACCCAAGCAGATATATAACACACCCATGTTTACTGTGGCTTTGTTCACAATAGCAAAGAGTTGGAAACAACCCAAGTGCCCATCAGCAAATGAATGGATAGAGAAGCTGTGGTCTATTTACATGATGGAATACTACACTGCACTGAAAAACAAGGAACTCATGAAATGTTACACAACATGGCTGACTCTGGCAGACATTGTTGTTATGTGCCATCGAGTCGCTTGTTACTCATAGCAACCCTGTGTACAACAGCCCTAAATTTTGCTCTGTCCTGTGCCAATCACACTGTCTCTGACACTCCCATCCCGATTATACCAGTCACTGAATCAATCCACCTCATAGAGGGCCTTCCCCCTGTGCTGGCCCTCCACCCTACCAAGCATGATGTCCCTCTCCAAGGACTGGTCCCTCCTTACAACATGTCCAAAGAAGGAGCCTCAGAATCCTTGCCTACAAGGAGCTGCCCTATTTGACCCTTTCCAGGATGAATCTGTTTCTTTTCCTAGCAGTCCATGGTACCCTCACTACTCTTCTCTAGCACCAAAGCTCAAAGGCACCAATTCTCCTTCTATCCTCCTTAGTCATTGTCCAACTTTCTGATGCATAACAAGTGAAATCAAAGACTATGGCCTGTATCACATGCACCTTAGTCTCCAGAGAGGCACCATTGCTCTTCAGTACTTTGGAGAGGTCCCTAACAGCAGACTTTCCTATGGCAATACATCTTTTCATTTCCTGGCTACTGGTGCTGAGAGTGTTGATTGTGGAGCCAAGCAAACTAAAGCTGTGAACAATCTGAATCTCTTCACCATCCATCCTGATGCTGCCAATTGGCCCAGTGGTGAGAATCTTTGTCTTCTTGACATTGA
>NW_006399818.1:10087649-10110679 GCF_000299155.1 Elephantulus edwardii
CTTGGTGAGCACATCCAGGGCAGCATCTGTTAGCTGAAATACATCAATTGGTATACCATCTATTCCTGGGGTCTTATTTTTTGCTATTTCCTTCAAAGCAGCTTGAATTTCTTCCTTCATCACCATATGCTCTTGCTCATATGTTGTTGGACGTTATGCTGAGTAATTTTAATATTGTTTAAATCAGTTTGACTGGGTGGGGGTTTTTTCTACTTTGTTTTGGAGCAAGCACTTGATTCTTTTCTCAATTTATATTCTTTTTTTAATCATATTTACCTTTTTTTTCCTTTTCTTGTTGCATACTGTCGAATCAGATCTGGCTGGCACAGGAGGAGATTGCTCCTCCTTCTCCAGCAGAGCATCTGGTGGATTCAAGTTATGCGCCTTCTGATTGAAGCACAGCTTCTTGCCACTAGTCCACCACAACTGCCTTCAATTTATATTCTGAGGAATTCTCCTGGAGATGGAATTATCCTGAACTAACTGTACACTCAAACTTTCCTGCACACACACACACACACACACACACACACATACACACACAAATACACACCCCCTCTTAGACCCATCCATTTACATTTACAAGCTGGATGGATGCTTTAGGGATGTGTATAATGCACTAATGAAAAATAGAATACATCAAACTCTGGGAGTGTCCAGTAATGTTCACTCATCTGATATTTATGAGTGCTATAATCACAAAAATAGAGCAGCCTATTAACAATAGGTTTTCAGACTCTTAGAGTTAGAATAGGGACTTGATGGGAACGCTGCTGGGCTGTGGGAGAGCTACGACTTACCCAGCATCACTTTGTAAGGAGTCAGCCTAGAACTACACAGTTATTCACCTCAAAATAAAAGTGATTTAAAAATCTGTATGACAGAAACTAGTACATGTCTTTCTTGCCTTGAATGGATACCATTGTTCAAAGGATTTTCAGTGATTAATCATGACTTGGTTACCTATTTCTGTTGTAACGATGCACTTCAGAGCATCTACAATTTTATAACTAAATACATGGAATTTCTTTTACAGCTCTATGAAAAAGTTGCACTTCTTCTGACAAATTTAGGTAAGTGGAACCCTTTTTAATTTCATGATACACTACTATGGTCTGAAAAAAAATGTCCTTTTGAAGATGCTGCAAAGAATTTAATTCAGAAAAGCTACTAAAAATAAATCCTGTCTTTATTGTGAAATGCATATGATACTTTATTCTTTGCCTTCAAAAGAACATGTTTTAAATATCTCGTGATTGGAGGATTTTTTTCCTCCCTCGCTACAGCTTTAAAACTTGCTACAAACACCAACTTTAACATGAGGTAATGTAATTTAAAGTAGATTTTCTCTTAATTCATACACACACCAAAAAAAAAATCACATAGCTGAATGTATATAAAGTATGATTTAGAAAAAAATTTCATTTTCTATTGACTAACAGTTTTTATTTAATTGAACTCTATCATGGCATATGAACTCCTTCGTGATATATAAAAACACATTAACATCAGTTATTTTGAGAACTTGAAATCATTTCCCAGACATGCAGGCAGGCAAGCCCTCAGTGACATTTATAGAAATTCATCTGGACACATCAGTCCTCCTAACAGCATTTTCTCTAACCCTATTAAGCACCAGAACAATCTAATCACCAGCTGTAAGCTGTACATTTACCACGTGTTCAGATTCAGAAATTGTTTCCATTTTATTAATAAGGTAAGCATATTTTGTAGTTGCTGCACGGTGTAAATGATTATTACTGTTGGCTGTTTACTGAAAGAGTAGAAGTTCAAGTCCACCCTAAGGCTTCTCAGAAGAAAATCCTGGTGATCCCCTCCCAGAAAACCAGCCAGTGAGCGAACTCTGCTCTGACACACACCTGACCACCATGAGGAGGCGTCTGCTCTGCAGGGGTTGGTTTTTCAGTTTTGGCCGTCTTCTCTTTGCTGTGTGAGGCAATTAATTACAGGCTCCTACACAATAGTTTTTCCATCTCCATCTGTTGAAACTACCAACAGCTTCATCTTACTTGGATCCACCGTCAACACCTTTGGCACCAGCAGTCAGGAAATCAGGAAACATACTGCACTGGGAAAGTCTCTAAATTATTGACATTGTAGTAATGTCAGTTGGACTAAGATGAGTCTGATTCAGGCCATGGTCTTTCCAATCATATGCTATGTAGCTGAGAGCTGGACAATGAATAGGGATAAGAGAGGAAGAATTGGTGCCTTTGAGCTGTGGTGTGGGAGAAGAGCACCGGACATCCCAGGGACAGACAAAAGAACAAACAAATATGTCTTGGAGACAGTGCAGCCTAAGTGCTCATTGGAGGCAAAGATGATAAAGCTTCACCTCATGTACTTTGGGCATGTTGCAAGGAGGGGCTGGCTATTCGTTGGAGAGGCGATATGATGCTTGGAAAGATAGAGGATCGGTGAAGGATCAGCAGACCCTCAACCAGGTTGATTGACACAGTGACTGCTGCAATGGGCTCTAGTGAGTCCGGAAGTATGAAGATGGCACAGGAAAAGGACAGGGTTCAGATCTTTTGTTCATAAAGTCATTATGGGTCATACTTGACAGCATCTAACATTAACAACATAACAACACATTACTTGTTTTAACTCATTCCCAAGTATACCTTACCTAGAAGGAAAACATGACCAAGTGTCCATATTTATAATTGTATAATAATAATTAACACTTTTTACTGTGCCCTTCTGTGTGCCAGCCACATTTATTATGTTCTTAAACATCATTGAAATAGTCCATCACCACCACTTCTTGCCCAAAAAAGTAGATTTTTGTCCCTGGAAATTGCCCTTTGACAAGCTGTGTCCTGTTTGTGAATGACCCGGGGTAGTATCCCCACCAGCATCTTTGACAGCCTGAACCAAGACCCCACTGGACCCAGACATTTCTCCTGAGAGCTGATTGTCGGCCCAGGAGACCTTCTTGGAGAACAGGATGTTGAGCAGCAGAAGGAAAGTACAAATCTACCCCTGAAAAGTCTTTTGTCCTCTGCCCTCGCCAGCCGCCCAGCCTCATTCTAAAATGAACATTTAGCTCATTCTTCATCAGGTTGTCTTTCTTTCCCACTTTCCTTCTCAAATATACTTCCAGGTTCTTGGTAAAGGAATCAGTGGGGTGAAATTTTAAATGAGCAATTTAAAGGTACTTTTAAGAAATGTGAAAGCATACAAAATGCTGTTCCACTAAACACATTATGTTGGGGGTTGTTGGAGGGGAGTGGCATCTGCTAGGGAAGGATTTGTGCATTTGACATGAGATTTCAACTTAGCTCTTTTATCTTGAGGACCAAATCTTGAGGTTCATTTCACTGTTTAAAGAGCATTTGTTTATGGAAATTGAAATGTAAGGACGTGAGATGTGAACCCCAACTAAGGTCAAGAAACTGTAAGACACAGGTGGGGCATGTCAGATGTAGAGTCAAAGCTCTAGAGATGAGATAATCTTCTGGGTCTTAGTCCATGAAGATGTAAAATAATGGGTGAAAAGCAAGGAGTGAACCATGCTGCACGCTGAGGCAGGGGTTTGAGTCCATCAGACCGAGTAGAATCTGCCATCGCAGATCAATAGAGATCATAAGAACTAACAGTAAATATGTCTCCACACAGACGTACTGCATCACAGAGGAGGAGCTAAAAAAAAAATATTAACACAGGGAGCCAGAACTAGAAGCCTAGTTCTCTCTGCTCCACGGGTCCTGAAACAGTAGAACATTCTGGATATTCAGTCCTCTCAGGAGCCCAAACCTCTGTTGGAACGTGTATGCAAGTTTGCAGATCCCCTGGGTAACCTCCCAGCACCCAGCACCCACTGGCCTTCTCAGGATGCCTCTCGCTCCCACACTGAGGGGGACGAGCCCCAAGAGGGGGATCCCATTCAGCCTCCAAACTCTGCTCCCCTTTTATCCACAGAACAGCCTCGCACAGAGTCCGAATGGGAGAACAGCTTCACCCTGAAAATGTTTCTTTTTCAGTTTGTCAATCTGAACAGCTCCACATTTTACATCGCGTTCTTCCTTGGAAGGTAAGACTCCGATCTTTCCACCCTTCACGAGGGCCGAACAGTGTTCAGGGGTCACTGACCAGAGGTCACAGAGAGGCCCCTCCACTAGAGTGAAAAAAACTCCAAGCAGTTGCCTCCTCTCCTTTCCAAATCATAAAGCCACCTCCTCCCATCCCACAGGAATAGCCCTGTGCACTCCAAAGTGCCTCTGTAGTGTTTACTACTAAGGAAAATAGTTGACATATATCGATGAGGGATTTAAAATGTTTCACTCTGTTTGATCCCGAGTTGGACACCTAGTTCTCCCACCTGTGTGAGCAGGTGATTTAAAGGAGAGGGTGGCCTGTAGCATGTCCCAGTTCCCTAACTTAAAAGAAGAGAGAAGTATATTTAAGACAGGAAATGGGATAGAAATAGCATGCCAGAGGAGATATGGTGGATTTGACATTCACCTGTGATGAGGAGAAGGAAGGATTCCTAGTGGAAATATCCCTGGATCATGATTACTGCTGGAAACATTTATGAGAAGATGGGAAACAGGAGAAGGCAAGGTATAGGATTTTGGTGACATAAGTACATATCACTAACAGCCTTAACATGGTATTTTAGTCAAATCCAGTCATGCACCAGTTAGTGTCCATGGTATATTCTGTGATATAGGATGCTACGTGATTTGGCTCTTGTGAAAATACCTTGTTATTTACCACATAAATGAGCAATCCTCAGATTATGAAAAAGTGCCATTCCTAATTCTGTCATTAAGTCAGGTTTGTATCTAAATCAACACAATTTGGTATAGTTCAGTTCATATGTAAGAGCAATTAGTCAAGCGTTTGTTGTAGTATACAGTGTACCTTTCTATGCATAAAAATTGTTAGAGACCCAGATATACTAAATTGCTCATCCTTCTCCCATGAAGCATTTTTAGTAGAATAATATTTTCATGTATATTCCAAAGTATCACCCATTCATTACTACAAACTATTTTTGTTCCAAAAATTTTTAATATAATAGGCTTCCTAGAGATTGGGACCACAGATGTATGTTTGTATAGTCAGATGTTGCATTAGTGAATGTGATGTGGTACATGACTGTAATTTAATTTTTTAAAAACACAGCTTTATAATTATCACTCGAAAAGTTCAGGATGTGCTTAAGTCCGGGCGTAAGCCTGCTGCTCGCAGGGGTCAGAGCTCTTGAGAATCAGCACAAAATGTTAGAAGTCACAGGATGTGGCGAGACCTAGCCTTTGTGATCCAAAGCCACATAGAAAGGCCAGATGAGAAAAATGTCCCCTGGAAAGTTCCAGAATATGTAGTCCTGACAGCTCCAAATGTTTCCTCATCCCTCAGACCTAAAAGTTAGTGTGCCACTGACTTATGTTGACTTATGATGTTTATAAGAAGGCTGCAGAATGCTAATGGTTTGTTTTTCTTGTGTGTGTTGAAGATTTACAGGACACCCAGGTGCCTACTTGAGGCTGATAAACAGGTGGAGGCTAGAAGAGGTCTGTATTCTCCCATCATTGCTTGTTTCCTGCAGACTTGCATTAAACTGCCTTAGGGCAATTTTGAACTGAATAGAAACCAGATACCCTCTCTATCTCTCCGTTGATCCTTTTTTAATTTGTTCATTATTGAACATTTTCTCCTCCCATCCCCTACCCTTCCCTTACCCCCTCCCAATGCCCCTCTTGTTCCAAACTGTTCTCATACATATAATATATAATAATATATGCCTTTCAAACAATTCTTCCCCTCATCTGTTCCAATGCAGTGATCCAATGCAATCTATCCACCACTTCCCCATTCCCTCTCCAACCTCCCTATGTCTGTCCAATTTTAGAACAGCAGTGCCATACAATATTTATCCTTTTGTGACTGAGATATTTCACTTAGCATAATATCCTCGAGGCTCCCCCCATGTTGTGTAATGTTTTACTATTTCATTGTTTTCCAATGCTGCATAAAAAAAAAGCCCTAAAGGAACCAGAGCCACAACTCAAATAGATGTATGCACATCTATGTATAGCTGTTTTATTCACAACAGCAAAGAGATGGAAGCAACCCAAGTGCCCATTAATAAACGAATGGATAAAACAATGATTGGTACATCCATTGATTCTTGCCTGTCTGTGTTTGCTTACCTCTCAGTGCCACCCCAGTGGATGCCTTATTGATCTCTGTATGCAAATGGGTATTATAATGGTGCTAAAGCAGACCTGGAATAATTTCATGGAACTTGGTTACCCGTAAGTACCTGAAATGTCTGTAATCGAGACATTGCTCATTGCTGGCTTTTCCAGGTGTGGCAAGTAAGAGAGGCAGTGCAGGCTCACCTGCTGCAGGTACGTGAAGCTAGGTGTTCATACTCAGATAACCAAAGTCAGTCTGAAAATAAGAAACACTGTCTCCTTGTATGACTTTACAAGTCATGGGAATGAAAATTCTCTGAGAAGTCTCTGTGTACTCTTAAAGGTGGGGGTTTTGTTGTTATGTGCCGTGACAGCAACCCTTGTCACTCGTTGTGATCCTATGTACAATAGCCCTGAAACCTATTCTATCCTCTGCCAACATTATTGTCTCTGACACAGCTACACTCACTACCCCAGTCACTGAATCAATCCATTTCTGAAACCTACTCTATCCTCTGCCAACATTAGTATCTCTAACACAACTACACTCATTACTCCAATCACTGAACCAATTCATCTCAGCCAAGGTCTTCCTCTCTTGCACTGTTCCTCCACCCTTCCAAGCATGATATCGCTCTCTAAGGACTAGTCCATCCTTGCCACATGTGGGGTACTATCTTGAAAAAACAAACACAACTTACTTTAAATTATGTCCCTGACCCTTTTATCCCTAGCATTACCTAGTCTCTAGCTATTTCAGACATAACCAGTTAGATCCCTAGACTCCTCGTCCTGGCTTATTTCTACATGACACCCCTTCTAGAAGTATAAATCAAGTGTGGTGGGATTTTTTTAAGCTACCTTAAATTTAGACTGCACTGAAAATCCCCTTATGGGAAGGAGGAAAATTAAGGATTCAAAAAAGAAGCCAAAGTGTTCCTAAGTCAGCGTATATTAACCAGCAAGAGTTAGACGCAGTGAGAACAGTGCATGTTAATACCAGAGGGCAAACACTGGTGTGGCCTGTGGAAGGAGAGCTAACCTTGAGTTCTGCTGTGTCTGCAGAGTTCTGCTCAGTTATGTTTGAAGGAGATGCAAGTCAGCAAGGCTGCTTTCCTTTCTGCATTAATTCCACACCTACCCAATTTGCATGTTAGCTCGCAGTCTGTGAAGTCAGAGAGCTCCAGGTTTCAGAGAGGTCCACTCAGTTGGAAAGAACTAGAACGGAGGTTGACTCTGGAGAGTCATCTGAAATCCAATGGCAGTAGTTCTGAATTCTTAAATGTATTTTTAGAAATCTTCTTCCAAGTGTTGGATCTTCCTGTGAAGTTATTTTAAATCAAGCAGAAAAAGAAGCATTCTATTCTATCTTTAAGTGTGATATGGACATAGAGCAAAATTGTGATGTGGATAGTTTGTCTTTGATACGCGCCCTCCCATTTCCTTTGCTTCCTGTGTTTCTGCATTTACATTCTCAGATAACCCACAGTTGCTTTCTTTGCCCCGTAAAGCACACTTAACTCCTCGCTCCCTTAACCCGCTCCCATACGTGAGATGCACTGCTGGGCACCACTAAGGACCATCCTCCTCACCTGTGCAAAAATACTTCATCATAGGAGTCAAAATACTCCATCATAGAAGTCAAAATACTGCATCATAGAAGTCAAAGCTCTTTCCCAACTCCAGGTATTGAGCTGGAGGCAACAGTATGCCAAGGAAGGACACATTTTTATGAGTCTGTAGGTCTCCTCAGGCCCATGGAGTCAGAATATACAAGTTCACATCCACTTGCTAAATTGCTCGTGCATCTTAAGTTAAGCCACAAAAGCCAAATCATTCTCTCCTCCAAATGTCTTGTTGTTGCCTTTGTACTAGGAGATTCATTTAAAAGTGTCTTCTGTCTTTAAGAAAATGCAGCCAGAATGCTTCTTGGAAGCAAAAAAGGTGACTTATTCTCTCCTACTTTGGGCATGTTACTAGCAAAGGCTGTTCCTTGGAAAAAGGGGCATCATGCTTAGAAAGTGGAAGGTCAGCAAAAAAAGAGGAAGACCCTCAATGAGATGGATAGCAGAGGCCCTGCACCAATGGACTCGAGGTGTCAGAAATGATAAGTATGGCACAGATAGGAAAGGGTTCGGGTCTGCTGTTCATAGAGTTGTCACGACTCTTACTCAGCGCTGTGGCACCTAACAACAACAATGACACATCCTTCTCACATGTGCAAGACTTTGGTGGTGGTGGTGTTGCTGATTGCCGTGGAGGCGAGCACAACTCACATCGACCCTATGAACAAAAGGACTGAAGCCTTTCTGTAACTATCATATGCAAGACTATTCATTAAATAGTTTCATGAACTATTACAATAAGCCCACCACTCTTCCCTGTTAAGGGACATCGTGCTTGGAAAGTAGAGGTTCAATTAAAGAGCAGAAGACCCTCTGTGAGATGGATTGACACAGTGACTCCAACAATGGGTTTATTATGTGTATGGACTTTGTAAATAAACCAGTATAAAATAAAACTTTTCTTTAAAAATGGAAAAAAAATAAAGAACATAGTGGGTATTGTGAGCACGCAGAATAGGACAAGGGATCCTATATAGGGTTGCTCTGAATAAGAGATGGCTTGACGACACCTACCACTAATACCACCACCACCACCGCTATTCCCTACATTCCTTCCCTTTCTCCATGGTGCATATATAACATTCCATTTTTATATGATCTCTCTAGCTTTAGGTATTATACTTTTTGGCTATTTTCCTAGAGATAATGTTGTTAGCTAACAATTCTGTAAGGAATATGTTGGTGGCTAGCGACACAGGATAGGTCAGTGATGGTGGATCAAGGTGGTGGGAGCCCGGTGACAAAGTGTAAATATAGGAACAAAACCAAATGGAAGGCTTTTTCTCTTCTGTTGACCTTAACTATTAGTATTTTCCTAAACGTTATTTTGTTTTCCTACCAAAAAATAAGCCCATCAGCCACAGGTACTCACTGTTGTTGACTTCTAAATCTGAAGCTTTACCTGCTTGTTTGTCTGTCCTGAATTTAAAAAGCAAAACAAAACAAAACTATGACTCTAAATTCTATCTGTTTCTGATGACTTCAAGTCTTACATCTTTTTTAAAGCGTTGCTCTTGTTTGTGCAGGTTAATCCAGAATTGGTGGACTAGAAGGAAAGTGAGACAAGAACATGGCCCAGAAAGAAAAGTCAGTTTCCCACAGTGGGAGAAGGACTACAACCTCCAGCCGATGAATGCCTATGGACTCTTCGACGAATACTTAGAAATGAGTATGAAAGTTTTCTCCTTTATCCTGCTAATTGTAGATACAAATGAGCCTATAGTCAACTAGACACACGTCAAGTATCACAAAAGCCCTCGGTGTGGAGACTCCTCAGTGAAATACAAAGGAGGCATTTTCTTGTTTAGGGGGTGGTGGTGGTAAATTTTTAAATTATTTTTATTATTAATTTTAATGAGAGTTTACAGAGACTTTGGATTTCCATTCATTCATTGTTGCATTTTTCTCCCTGCTTACCCCTCCCCCACAGGTCACTCTTCTCTTTGAAAAGTAAAAGAAAAAATTTTTCATTGTTATACCATCCCTACCCTCAGGTCCACTCCACTATGCAGCCTTCACTCTGGACTCCTGTCATGACACTAACACCTAATCACATATCCCTTTTAAATAGTTCTCTCCCTCATTTGTTTCAAAGCATTCAGTCAATAAGCATGTTGCCAAGGGCCTACCCACTGCAAATTCTCATGACATTGTGCCTACGTAAGTTACCAGAAAACACAACTGAGTTGAAAAACTTGGTAAACCATAGAAAAAGGAAGCATCATGGCATGGTGGACACAAATCGTTCACCAGATAGTTATTGAACCAGGCAGTTATGTGCCAGGTATACTATGATTAGAACCAGAGAAGAAGGGGAAAAAAGATAAGGTACAATTTCTACTATCAATGAGTGCCTGTTGTGTTTTTATTATGTGCCATCGAGTCGCCTGTGATTCACAGCGACCCTATGTATACAAGCTCTGAACCCTATCCTGAGCCAATCTAGCTAGTGGAAAAAAGAGCTGTAAATTGTTACAGATGCTCTGATATAAATCTATAGGAATTATAGTGAGAATGGGAATTTTTATAGAGAATGGGATAGCAGGAAGCTATATTTACTTTAAACTGCACAATTATGTTGGTCTGAAGACTAAGGTGCGCCTGATTCAGGCCATAGTCTTTGCAATTACTTGCTATGCATAAGAAAGCTGGACAATGACTAGAAGGAGAATTGATGCCTTTGAGCTGTGGCGCTGGAGAAGAGTATTGAATATACTGTATACTGCTAAGAGAACAAACAGGTTCTTCCTAGAGAGGGTGAGACCAGGCTGCTCCTTGGAGGCAAGAATTCTGAAGCTTCGTCTAAATACTTTGGACATGTTGCAAGGCTGGACCAGTCCTTGGAGAGGGACATTATGCTTGGGAGGGTGGAGGAAAAGGACAAGAGAGGAAGACCCTTAATGACATGGACTGATTTGGTGACTGGGGTAATAGGGGTAGGTGTGTCAGAGACAATAATGTTGGCACAGGATAGAGCAGGGTTTAGGGCTATTTTACATAGGGTTGTTATGAGTTACAGGTGACTCAACAGCAAATAACAACACCCACACTTAGATTTAATGAGTAAGATTTCTGTAAAATCAAACCCATACAATTTATTTTAATGTGTATTTAAGAACATGGACTTTGAAAAGAGATTAAAACAAACAAGCAAACAAAAATAACTTGCTGTCATCTGTCAAGTTAAGTCCAATTTATTGCCACTACAGAATGAAATTATGTTCCTCACGGTATCAATGGCTGAGTTTTCAAAAGTTGACCACCAGATCTTACAAGGTGCCTCTGGGTGGACTTGAACGTCTAACTTTTGAGTTAGCAGCCAAATGTGTTGAACTGTTTGCACCACCCAAGAGAGTCCAAAAGCAGATTACCTGGGTTCACATCTCAGCCCAGTCACTTACTGACTGTGGAATACTGAGCAATTGGTCATTTAGCCTCTTGTCTTAACTCTCCATCTCAAAAGTAAGAATAATAATAAGTGTCATTACTTCATAGAGTATTTGTATAGACTTATGGAGTTAATATGTGGAAAGGGGTTCGAATAGTACCATAGTAAGCACTGATGTGTGTCAGCTGGCTTAGTATTATGATGTCCTACTCTGTCTCCCATGAGAAGCAGGGAATCCACAATATCTTTTTGTAAGCTAATAAAACCCCCTGGAAGATACATTGAGTGTGTATATCTTTTTTTCTTTTCTTTTTAATGTGTTAAGCTCTGCAAAAGAGGGGTGGCAAACACATTAATTACTCCTGAAGGAAACAGTGTTTTCTAGACAAGTCTGGAAGTTAAGGGAATAGTATAACCAATGTGCAATATTTCTTAGGTTGCTTTGGTCCTCGGTATCTACTAATGTTTGGAGAAATTCAATTACAGAATGGCAGAAAGCTATAACTTGGAGAAGAAATCAATCTGGGCATTAATAATAAGACTTAATAAAGGGAATTCATTAAGCAAACTAACCACTTTGAGGTCTCTTAATGGACTCTTCTCCCCCAAAGAAGGAAATGAATAATAATATTGGTATATTGAGTTTCTGAAAAGAAGTTTTTATGTGGCTAAGGTTGGGAGTCCTCCAAACTTTGCAGTATCTTTGCAGCATGAAACAAATCTCAGAAGCACCACAAGACTAGGATCTTGAATGTTTGCTTCTGGTTTTGTTAATTTCTTAATGATTTCCCTGGTTTGCAATTTTTTTAATTGAATTATAGTATATAGAGGGATAAAAATGTACAGATTAATGAATCTTCACAGATTAATGCAGTAGTCAGAATCTTTTTCTATCTAGCCTGCTGTTTTCATAAAGGGTTTTGGGGAACATAGAAAAAGAGCAAGAACTGCATGGGAATGGCCATATCTGACCTCTGCTAAGTCCACAAAAGGGGAACTATCCTCACTAACAACATCCACACACACAAAAAAACAAAACCCATTTACCATGAAGTCAGACATGTCCCCCACACTCCTGTGCCTCCTTCCACTAATTCTAGCACCAATCTTGCTGCTCTGCTGGGTTCAAAATCTATTGCAATAGCTCTCAGACCACATGGAATCATACTCACTATTATGGGGTTTATTAGGGAAGCTAACAGGATACAATGTCAGCTGGTGACAGGATACAATTTCTCCATAAAAACAACTTTTGAAGCATGCTCACAAGCCCTTCAGCCTCATAGCTTTAGGGCAGTGTTACAAAAAGTTTAGTCCTGCCAATTATAGTTCTCCCCACCCACCCCATCACACCCCTAGTCCTCCAGCAAACTTTGGAGAAAGCTTGTAGCTCTGGTTATATTAGGTAGCAGTTGTAAGGTCAGTTCTGTCTCAGTCAAGGCTCTGGTTCTCTGCTGCAGTTGCTGCTGCTGCTTTCCTGTAAGTCTGACTTGTGCAAAGAATCTCTGGCCCCAAAAAGCATGCTGTACTCTACTTCTTCTTAGCTGGTGGTGAGATTCTCAAATTCTGCTAGTAAATCTGCTCAATTTAATGGCAAGACTAGCCAGTCCTCTTGTGGATAAACTTAACATGACTTTATGCATAATCCTGGCTATCATCATGGCAAAGTCAAAGTCAATGGCCAGGAAAGCCATTTTTAACAAGAAACCCTTAACACCACAGCACACAGCATTCTCATTAATGCACATATTGTCTGTGGCTGCCCTGGAGTCACTAGGTGGGTTACATTGTTCAACACACTTGTTGTCTAACGGAAAGAGGTTGGAGGTTTGAATCTACCCAGAGGCGCCTTGGAAGACTACACTCTATTTCTGACAAGTCACTGAAAATTCTATGAACTATGGTTCTACTTAGACACACTTGGGGGTCACCATGAATTAGAATCAACTTGGAAAGAGCTGATTAGTGGCTGCTTTTGCCCTCCTGCAGCAAAACTGAGTAACAGACAGAATATATGACTCCTGAAGCCTCAAATGTCTACTTTTTGGCCTTTAACAAATAGTCTGTGTTCTGTAAGCTAGATAAAAAAATAGGATATGTCATAGTTAAAAGAGGTTCTTTCACCTCCTTTGATAGTCATACATCCTCCCTTAATTTTTCCTTGCTTATATCTTCATATAAATGGAGTTGAACAATATGTACTTCTTTTAAAATGTCCACTTTCTATCATGTTTTAATATTTTCCTATGCTCCTACAGGTAGTAGGACTTGGTTAAGTGTGTAGTATTCTTGAGAAGCCCTGTTGGTTCAGTGATGAAGTAATTCCTCAACTGTTAGGTGAAAGGTTGATGACTTTGAACCGACCAGCTGTTCCTCAGGAGAAATATGTGGCAATCTGCTTCCAAAAATATTTAAAGCCTAAGAAATGGCATAGTCCTAGAGTGTTTCTTTGAGAAGCAACCTGATAGTTTAGTTTGGGGATCTTTACACTATTCCTAGAATATGAACCTCAAGCAAAATTATGAAATATGCAGTTTGCCTTTTAATAGCCACGCCTATATTTCCTTTCATTCACATACTTTGTAGCATTCCTATCTTTTTTTCAGCTTTCTCTTGTGCCCCAAAACACACAGACATGTGTCCCCAAATCCACCAACTCTCGCTCATCTAGTAAAAATGTACTTCTGAGCACTGGTTTCTAATTTAATTCTTCATCAGTTAGAGGTTATCCTTTGTGTTAATTTATATCTTTAATATTTGTTGATATTTCCTTTATGACTCTACATACTGTTATTTTTTATTATACAGTGTCTATTTTTGTTTACTGTCTGAAGTGCAGTCTGAAGATGTTGAATATAATGTTCTATGCCAGTCGTGTAATACTGGACAGTTATGTTCTTCGAGTATTCTGTGTTCTTACTTTTTCTATTTTATCTACTATTTACTGAAAATGATGTGGTAAGTCCCCAACTGCAATGGCAGACTTATCTTTTAGTTCCCTCAGCTTTTCCTTTATATATTTTGAAACTGTGTTTATTAAATGCAATTTAGGAGTATGCTAGCTTATGTTTAAACTTCCCTTTTATCATTGTTGGACATTAGCATTGACATGTAGAGTTAGTCTTTATTGGTAATAATATAACATTTTGAAGATGTGGTAGGTAGGTAGGTAGGTAGGTAGATGACTAAACCACTCATTTTACAACCTTCCAAAGAACAGTACTTTCAGGATTGGAAACATAGACATCCACTACATTCTCAACCAAAACCCAAAAGGTCAATGCCAAAGACCCACAAATCAGATGTAGATCAAGCTTTAAAAGAAATGCAACCGAGCACCTATCTTAGGTCTTGATTGTACTGAAGTCATCCTCTCTTTCTCTGTCTTTTGGCAAAATGAACAATATTTTTCTAGTTAAAAACAGAACGTCATGGAAACATTTGCTTATAGGAATAGATATTAAGTAATTTAGACTATAGGCAAAGATGCAGACATATATAACCATTTAAACTGTAAAACCAATTTTTAGTTCATTTTTATGGTTGTTATTTGTAGGTATCATCAAATTAAGTAAGACTTATAGGGACAGTACTTACAACAGAACAGAATCCTATCCTATCCTACCCTACCCTACCCTACCCTACCCTACCCTACCCTATCCTATCCTACCCTACCCTAACCTATCCTACCTATCCTATCCTACCCTATCCTTTTCTAGCCTATCCCATCCCATCCTATCCTGTGCCATCATCATCATTTCTGACATACTTTAGTCCATTGCTGATGTTACTGTGTTAATCCATCTCATTGGGGATCTTCCGCTCTTTTGTTGACCCTCTACCTTCCCAAGCATGATATCCCTTGCCAAGGAATAGCTTCTCCTAGCAACATCCCCAAATTGTGAGAGAGGAAGCTTTGCCATCATTGCCTCCAAGGAGCTCTCTGGCTGTACCTTCTCCAAAACTTACCTGTTCATTCTTTTGCCAGTCTGTGGAATATTCAGCACTCTTCTCCAACAACACAGCTCAAAGGCATCAATTCTCCTCCTGTCATCCTTATTCTTTTTCCAGCTATCAGACACATAGTAAGTGATGGGGAAAAAAACCATGGACTGAATCAGATGCACCTTAGTCTTCAAGCTGACATCACTGCTCCTCAGTATTTTGGAGAGGTCCTTGACAGCAGACTTGTCCAGAGCAATATGTCTCCATATCTTCTGACCGCTGGTACCAAGAGTCTTGATTGTGGATCCAAGTAAAATGAAATTATTAATAGGTTCAATCCTTTCTCTGTCGATGATGATGTTGCTTATTGGTCCAATGGTGAGAATTTTTGTCTTCGGAAGGTTAAGATGTTATTCAATCCATACTGAAACTGTAGTCCTTGTTCTGATGACTGCCTCCTGGTCTAAGTATAGGTTTCACATAAGCACAATCAAGTATTCTGGGATTCCCTTCTTCTCAGTGTTAGCCACAGTTTGTTGTGATCCACACCGTCAAATACTGTTACATAGTGAATGAAACACATAGACAGTCTTCTGTAGGTGTAGAATAAACAACAGCTACCAATAAATTAAATAAGTTTTCTTTTTGCATTGAAACTTGGAATTACTTTCCTTAGAAGCTCAATCTTACAGAACTATCCTTTAGTGAGTAATTTTCTTTCTGCCTATAACATCCAGTACTTTTTCTTTTTCACCTCCAGTCTCCTGGTGATTATAAGCTTTATCTCTGCCAATTTTCTTTCCACTTGATAGTTTTACTTAGGTTTCCTGACCTTTCTTCATTGTAATTACATGCAAATTACTGAGTAAGCCATTATTTGGTTCCTTATCTTTTTAGTACCTTCTATATTTAAACCATTATAGCCAGCATATAGAACTTTTAAAAAAGAAGTCATGATTTCTGCCTTTATGATGACCAAAGCAGTAGATAAAAGGCAGGCAACATCAAAACAAAAGAAAAGAAGTTATTTGTTTGGAGATGTAAGCAGTTGAGGGAGGTAAGGAGGAACAAATAATTTTCAATTAAGACAGGCTCCAGAAGAGGGCACATGTGAGCTTTGTTTTGAAGGAAGAATAGTATTTTATCAGAGAATAGAATTGAAAGAGAGAAAGGAAGGGAGAGGAAGAAGGGAGGCGAGAGGAGAGAATATAGTATTATCAGGGAGCTCTGATGACCTAGTGGTAAGAAACTGCGCTGCAAACCCAAAAGCATATGGTTCAAATCCACCAGGTGTTCTGCTGGAGAAGACTATGCGATCTCCTCCCGTGCAATGAACAGCCTCTGAAAACCTGCTGGAAGGTTAGCTATGAGTCAGTCCTGAATCGCTGGCACAATACAACAGAATTAACAGACATGCTAATAAGGCACACAATTTTAATCGATCCACTGCTCCATGGGAGAAGGTTGGGCAGTCTCCTCCTGTGCAGTTTACCGCCTCTGAAAACCCACTAGAGGGTCACCTCTGGGTCAATTCCAACTCGATGATGGCAGAAAACAGCAACAAGACTATAAAAAGGCACCTTGAAATGATTTTGTAAATCACTACCTAACTTGGGAGGGACTGGAGAGCATTATACAAAGTGAATTAACTCAGTCCTATAAGAACAAATACTGTATAAGGCCATTATTGTAAAGCATGTATGAGGATCGAAGTCGGGGGAGGGGGAGCAGAAGGGTGAGGATGGGCAGAGCGGGGGGGTGGGGGGAGTTAATTATAGGGTGGCACAATTTGATGGGGGAAGAGAGGGATGTGTAAAGAAAATGGGAAAGACCCAGTGTGAAAAACAATGTATACAAACTTTCTAAGTAAACCAGTATAAAATAAAAATTAAAAAAAAAAAAGAAGAGGACACTTTGGCCGGGTGGTTGTTAATATATCAGGCAGCAAGCTGAAAGTTCAGCAGTTTGAATCCACCAGTCACTCCGTGGGAGAAAGATGGATAGTTCTCTGCCAGTAACAAAGGCTGCTGTCTTAACTATTTTAATCTGCCTGTGATGAGAGAAAGATGGGACCCTGCCTCTCATTATCATTTACAACCTTGGGTTGCTATGAGTTCAATGGCAGTGAGTGAGTCAGACCCTGTAGACTTCCAAATCCAACCCACCGAATTGGTTTGGACTCATAGTGACCCTCCATTGACTTCTGAAGTTCTAAATCAGAAATGAAGTCTAGTATGTCTCACTGTTTGCTGAGTCAGTTCCGACTTCTAGTGAGTGACCTTCCATCTGGTTTCTGGGATGATAAATCTTAATGGAAGGCAATTACCCTCTTCCTCCCACACTGATGTGTTCAAACAACCAGAGACATCAGCCTCTGATTAGCAGAGCCACAGGCTACCCATTATTCCTCCAAAGCCCCTCTGCACATGAGGGAGGCATCATGTCTGGGCACAAAGTTTGGTGGTTTGTTTAATCACAAAAACTCCAACTCATTGCCATCAAGTTGGAGCTGACCCATAACCAACCCGCCCAGTGTGTTTTCAGAGACTAATTTGCATGCGAGGAGACTGCCCATTCACCATCTTCCATGGAGCCACTGGTGGATTTGAATTACGAGACTCACCATCCTTGAGTTGGCCTCACGGCTTCCCACCCACTGAGCCACCAGAGTTCCTGAAAGTTTGCTGTAAATAGTTTCTTGAGAACCTGTTGGAAACAGCAGTGGAAACACAACCCTGTTTTCTTTCCCTTTTTTTTTTTTCTTTCTCTAGTCCTTCAGTTTGGATTCACAACTATCTTTGTGGCAGCTTTTCCCCTAGCACCACTTCTGGCCTTACTGAATAACATCATTGAAATCCGACTCGATGCTTACAAGTTCGTCACACAGTGGAGGCGACCTTTAGCGTCAAGGGCCAAAGACATAGGTAAGTTGGATTGAATGTGAGTTGTAAAAGATAGTAACCATCTGGCTGATGAAATAGAGACACCCACCAATTTTAGATTGTAACTTAGGGCGCTCCTGTAAGGTTATTCGACTGGTTCTTGGAGGGGAAAGAACAATCATGTTAACTTTAAGCAATATTATAAAAAAAGTAAAAGTAACTGTTTGGAAATTGATCATTTCCAGTGCTGGAACATTTGCATTTAACCCTTTCATAGCTCATGGGGATTATGCAGCCCTCCAACCTTTTTATCTTCTTTTTTTCGGGGGGAACTTCTATCCCAGTTGTAGCCCATACTTCCGATGGCAGTGAATTTGGATATCTGGATGGCTCTAAAGAAACTGGCCTTACTTCACCAATCCTACTACCACAGTCCAGTTGGTACATAAATGTACCACATGTTACCATTGTTGTTGTGGTTGTTAGGTGCTGTTGAGTACCATTCATAGTGACCCTATGAACAAAAGATCTGAACCCTGTTCTATCCTGTGCCATCCTCACACTTCCTGACATACAAGAGGCCATTTCAGCAGTCACTGTGTCAATCCACACAGTGAAAGGTCTTCCTCTCTTTTACCTACCTTCCACTCTCCCCAGCATCATGTCCTTCTCCAAGGAATAGCCCCTCCTGGCAACGCCCAAAGTATGTGAGGTGAAACCTCATCTTTCTTGCCTCCAAAGAGCACTCTGGTACACCCTCTCCTAAACATATCTGTTTGTTGTCTTGGCTGTCCATGGGATATTCAGTGCCCTTCTCCAATACCACATCTCAGAGGCATCGATTCTTTTTCTGTAATCCTATTCATTGTCCAACTCTCAGATGCATAGCAAGTCATAGGAAAGACTATGGCCTGAATCAGATGCACATTGGTCTTCAAACAAACATCATTACTCCTCAATAATTAGGAGATGTATTATTAAAATTCATATTATCTCAGGAAAAATAAAATTTGCCTTGATTTCAGCACGCCTTCCATTAATGAAAACCTGGCATCAACAAAACATTTAAAGCAGAAAATAATTCCTAAGAAAAGGGTTAAATATATATGGTGATTATTATTTTAATACTATATAAAGCATGGGGTTTTACGTGTTTTATTTTTAAAGTAGACATTCCATTGGCTTGACTCTGTTTTGTTCTTCCCTGAATGATTGTGTGAATCTCAAGGAGTGTGATCTAGATTTTTCCATCCACAACAGTGACCTTTGCCTTGACCAGCAATGCTGGATTACATTAGGTACTTTCTTATTCAGTTAACAGTTCTGCATCAGTTATCCAGCAGAGCAAGCATTCAGATAGTGTGTGTGTGTGTGGAAGAGGATTGAATTTGGATTTTCTTGCCTCTGTGTGGCCTTGTAACCTTCAAAAGAAGCAAATATCCCTTTAATGAGCACCTGCTCACTACCTGAATGAGGAACTGAGCCTGCAGAGAAGAACAAGACCCCGCTTGTGCTCTCAAAGAGTCCCAGCCTGGTGTCATGTTTAATGAGCACAGTATGTACCTGGATTACGAGGTGGTGTTTTAGAGCCTTGTCATGAACAAGAACTCCCTGACTTAATTCTGTCTTACCCTAACTTAGTTAAATTGTGACCATTGGCACTGGTACAGAAATGCCTTCAGTGACAGGGCTTGGGAGTTATAAAATCTTACCCCTCATTTCAAGTCCTGGTACAGGTAATCCCTAATTTAAGACATATTCAAATTACAAGAACAGACCATTAGTAATATACAATACATACAATAGTGAAGCACATAAAAAGACAGTGTGGACAGTTCTTACTCATTTTCTGGCTGGAAATACCATCCCCTTTTATTAGGAAAAGCAGATGACCCATAACCTTCCCCAGGGAATTATTACTGTAATTGATACAATACCCACATTGTGCATTTTTTAAGGACTTGACTTTTTTATGTGTTAAAATAGGTAATATTTGCAACCCCTGAAGACAAAGATTGATTTCATAAAGATACTGTTAGTATAGGAAGCTCTAATGGCTTAGTGGTAAGAAGCTGAACTGCAATTACAAAGGCACATGGTTCAAATCCACCACTTGCTCCACGGGGAACGATGGGCAGTCTCCTTCTGTGTGATTAACTGCCTCTGAAAACCTACTGGAGGGTCAGCTATGGGTTGTTTCTGACTCAACAGCCACAAAAACAGTGAGAGTAAAAGGAAATAATAGTGGAAAAAAGTCAGTGAGATATTAAACTTCTGTCAGAATAGATTTGCGGAGGAGCCATCAGACAAGAGTCCCCATCATAAGAAGGGTCTCTCTGTAGCTGAGAAAATAAAAGGAAAGCACTATTGGAAATTAGTTGATCTAGTTGTCATTCACTACTTCTGCTCCAATGTCTGGAACTAATGTAACTGTTTCTCTTTGAATAGGAATCTGGTATGGAATTCTTGAAGGTATTGGAATTCTCTCGGTGATTACAAACGCATTTGTCATAGCGATAACATCTGACTTTATCCCTCGCTTGGTGTACGCTTATAAGTATGGACCTTGTGCAGGTCAAGGAGAAGCTGGGCAAAAGTAAGTTTCTCGCAAAACCATCATGAAGCCTCAATCTTCTAGACATTGTAGGATGGTTGGGAACTTAAATCAGAAACTTTGGGGTGTGGGAGACACGAACCCAAGATTAGATGGTGTGTGATGGGAAGAAGATAATTATGTAGTAACAATGTCAGCCAAAACTGACTTACTGAGAAGAGTAATCAAGCAAGCCTGACAGATTTTTAGATGAAACTCAATGTAAGACTGTTAGTCAACCATTCTCTCTGGTTCATGTCATCCATGACTTGAGAAATGTGTTATGCTGATATGTTGTACATGATAAACTCTAAACGTATGTATTTTTCAATGAGTTTGTAAATGACAGTTATAATCTGATTCATCTTATGTTGTAAACTATGGAAGTGTTATTATAGGACCTAGACTACCATGGACTAGATGCTATCTTGTTTTCATTGTTAGGTGCCATTGAGTTAACTACAATTCCTTGTGACCCAGCGAAACACGGATCTGAACCTTGGCCTGTCCTGCACCATTCTCACCATCTTTGATACGCTTGAATGCTTTGTTGCACTCTCTCTATCCATCCATATTGTTGAAGGTCTTCCTCTCTCTTTCTCTTACCTCCTTTCCCAGCATGATGTCCTTTTGCAAGGACTGACCCCTCATGACCATATGCCCAAAGTATATGAGAAGAATTTTACCATCCTTGCTTCTAAGGAGAAAACCTAGGTCTCATAGACAAAAGAAGACTAAGGTGCACCTACCTGATTCAGGCCATGGTCTTTTCAGTCACCCACTATGCATCAGAGACCTGGACAGTGAATAAAGATGACGGAAGAAGAGTTGAAGAGCCTTTGAACGGTGGTGGTGGAGAAGAGTACTGAATATTGCACGGACTGCCAAAAGAACAAACAGATATGGCTTGGAGAAAGTGTAGCTAGAGCGCTTCTTGGAGACAAAGATGAGAAGCCTTGTCTCACATATTTTTTGCTAGGAGAACAGTGTTACTAGAAGAGTTTGTTCTTTGGAGAGGGACAGCATGCTTAGAAAGGTGAAGGGGCAGTGAAAGAGAGGAAGACCCTCAGCCAGATGGATTGACAGTGACCACAGCAGTGGGCTTGAGTGTGTCAGAGGTTGTGAGGACGGCACAGGACAGGGGAGGAGTCAGGTCTGTTGTTCAGAGAGTTACTATGAGTTATACTCAACAGCACCTAACAACAGCAAGAACATAGATAGATGCTAAATATTTGTGAAATAAGAAAATGAATGAGTCTTCTATGGCTGTGGACTTCACCAGTGCCCCGTTAGCTAAACCTGCTGTAGACCCTCATCTCAATCATTCACAAAGGATCAGTGCACTTTTAGGATATATAAAAGATGTTCCCACAGACTATAAAATGTTCGCAGCCTTCATCTTAACATCCTGGGGGAAAGCCAACACCCTTAACATACTTTCAGAGGAGAAAAATCCCTACTTGCTAAAGTCAAAATAATGAAATTCTGATTATGGTATTTAAGTGTCTGACGGTTGGAATGATTGTGTCTGGAGAGATAGGATCATCACAGTGCCCCAGAAGACATCCTGTCATAATCACAGGATCATCCTAGTTCCATGAAAGTTTTCCTGCAACTATATTCATATGAGCAGCCCTGCACCCTTGGTTACCATGCTGAGCCAAACGAATTTGTCCCTTCAACCACTGTAATTCAGTCAACCCCAGTGAGTAGAGTGCCAGCAAATACAAGATACCATTCAGGTCAGCTCAGTTCATGTGGCTTGCATCCAAATTCATTATTAATCCCACATAAATCACTAAAGCATGGATAATTGAGCTTGTAGAAGCTTTTTAAAATGTGTTTACTAGAATAACAATGGACCCATTAAACTCTAATTATCTGGCAGCTTAATGTAACCATGTTATTGTTGGGTGCCACTGAGTTGGAGCTCTGGTGGCCTAGTGGCAAGAAGCTGTGCTGCAATCCCAAAGGCACTCAGTTCAAATCCACCAGCTCCTCTGCAGGAGAAGGACGGGCACTCTCCTCCTGTGCAATTTACTGCTTCTGAAAACCTGCTCGAGAGCCAGCTATGAGTTGGTTCTGGCTCAAGGGCAAACAATCACATGTACAAAATACAAAACACAGCACCTCTTCAGAGTCACTGCTGCGCTTGAAGCCATTGTTGCAGCCTTGGGTCTATCTCACTGACGCTCTTCCTCGTTTTGAATGATCTAGTTACTCATGTGTGGTGACCTTCTCAGGGACTGGCCTCTTCCCACAACATGTCCACAGGACATGAGACAGTCTCGATGTCCTCACATCTAAGAAACATTCTAGCCGTACTCCTTCTAAGACAGATTTGTTTGTTCTTTCGACAGACCACATCTATTTCTTATTCTTCACCAGTACCACAGTTCAAAGACTTCACTTCTTTGCTCTTCCTTA
>NW_006399818.1:10112494-10117362 GCF_000299155.1 Elephantulus edwardii
TGTTTTGTAATTTTCTTTGAATAGATCTTTTGTGCTTCTAGTTATATTTACTCCCAAATATTTAATCTTGTGATTAGCTATTGTGAAGCATTGCCCAGCTTTTGCGTGTATATGAAGTAATTGAAAATACCATGACTTGAATTGGTAATACCTTCCCATGACTACCCAGGCATTTCTTTCTAAATAACAATTATTTTCAAAGTTTTCAGCTTAGTTTAACATTTTAAAAAAGCATTATATCTTCCTTCAAACTACTTTTATAATTGCTTCGTTCAATTCTCAGATTAGCTGTGGAACTGCTACATTATTATCCTCACTCTCTGGAGTGCAAAAAAGATGGAGAGATTGAGTTCAGAATCACATGGCAGAGTAGAGATATGGGTCAAGCCGTGTGAAGGTAGAGACTGGGCCACTAGCTCTCTGACTCGTCACCCAGTGCTCTCAGCCCGGAGCCACACAGCCATACAGGCCATGGCTAATGAGAGCTCATTGGGTCATAAAAAGTCAAGACCCAGTTGCTACTTCAATTCCTTCACTCCAAATATATATGTATACACACACACACACACATACATATCATTATATGTATGTGTATTTGTATATACATATATGTATATATATGTGCATGTATATGTCTCTATGTATCTCTGTGTGTGTGTGTGTGTGTGTGTGTGTGTGTGTGTGTGTGTATTTTCCAGAGGCTGTAAATCTCTCATAAACAGAGCAGCTGGTGGATTTGAACCACATGCCTTTGGATTGACAGTGCAACTTCTTACCACTAAGCCACCAGAGCTCCCTCGCATAGGAACAACATTGTCAATTAACACAGATATTGTAGGCTGTCGGGACAAACATAATCAAATCCCAACTTTTATGATTTACTCTGCCCATGGAAATTAATGTATCTCAATTTAAATTAGCGTTAAATCAGAAGTACCCCATCAAAACTACTCAGATTGCCTTTGTGCAAAAATCCAGGCTCCCTCATACTCCATTCTTACTGTTCTTCCAGCTTTCCCCAGCTTCTTCATGGATGAGGCTTTTAATCACATACATGTCCAAGATTATTAGGTTTCCTTGTACCATACAAAAACATGTGTTTTAATTGGCCTGGTGTTATTCCTCTCTGTTACATTACTTTTTTTTTCCCCAACTGTGTGCATCTGTATGTTTCAAGCGTTGCCTCTCTGACATCCTGGATGCTCTGAGAATGTGTGTTCATTGGAATGATAAGGAAGTCAGAAAATAAAGGCATTGAGATTTGTCCTCATCTTCAGACTTTCTAGAGCCATAGAAGTTGGATGAACCCTTGAAACTGTTGCCCTGGGATAAACTTTAAACCTTAAATAACAAATATCCCCTAAAGTCTTCTTAAAACCAAACAACAGTTTAGCTTAACTAATAAAAGTAAAGAATTGTGGAGGGCAAAGGAGGGTTGGTTGTTCTTTGAATGAAAGAAAATCTCTTCCTTGACTAGTAGGCTCTTTTAAGTTCTGTCTGTAGATCTCTTGTTCATGGGGTCACTATGAGTCAGGTGCTCACCAGCACCTAAAAGTAACAACCACCACCACCTTAACAATTAGATGGAACCCTTAGTGGGCTGGTAAGGTTTTGTTAATAAGGAAGGTACAATTCAGAATAGGAAGATCAGAAGAGTTACACAACTTAAAGGATGTAATCAGTGTCTCCAGATTGTACATATTTTGTTGTCGTTGTCATCGGGAGGCCATTGAGTCAAGCATGACTCATAGCAACCCTGTGAACAACAGATCTGAACTCTGTCTGATCCTGAACTATCTCCACAATCTCTGACATAGTTGAGTCCATTTCTGCTGTCGCTGTGTCAATCAATCTGATTGCGGGTTTTCCTGCCTTTCAGCAGACCTCTACTTTTCCAAGCGTGGTGTCCCTCTCCAAAGGAATAGCCATTCCTAGCAGCATTCTCAAATTATGAGAGGTGAAGTTTTGCCACCTTCACCCCTCAGGAGAGGAGGACTCTGGCTGCACTTTTACCAAGACGTAACTGTTGGTACTCTTTCCAATAGCACAACTCAAAGCATCAATTTTTCTTCTGTCATCCATATATAATGTGCAGCTCTCAGAATCGTAGCAAGATATTTTAAAAACCATGGCCTGAATCAACCGCACCCCAGTCTTCAAACTGACATTGTTGCTCCTCAGTAATTTGAAGAGTTCTCTGACTACAGACTTTCCCAGTACAATACATCTCTTGATCTCCTGACTGCTAGACCGAAAGACGTTGTGATAACATGAGGAGTTACAGACTTGATCGAGAATTCACTGCTCAGTTTTTTATCCAGTGAACCACAAATATCAAATCATGGTGTTTTCAGTTACTTGTTATGCATCAGAGAGATGGCAAATGAATAAGGATGGCAGAAGAAGAAGTGATGCCTTTAAGTCATGATGTTGGCAAAGAGCATTGAATATGCCACGAATTAACAAACGAACAAGCCTGTCATAAAGTAACTATAACCAGAGTGCTCCTTAGAGAGGCAAGAGTGGTGAAACTTCATCTCACTCACTTTGGGCATATTTTCAGAAGGATCCAGTCCTTGTAGAGAGAGACATCATGCTGGCAAATGTAGGGGGTCGGTAAACAAGAGGAAGACTCTCAATGAGAGGGATTGACACAGTGTCTTACAAAAGGCTTGAGCCAGACAGACATCTTGAGGATGGCACAAGAGAGGGCAAGGCTCACATCTGTTATTCATAGGATCGCTATGAGTTGTAGTCAACTCGGTGTTGATTGACAACCACAACACAATCTCATTTAATGAACTGTAAATAATGCAGTTGGACAAACTAAAGCAATTACATAAGGCGATATATAACCAACTGCAAAGTTAGATTTAAAAAGAGAAAGTTTGCAGTACAGAAGTTTTAGCTTGCTCATTCACAACACCTGACATTTTTATGGCAAGAAGTCAGAAGCGCATTCTCTTCTGTCCCCATCTCATTAGCTTAAGATGCTTTATCTAGAAAGCAGCTTTCACTTTAAATATAAATATAAAACCTGGCACTTCTTTCCCCTACCTTTTGCATCCTTTCATTCCTATTTTCATGCACTTTATATCAACAGTGTCTAAAACCTCAAAATCAAACTAGGTGGAAAAACTCAAAGACATTGTGAGTGAGATTGCCCTGGAACCCACAAACTCAAGCACCAACTTCTGTTGCTTTTCTTTTCCTTAAAACTGATTGCAGTGGTCACTGGTTCATCATTTTTCATGATAAAGGCTCTGTTTTTGAAGTTTTTTAAAAAAACTGGATGATTTTAAAAACAAAATTCTCACATTCAACTGAATATGTTCCTCTCAGTCTTATGTGGAGCAGTTTGCAAACTAGTCGAAGCAATGTTGTTCTTGTACGAGGCGTTTTCTGAACTTCCTGTGGTCGAGATGCCTTCAGAGACCATCTACCAGTACTTTAAAAGAATTCGTTCATTGATTTATATTCACAGGAAATGCTTTCTTGTCTGAAAGCTTTGTCTCAGTTTATCTCCTCCTTGGTGTTAGGTGCCATCAAGTTGGCTGAGACTCATAGTGACCTTTGAACAACAGATAGGAACCTTCACCCGTCCTGCACCACCCTCACCTACTCTAAAGTACTCGAGCCCACCATTAAATCCATTTTGTTGAGGGTCTTCCTTTCTCTGACCCTCGACCTTTCCCTGCATGGTGACTTCTTCCAAGAACTGACCCCTCCTGACAACATGCCCGAAGTAGGTGAGCCAACATTTCAGCGTCCTGGCCACTAAGGAGAACTTTGCACTTTCTACAAGACAGACTAGTTACTTCTTTGGCAGTCCATGAGCTCTTAGGTACTCATCTCCAGCTCATCTCCAACAACAAAGCTGTTCAAAGGCATCAGTTTTTCTTCCGTCATCCTTACTCCCTGGCAGTGAGTGCCACCTCATCTTCCCTTTTTCTCACTGGGAGCTGGTTTTATGTACAGTGTTGGTACTTAGAGCTCCTGGTAGCTGAGTCACAGACATGGGATCTACTTCTGGCTTTGATCTTCCTGAGCTGACACAGGGACATAGTTAGATGAACTGTATACACCCAAGTACAATAAATCCCTGAACTGACAACCACTTTGACTGCTAACGCAGGCAATAAATGAAGATTTGACCATGATATTTTTTTTAAAAAAAGAAATTTAAAAATCACTTATTTTTTTCCCAAACTTCAAAAAACTTTGATTTAAGGTAAAAAAACCCAGCTTTGCTCTGAGTGAATCTGGCCTTGTGATCATGCCATTTGCTACAGGGGAGAACTGCTTCACAGAGTTTTCTGTGCTGTCATCTTTATGGATTCAGGTCACCAGGCCTTTCTTCCACAAGCCTGCTGGCCAGGTTCAGACTGTAATAAACTTCAAGGTTAGTGGTCAAGTGCAAACTGTATGTCTGGCCTTTAGAGTCTGCCATAGGGAAAAGAATTCCTGAAATGCTTTCTTCTTGATGGATACTCCAGTATAGCCAGTACCTCTTCTCCTTGATTACAGAAATGATACAGAAAAATATTTACACTATCCATACCTGTATCTATGTACTACAGCCATGCCCAGTGCTTTGTACCCAGGAAAAGTCCACTCACTCACTCAAAAAAAAAAAAAAGTCCACTCACTCATGCTTGTGCGCTCGCTCCCTCTCTCTCTCTCTCTCATTGCCATCAAGTTGAAATCAATTCATAGTTGACCCTCCAAGAGGTTTTCAGAGGCTATAAATTACATGGGAAGAGCTTGCCCATCTTTCTGCTATGGAGTTGATGGTAGATTTGAACCAAGCATCTTTGGATTGGCAGCATAAGCACAACTCTCTACTCACTCCAAAGTACTGAAGAGCA
>NW_006399818.1:10117749-10143487 GCF_000299155.1 Elephantulus edwardii
ACTACCCACTAGGCTACCAGAGCATACGGCGTAAATACCTATTAAAGACACATTTGCAGCTTTATATTGACATCACATAATGATGTTTAATAAGTAGGTCAAAGGTATACATTCTCTTTAAAGAGAGAATTGTGCATTTGAATGCTATCATTCAAATTTCTATTTTCTCAGTGGAGTTTCTCAAATAGTCAAGTAGATGGTGGTGTTAATCAAATAAAGCTTCAAGGATATTTTGTAAACTTAAAGTCCAGAAGGGGTGCTGAGTATTCCATCTCTGTGCTGGACCAGTTTTCTGCCAATTCTCAGAGCATTTTTACCTCCTGCTTCTCTGCCCCTGAGTAGGCTCTGCTGTAGTTGGCATATCACAAAAATGACTCCTTCTTCATGACAGCTAATAATCATCAAGGCATTGTCTGCTTTTCATGTCCAGCCCTGGATAGTTTATAGAAGAGGGAGAACTCATTGCACATGACTCTTTCAAAGAGTCAATGCAAGTCCTGCTACCAAGTGGATGAAGGGGTGTTACACATTATCGGGGTTTCGTTCTCAAGTAACTTGACAAATGGTGCTTGTAGGGGTCATTTTTTCTCAGGGTCATGCTCTGTAGAGGCAAGGATGGTGAGACTTTGTTTCATATACTTTGAGCACATGATCACGGAGGGCCATGATAGTCCTTGGAAAAAAGACATCATGCCTGGGAAAGCAGAGGGTTAGCGAAGGAGAGGAAGACCTTCGGGAGATGGATTGACAGAGACTGCAGCCGTGGACGTCAACACAGGGGGACAGTGAGGATGGCGCGAGGGAACTATGCATAGAATCGCTGTGAGTTGGAGCCAACTCAATGGCACTGACCAGTATAATAAAGCCTGTAATCTGCCTTTTTTGAAATTTTATAGATACAGTTGTTTGCTTGAACACTATGGAGCAATGTTGTTGTTGTTATTGTGTACCGTTGAGTCAGAGAACCGACCCATAGCTGACTCTTCAGTGAGTTTTCAGAAGCGGTTAATCTCATGAGAGGAGATTTCCCATCCATGACTAGGGATGATAGAAGGAGAATTGATGCCTTTGAGATGTGGTGTTGGGGACGAGCATTGAATAAACCGTAGGCTGCTAAGAGAATGAATAGGTTGGTCCTGGAGAGAGTTAATCCAGGCTGCTCCTTGGAGGCAAGGATTCTGAAGCTTCATCTGACATACTCTGGGCATGTTGCAAGACAGGACCAGTTCTTGGAGAAGGGATATCATGCTTGGGAGGATGGAGAGACAGCGCAGGAGCGGAAGACCCTCAATGAGGTGGATTGGTTCAGTGGCTGGGGTAATGGGGATAGGTGTGTCAGAGACAGTAAGGTTGGCACAGGACAGAGCAGGATTTAGGGCTGTTGTACACAGGGTCACTATGAGTCACAGGCAACTCGACAGCACATAACAACAACAACAACATTAATACAGTATTTATTTCTCTTCCCTCAGTCAAACTCTGAGCCCATCATTTCCTGAATCTACCTTGGAGACACAGGGAAAGGAATACATAGAGTAGATGAGACACAGTGGAGGGAACCAACAGACTATGGGAGGTGGAGATGGCTCCTTCACATGGTGAAGAGGATCAGAAAGGCCAGCATCAGGCAAAAGAGCCCCATGGCCTCTGAGAGGGCAAAGCCCAGAATGGCAGATTAGAAGAGCTGCCACTTCAGAGAAGAAGTCCTGGATAACCAAGGATGAGGCTCCCACACAGTCCCAGTCCCAGCTCCAGATCCAGACACTGAAGGCCTCAAGCAGCAGAAGCTCTTATCTGTCAGTGTCTCTTATCCACCACTGCCGACAAGGAGAGCTCAGTGGCTGACCAGCGAAGGGGTGGAGACAAAACTGATGTAGGCATAAATTTCTGAGGGGTTGAGGGGCTGTGGCAGGAAAGATGCTCCTGGTGCAGGGAAGACAGAGAGAAGAGGGGAGCGGGGAGAGCAGGAGGGAAGGCTCCGTGATCTGTCTGGTGTGAGATAATGCACAGAACCTGTGCGCGCTCAGAACTGTTTTCATTGGCATTCAGCAGCTTGAGATAATCACATTTCATTTCATAAAGCCAGACATAATAATGAAGAAAATCTAAAACCCAGTATTTAGTCATTTAATCAATAACTAATTACTGACCTTCTACTCAGTGTACAAAAATGGACATAATGAAGAATAATAGCACTAACGTCCAGTGAGATTTTGCTCTAAGCTAAGCAGTGTCTCATACATTTTGTATGTTTCATTTAATCTCCACATAAAACTAGAAAGTGAACAAGCTTATCATTTAGAGGAGTTATTTATTTTTCGGTTCTTTCAACTTTAGAAATGCTGAGTGAGTTCTTCCCTTTTTATTCTCCAACTCTAGTCCTTTGCACATTCCTTTAAAATACTTTGTCTTTTTGACCTGCCCTTTGAAGTCATATTAATCTCTTTCAGTGAAGTCTTTGAAGTCATATGTTAATCTCTTTTGCTTCACATTTTCGTCACTTTGTTTTGACTTCTCAATGTTCTAGTGCAGTTTTCAGGGTCTCTTGAGACATCCATTTTCATCTTTTCTTTGTCTTGTGTCTTTGTGGTGTTATTTTGCTCTCTTTGGGGATGATATCTTCAATTTCATCCAGTAACTCATCTGGTTCTCAATCATTAGTGTTCAGTGCCTCAAACCTGTTCTGGAGATGATTTTTAAATTCAAATGGTATAGACTTAAGGCTGTATTTTTGTTCTTGTGGACTTGTTTTCATTTTTTTTCCACTTCAATTTTAACTTGCACATGAGTAATTGCTAGTCTGTTCTACAGTCAGCACCTGGCCTGGTTTTGACTGCTCCAGTGGGAAAAATTCTGAATTATCTAGGAAGCATCAGAAGAAAATAGAAGAAATACAGAAAATCACTGTACCAAAAAGAATTGATAGACGTTAAACATTTCAGAAGGTACTGTATGTACAAGAGCCAATGAAGGAAGAAGTTTGAGCTACACTGAAGGCACTGGCAAAAATAAAGCCCCAGGAATCAAAGTGATACTAATATTTCAACTAACAGTTGTGTCACTGGACATGCTCACTAATCTACACCAAGAAATTTGGAGGACAACTGCTTGGCCAACTGACTGGAAGAGATCTGTTTGTTCCTATTCCTCAGAAGAGTGATCTAACAGAATGTGGAAATTGTCAAAAAATATCCTTAATATTACATGCAAGCAAAATGTTGCAGAAGATCAGCCATAACCAGCTAGAACAGGCCATTGATAGGTAATTACCAGAAGTTCAAGGGTTTAGAAGAGGGTGTGGCATGAGGGATATCACGGCTGAGCTCAGTTAGATCCTGGCTGAAAATAGAGTATCTGCTTGGGTTTTATTGACTCTGCAAAGGCATTTGACTATATGGATCCTAACAAATTTTGGCCAACATTGGGAAGAATTTGAATCCCAGAACAGTTACTTGTGCTCATGCAAAACCTATACATAGATGACAAAAGAGATATTGTCCAAACAGAGCAAAGGAACACTGCATGATTTAAAATCAGGAAAGGTGTGCATCAGGGTTGTATTCTGTCTCCGTACCTATTCAGTCTGTATGCTGAGCAAATTATTCAAAAAGCTGGACTGTATGCAGAGGAATATGGCATCAAGATCAGAGAGAGACTCATCAATAACCTGCATTATGCAGATGACACAACCTTGCTTGCTGAAAGTGAATAGGATTTGAAGCACTTGTTGCAGAAGATCAAAGAATATAGCCTTTGATATGGATTGAAGCTCAATATCAAGAAAACAAAAATTCTAACCACTGGACCAATAGACAACATCCTGATAAATGGGGAAAAGATTGAAATTATCAACAACTTCATTTTACTTGGATCCACAGTCACTTGGTACCAGAAGTCAGGAAATCGGAAGACATAGTGCACTGGGAAAGTCTGCAATCTGGGACCTCTCCAAATTATTGAGGAGTAATGATGTCAGTTTGAGGACTAAGGTGCATCTGATTCAGGCCATGGTCTTTCTGATCACTTGTTATGCCTCTAACAGCTAAATAGTGAATAAAGATGACAGAAGAGTTGATGCCTTTCAGTTGTGGTGTTGGAGAAGAGTACTGAGCATCCCATAGACTACCAAAAGAACAAACAAATGTCTTAAAGAAAGTGCAGCCAGACTGTCCGTTGGAGGTAAAGATGATAAAGCTTCACCTCACAAACTTCGGATGTTACTATGAGGGGTTATGCCTTGGAAAAAGACACCGTGTTTGGAAAAGCAGTGGTTTGGAGAAGGAGAAGAAGACCCTCGACCAAGTGAATTGACCTTATGACTGTCACAGTAGATTCTAGGGTATCAAGAATTATGAGGATGGCAGAGGCTAGGACAGGGTTCAGTTCTGTTGTTCATAGGGTTGCTATGGATAATACTCAACTTGACAGCACATAACAACAACAATACCATCAATGTCTTGTGAAAGGATCAGGAATAAAATGTTTGCCCATAGATTCGAAGTCATAAATACATGGTTTTCAATCTGTAATAGTGAGAAGTTGTTGTGTCAGTTGTGGAAGTTGTTATTATTGCCACAGAGTACCATCAAGTTGGAACCAATCTATAGCTGACCCTCCTCCAGTGGGTTTCAGAGACAGTAACTCCCACAGGAGGAGATTGCCTGTCCTTCTCCTGTGAAGAAGCTGGTGGATTTGAACTATGTGCCTTTGGAATTATAGGTCAGCTTCTTACCATTAGGCCACCAAAGCTTCCTGTAATAGGAGGTAGTATAATATTGAAAGCTTGGGCCCTGGGGTCAAGGCCTTTGCTGTTTTCTAAGTCACATAATCTTGTACATTCCATCACTGTGGTATCAGGAGCTTCCCTTTCAAAATGCTCGTCTGCCTCTTGATATCACAAGACTAGACCCTATTAAAAGCCATGGCCCAGATCACCACCCTGAGATCCCTTGCTCTGTTCTCACAACAGCTTCTTGGTCTAGGTATAGGTTTCACACAATTAAGTGCTCTGGGATTCCCATTCTCCTCGATGTTAGTCATCGCTTATTATGATCCATACAATCAAATGCCTTTGCATAGTCAACAAAATATAAATAGACTTTCTTTTGATATTCCTAACTTTGAGCCAGGATACATCTGGCATCTGCAGTGATAGTCCTTGTGCCACAGCCTCTTCTAAATCCTGCTTGCACTTCTGACAACTCCATGTCTATGTACTGTTCTAGCCATTTTTGAATGATCTTCCAGCAGTATTTTGCTTGCATGTGATAATAATGGTATTGTTCAGTAGTTTCTAGACTCTGTTGGATCACTTTTTGTGGGAACAGGAACAAATATGGACCTCTTCCAATCCGTTGGCTAGACAGTTGTTCTCCAAGTTTCCTAGCATAGACTGGTGAGTACATCCAGGGCTGCATCTATGAATTGAAAACAAGTCCATTGGTATCCCATTGATTTCAGGGGCCTTATTTTTTTGCAATACCTTAAGTGTAGCTTCCACTTTAATGCCTGTGGAAGCAGCAATTAAGAAATCAAACGGTAAATTGCACTGGGAAAATGTACTGCCAAAGGTCTCCATGAAATGTTAGAAACAAAGATGCCACGGTAAGGACTAAAAGCCATGGTCTTTTCCGTCACCTAGTCTACATGCAAAGGCTGCATAAGGAGACTGAAGAAGAACTGATGTATTAAAATTATGGTGTTGGTGAAGAATACTGAACTTCCAGAAGAATTACCAAGTATGTCTTGAAAGAAATACAATCAGAATGCTCCTGAGAGCAGAGGTGGCAGGACTTTGTCTCACATGCTTTGGAGATCTTGTTAGGAGGGATCAGTCCCTGGATAAGGACATCAGGCTTAGTAAAGTAGAAGGTCGGTGAAAAAGAGGAAGTCTCTGAGGGAGATGGGTTTACAAATGCCTCTAACATAGCAGTGATTGTCAGAATGTGCAGATCCAAGCAGTGTTTCATTCTCTTGAACTGGGGGTAGCATAAGTGGGAATAAACTTGAGTGTCTTTGATGAGCCAGGGCCAGCTGGCAAGCTAAAGGCACAATGAGAGGATTTCTAGGAAACAAGGATTTCTTGGATTGGCCGCAGAGAGGGTGATGGGTGTGTTCTAATTCTAGACTTCTTCTCTTTTAGGTGCATGGTTGGCTACGTGAATGCCAGCCTGTCTGTGTTTCGAATCTCTGACTTTGAAAACCGGTCTGAGCCGGAGTCTGACGGCAGCGAGTTCTCGGGGACCCCTCTCAAGTACTGCAGGTGAAGGCGGCCTTCACGGAGCTGGTCACTGAGCCTGAGCTGATTGGGCTCTGCCAGGGGGTGGCCTTGTTCGGGCGGGTGGCTGCTGCCGCTTGCTAATTGGATTTTAAGCATCAGATGGCTCCAAATGATTAAATTCAAATCATCCAGGAAATTTTTAGATCTCCCTTGCCTATGCTGAAAGTCAGACCAGTTAAAACAGAATCTCTCAGGTTGTGACCCAGACATCAGTATACTGCTGAAAGTCTCCCATGTGGAGTCAAAGCTGGAACTTACTGGTTTAAAGAGGAAACTAAAGATAGATGTGGTCAAGGACCACATGCCCCCTCCAAGGGGCTGAGTGACAGAGCCCAGTGGGTTTGAGTGACAGCTGAAACCAGATTCTTCTCTATTCTGTTTCTCTCTCGTCCATGCTCTATGGCATCATGATTCCAAATGTTGAACAAATTCAGATATAAAAAGCACATGGTCCCCCCTCAGGGGCCTCTGCATAGCACATACATGCATGTTCTCTCTCTCTCTCTCTCTCTCTCTCGCTCTCTCTCTCTCTCTCTCTCGCTCTCTCATTTTTTTCTGCAAGGATTGACCTCCGCAACCTCTGTCTATATAGCACACACATTCATGCCCTCCTCTTACCTTTTGCCTTTCCCTCCCTCTCTCCATCCCTTCCTCCCACCCCTTTCCTCCTCTCACCTCCTTATCTCCTTCTCTTTCTCCACCCTTCTCCCCTCTTCCTCCTTCTCCCTCCTCTCTAACTCTCCTCCCAACTCCCACCCCTGCTCTTCCTTTTCTCCACTTCCCCTTCTCATCATTCTCTTCTTTTTTTCTCTCGCTTTCCTCCCTACAACGCTCTCATCTTTGTCTCTAAGAGAAATTAATCAAACCATGCCTCTTCACGGGAAGGAGAATTTATTAAGTACCAAGTATGTGCCAGTCACTATACCTGCATTTAATAATCTTGCCAACCATCAACCATTATACCATCGGACTTTAAACAATAAACTCGTTTCATTTTAAGCTTACTGAGATCACTTGTGTACATTGTCAAAACCAAATTCAATTGACATCTACATCTTTCTCTTAATCCTTTGTGTGTCATTACTGGTATTTTGCAGATCTCACATCCTAACATTCTATAAACTCCCTGTAATTAAGCAGGGGAAGGGCTGGCCATACAGCCCTAGACCTATGGTTCCTGAGATCTTAGTAATGATTGAGTTGAATCCTTCATTTTAAAAAAAAAAAAAAAGATCCGTGAGCCAAAGGGTCGAATAATGAGACACAGCAAAACTAGAGGTGCAGGGAAGGTTCCCAGCTTTCAACACTGAGTCCTTTCAGGTGGCTCTGTTCTCGAAGTAGCTCTGGTGCTGTAGTTCACAGAGAATTGTGCTGCTAACCTGAAAACCACATCTCTCTGACAGTCCTAGTCTATCAAAGGCTCCATGGGAAAGACGTGGGCAGTTTCCTCTCCTATGATGTACAACTTCAGAAATGGGATGAGTCCTCTCTGGCTCCATGGCGAGGAGTTTGGTGTTCTCGTTGTTACAGTGCTGCAGGGATGGGTCAGAGCACTCCCCCGCAAGCCTCACCAGCCTAGAAAGAACATTTCCTGGCAATAATGCATAATGCCTTTGAATAGTCGTTTGGGGCTTTCTATGAACCAAAAGCAGAGATCTTTCTCTCCTAAATTAACTTCTCAGTTAGTCATTGTAAAATAATTTACTTTCTTTGCCAATTCCTGTGCCTCTAATTTTTTTTTCAGAGACATATATATAGACACAGATCCTAGATGTTCACAGGAGTTCAGAACTTACCTTAAAAAGCCCCAGTCTAAGAAGCTAGAAGGCAAAAATGGAGACTGGGAAATAGAGACATGAATGCTCACATGGAGAGCACATGATAAACCAGGTGGCTTCTGGGAAGTAATAGCATAGAAAAAAGTTAACCAGGAAAAGTTAACAGAAAGTTAAAATAAAAAGGTAAAATAAGACACATATAATATGGAAGACTAAAATTATATTCTTTCTAAATATGAGCCTATGGAAAGAGAGAAGGAGGACACAAGGAAGCAACATGTACCATCTACTACCAAGTATGCCTTTATTCAAAGGACACATAGAACATTGATTAAAATTCAACTCTATAGTGGATCATAAAAAAACCTCTCAATGATTTTTTTACTTTTGTTTTATTTGAGTTTCCCCCTAACTTTCTTTCATTGGCATTATGTTTCAAACAATAGTTCCCATAAATTGTGTTTTATAAAATTAATCACCGTTGGACATCCGTCTATAATTTCAAAGAATTTACTTACATAAATCGTGTTCTGTGACAGTAGTTCAGTTATACTGCATTTCTATAGCCAAAGAGATGTATTAAAACATCTATGTTTGGGAGTTTAAAAATGCACTCCTAAACCAGTAAGTCAAAAAAGTAAAACACTCCCTCACTGCTGGGGAGTCGGAACGAGTAAAGCTGACCTTCCAGTGGGAGAAGATTGCCCATCTTTCTCCCTCAGAGCCACTGGTGGATTCAGACTGCGAGAGATGAGTGACCTGTGGATGCCTCCCGATGGCCTGTGCCACCAGAGCTCAGGAAATAATAATTACAAATGGACATTTTCAAATGTTCAGAACTAACTGATAAATTGGGAAAACAGCTTTATATCACATCTTCTGAGAGGGAGTTACTGCAATCCTTAGAAGAAAATAATACAGCACAAAATATTTTTATTAGAAAAGCATTAAATGGGGGGGAGGTTGAGAGGAAAATGTGCAACAATGAATGAAGATCCAAGTTTTCTGTAAACTTCCATTAATATCACAATTTAAAAAAGAAAAGCATTAAACATCCAGCTATAAAGTAATATGAAGCCAGATAAATTCAGGGTTGTTGTTATGTGCTGTCGAGTCGCTTGAGACTCATAATGACCCTATGTACAGCAGCGCTAAACTCTGCTCTGCCCTGTGCCAATTTCATTGTCTCCAACACACTCATCCCGATTGCTCCAGTCACTGAATCAGTCCACCTCCCAGAGGGTCTTCCCTTCCTGTGCCTGCCCTCCACCCTCCTAAGCATGATGTCCTTCTCCAAGGACTGGTCCCTCATTACAACATGACCAAAGTATGTCAGATGAAGCCCCAGAATCCTTGCCTCCAAGGAGCAGCCCGGTTTAACCCTCTCCGGGATGAATCTGTTTGTTTTCTTAGCAGTACATGGTACCCTCACCACTCTTCTCCAACACCAAAGCTC
Organism: Elephantulus edwardii; assembly: GCF_000299155.1. Taxonomy (NCBI): domain Eukaryota; kingdom Metazoa; phylum Chordata; class Mammalia; order Macroscelidea; family Macroscelididae; genus Elephantulus; species Elephantulus edwardii. The sequence continues at coordinate 10,127,264 of NW_006399818.1, forward strand.
AAAAGCATCAATTCTCCTTCTATCCTCCCTGGCCATTGTCCAGCTCTCTGACGCATAACAAGTGATTGCAAAGACCATGGCCTGTACACCGTTGCTCTTCAGTACTTTAGAGAGGTCCCTAATAGCAGACTTTCCCATCGCAATACATCTTTTCATTTCCTTGCTGCTGGTGCCAAGAGTGGGTAGTAGTACAAATCTCAGAGGTTTTTCTCTGCATTTGAAGCAAAATTATCCCCACTTCAGAAAACTCCACTTTCTCCATCTGACAGGTATCAAAGGATTTCTACAATCTTCTAAATAAAATAAGCATCTCCCTGTTTAAGAAACAAGCAGATAAGGAAACGCATTCTGCTTCAGAACCAGAGGAAAAGCAAACAGAAACTAGCCAACTAATATTAAGCATTAAAAAAAGGTATACATATTTAAACAACCATACTTGCTAAAGTTTTAGAACTAAACCTAAAGGCTTAAAAACGGTGCTAAAAAGCAGGGTATTTTTTTTAGAATTGTGAAAGCAATGAACAGACTTCTAAAAATAAAATAGAGAATAACTGAATTTTAAAAACCCAATAAATGTACTTAACAGCAGATGAGACATAGCAGAATAGAGAAATAAAGAGTGTTACTTCCAAATATCAGGTGTTGCTGGAAAGAAATAATACGAATTATTAAGATGTAAATGATAAGGAAAAACATTAAATAGTAAGGTGATTTAAAAACCTAATATATTCATTGTTGTTGTTGTTGTTTAATGTCGTCGAGTCGTAGATGACTCATAGCGACCCTATGAACGAACAGCCTGAGCACTGTTCGTACATAGAGTAATATATTCATTAGCTAAAAAAAAATTGATCAGTTAAATTTTTAAGTTAAAAAAATACCAAATCATAAATACTACTTGTAAAAGACACACCTCAAACATAAGGACATGGAAAATTTGACAATAAACTATAGATAATATATGCCATCTTTTAGCCTAGAATAATGATGAAGTTCTGTTGATTACATTCAAATTAAGAACTTCTGTACTTCAAACAATATCTACAATAATGAATGCCTTAAAAAATATAGTATGTGCAAACAATAGAATACTGGTCAGGTATAATAGGAAGTGGGAGCTATAGTGGGGTGGTGCTTTACATGTTCCCCAGCTAATAAAAAGGTCAGTGGTTCAAATCCACTAGCTACTCTATGTGTGAAAGATGGGCAGTCTCCTCTTGTAAAAACTTAAGCCTTGGAAACTCAATGGAGGGTCACTACATGATAGAATCCACTCTACAGCTAAGTAAAAATAAAGAAAAATGAAGTGTCAATATACGTTACAACATGCATGGAACTTGAAAATATTATGCTGAGTAAAGAAGGGTAAATATTGCATAATCTCACTTACATAAAATCTGAAAATGTTTGGAGGCCAGTGTTTATTGGTAGTTTTACTAAGATGAGGAGGAAAGATGGGGAAAGAAGAGTCTTCAGAGTAGACACTGAGTTTCTGTTAATGGTAGTAGAATAATTTGAAAATGGATAGTGGTGATGGCTGTACAATCTGATTAATTAAATTGCAGATGTAAAACATATCAGATAGGTAAATAATTGTTTTGTACACACACACACACATCACATTGTTGTTGTTGTTGTTATGTGCCGTCAAGTCGTTTGCAACTCATAGCAACCACACATCACATAGGTCACAATAAAATCATTCTTAAAAATATCTTGAAATGCAAAACTTCCCCTGTGAGAAAATATTACATGTCTAGGGAGCTTTGGTGGCCTAGTGGTAAGAAGGTGTGCTGCAATTCCAAAGGCATGCAGTTCAAATCCACCATCCACTCCACAGGAGAAAGATGGACAATCTTCTCCCATGAGATTAATTGCCTCTGCAAACACAAAACAAGACAGCAAAGACCTACTATCAATCTGTAAAGATCTCCTACTAATCAAGACGAAAAGTGTGAATAAGCGTTTCACAAAGAACATATCTGTGACTAATAAATGTAAAGCATAATGCTCAGCTCCGTTTATTATCAAAGGCTGAAAGATCATGATAAGATGGTTTTTAGATTGCATTTGATCTACAGAAATTAAAGAGGATGAACAGATTAAGTATTGAAAAGAACATGCATCAACAGAATGTTTTACGTTGCTGGTTAGAATAAATTTGTGTAGTTCCTTAAGAGAAAGTCTGACATTTTCTTAGAAAGGTGGTTTGTGTGTTGTGTGTCTGCCCTGTGGTCCAGCAGCGACTCTTAGATTTGTATCCTAGAGAAACACAATCATTTGTACAGGAAGAAACAAATACACCCCAAAGAGACCATAACTGACATCCAAGCAGATATATGCACACCCATGTTTATCGTAGCTTTGTTCACAATATCAAGGAGTTGGAAACAACCTAAGTGCCCATCAACAAACAAATGGATAGAGAAGCTGTGGTATATTCATACAATGCAATACTATGCTGTATTGAAAAACAAGCAACTCATGCAATATTATTCAAAATGGATGACCCTGGAGGACATTATGCTGAGTGAAGTATCTCAGTCACAAAAGGGCAAATACTGCACGTGCCACTGTTGTAAAGCAGGACTGACCTTGGGATTGGGAGGAGACTGAGAATGATGGGTTTAATAACGTGTACTGCATTGAAACAGATGAGGGAGAAAACTGTTTAAGAGGGGAAATTATTAGGGATTTTTGTCGTGACAGGAGTCCAGAGCGAAGGCTGTATAGTGGAGTGGACCTGGGCAGGGAGGGATTATAAAACAATGAAACAATTTTTCTTTTACTTTTCCAAGAGCACAGTGTACTGGAGGGGAAAGGTTGGGAGGGGAGAAAAGTGCAACAATGAATGAATGGAAATCCAAAAAGAAAAGAGAAACAAATACAATATTTACACACATACACAGTTCATAATAACAAAGTAAACTAGGTGGGATAACCTAAACAGCCATTATTAAAACAATGGTTGAATAGATAGAAATGTATTGACACCAAAGTCTGCTTTTTTAAAAAGTCATTATCATCAAATCTATTCCAACTCAGAGTGACCCTATCAAACAGAGTTTAACTGTCCCAGAGGGTCTTCAGGGCTTCAGAACTTTAGGAAAATAGACCATCCTCTCATCTCACCTGTGAAGCTGCTGGTGAGTTCAAACCACTGACCTTTCAAACAGCACCTGAATACTTAAACTACTGCTCCATCAAAGTTCCTTCTGTCTGTTGAAACCAGTGAAGATACATGAGGTGCATGTAAGAACATGGATGAATCTTTGTAAGAACCTAGTTATTCCTAAAGAATTAAACCCCCTACAAACTATGTAATGGAAATGAAAATGATTTGAGAATCAGAGTTTGGAATGTTCTTTTCTCTTCTTTATTTCTAGATACCGGGACTACAGGGACCCTCCACACTCGCTGGTGCCCTATGGCTACACACTGCAGTTCTGGCACGTTCTAGCAGCTCGACTGGCCTTTATCATTGTGTTTGAGGTCAGTTTTCCCAACCAGTTCTTTGATTTTTTTTTCTTCTTAATCAAGTAACTAAGAGAGATGAAAAAATATAAGTGATGGCAACTTTCATGTGATGACCTGCTTCCAGAAGTAATATAATAATACTATGTAACTAGTTTTGCTTTAAGGTTTTTATTGTGATTTGTGTACCCATTTTGCTTGCAGTAAGCATTTCAATCCCCACAATGTCACACCACTTTTTCCCACTCCCTCCCTGTTTTGTTTTGGTTTTGGGGTTTTTTGGTTTGTTTTTTTTGTTTCTATTTCTCCTTTTCCGTCCCTTCTTGCTCTCTGAGCTTTGTACCTGGGAAATTGTCACCCTTTTGATGTCATATGGTCGATTGTTTGAGGTCATTTTATTCTTTTGTGTGGCTGAAAGCTGATCCACAGGGATCAGTTCTGTTCATGTCTAAGGATGTGGGTTCCATCAATATTTATAAGACAATGAACCTGGTCTCCTTTTTAACAAAGTTTTGCAATTTCTTCCACATATTTCTCCTGTTCTGTCTAAACTCTTCTATTGTGATACCTGTCAAAGGGTCCTAGTGGCACTGTCTAGTTCTTCTAGTCTCAGAGTAGTAGATGCTGAAGTGGACATAGTTGGTCAGACCCTTGACTAAATTTTTCCATGTTTATTTGATTTCCCTCATTCTTCTTTACAACAGATGGGGAGGGAACAATAGTTGCATCTTAGTCACTTTTTAAATATTTTTCCTCCCCTAATGTAAGTTGCTATCCCTGACAGCAGACTTTCCCAATACAATCTGTTGTGTTTTGATGTTTGTTTGTTTTTTTTAATTTCCTGGCTGCTGGTTCCAAGGGTGTTGATTGTAGATCCAAGCAAGATGAAATTGTTAACAACTTCAATCTTTTCTCCATCTATTATTATGATACTGCCTATTGGCTCCATGGTGAAGATTTTTATTTTCTTGATGTTGAGATTAATCCATACTGAAGGCTGCAGTCTTTGATCCTCTATAGCGAATGCTTCAAGTCCTCCTGAGTTTTGATGAGCAAGGTTGTGTCACTTGTGTAACATAGATTGTTGATTAATCTCCAGTCCTGATCGCGCATTCTTCTTTATAAAGTTGAGCCTTCAAATTATCTGCTCAAAACATACATTGAAAAGAGATGGAGAAAGAATACAATCCTGATGCACTCCTTTCTTAGTTTTTAACCATACAGTGTTCCCTTGTTCTGTTTGTACAACAGCTTCTTGGTCCAGATATAGATTTCACAATGGGCACAATCAGGTGTTCTGGGTTGCCCATTCTTCTCAATGTTAGCTACAGTTTGTTGCGATCCACACAATCAGCTGTCTTTGCATAGTCAATAAAACACAAATAGATAACCTTTTGTGTCTGCTTTCAGCCAAGATCCATCTGACATCAGTAAGAATATCTTTTGTGCCATTGCCTCTCCTAAACCCACCTTGTATTTATGACGGTTCTGTTTATGACCATAGGTAGATGGGTTCATTTCTGGGTTCTTGATTCTAAACTCAGCCTCCCTTTAATGAGAATATTTTTAGCCTGTCATTGTCTTGAATTTTCCTAGTAAGATTAAAATGTGACCTTATTAAGTAATTACTTTTCAAATAACTTTACATTTCCTTCCAATTCATATTGGTGCTGAATAATTTTAAAATACTACAAGTACCCAGAAAAGTCTCTTGCCTGGCAATATTACAACACATATATCAAGTTTTAAATTAACAATACTCAGTGCTATAATTTGAACATTATTTAGTGATATAGGATTATAATGGCTTTAAATTATCTCTCAGTTCTTTTACCATTATATGGATGTAGGGAGTGATATCTATGGGAATGGGTAAGGAGTTTTGCTAACAACTCAAAGGTGGACGGTCCGAATCCACCAGCTGCTCTGAGGGTGATAGATGAGTAATTCTTGTGTGATTTACAGTCTCTGAAAACCCACTGGAAGTTCAGCTGTGAGTCATTTTGGGCTCACTGACAATGAGTTGGGTTCTCTTAATAGGAATAACAATGATTCTAGAGTCCCGGTAATTAGAATTTCCAATAGAGAATTTGTGGCAATTTACAAAACAAAAAAGGTTTCATAAAATTGCTACTTCCTGAGTCCCTTTGATAATTTATTTTTCAATTAAAATTTATAAAGTGCTGAACAGTTTACAAAGCCTCTTTGAACATGTTCTAACCAGAGAAAATAAGTGACATGTTCTCAGTTGAAAGCTCTTAAATAACAGAGGCTACTGAGCCTGACTAGGGAGTCAGACCTTTCTGATTTTGAAGTAGCTTCTCCTCTGAATTATCTAACCATTCCTTCTTCACCTTCTTTCTTGAATCCTCTTCTGCTCCATAACTGGGGCCATCAGCTCAAGACCACTCCTCACCTATTCTTAGGTTCATCGTGTGCACCTACCCAAGCTCCTTCCACCCTTCCAGATACCCTACTCACACAAACTCACTGCCAGTGGGTCAGTTCACACACACAGTGACTCTCCCAGGTCTCCAGAGCTATAAATCTTTATGCGAGGAGATGGCCTATCATTCTTCCTCAGAGCACTTGATGGATTCGAACCTTTATTAGCATCCCAGAACGTCACACACTACACTACCAGAATACCATCTAGACACCTCAGAGGCTCCATATCCTGAACTGACTCCCACGTCTCTGTAAGCTGGGGATGGCCTGTTGACCTGACTCTGTTGTATTCCCTTCTATATTTTTAGCACCTCGTGTTTTGTATAAAGCACCTCATTTCCTATCTGATACCAGACCTCCCAAAAGATCTAAGGGATCGAATGAGAAGAGAGAAGTACTTGATTCAGGAGATGATGTATGAAGCCGAACTGGAGCGTCTCCAGAAGGAACGAAAGGAAAGGAAAAAAAATGGAAAAGCACACCACAACGAGTGGCCGTGACCAGGTAGGTAAGAAGTGCACTCACTGTCCGAAACCATTCAAGGGTTGGGAGAGGTCCCTCAAACTCCCCGCAGCAAACTTGACATTGTAAACTTGATAAACCTCAAATTAAACCCCTTCAAAGCTTCAAAGCCCACCTGTTTCTTACTTTAATATTTGAAAATTTAACTTACTCTCCCTCTAACCACACACCTCCTGCAACTCTTCTCTGCTGCCATGATTAAGCCAGTCTCTGGTCTGGCTGCCAGAATCTTCATAGTTGGCCCAGTTATTTCCTGAAATAAACTTCTCTCACTCTCTTTTTCTTCCAGCCAAACTGTCCTCATTTTGATCTCAGAAACAGCATGTTCTTCTTCCTAGTTGAAGTCAACCTTTCTTCTCCCCTATGGCTCCCTCCTCTCAGTCGCTAATGTTTCATCCCACGCTGATCCATGTTACATACACCACACCCTAAGGCTTCCCCACACATCCCTGATGCTTTAGACTCACTCCTTCTAACCTGCTCTGACCAATAGTATATATATTGTCTGCCTTGGGCTGGGTTCTCTAAAGAAGCGAAAACAGTGGGGGTGGGGGGAGAAGAGAAGAAATGTTTCAAATGGTTGTAGAGGCCATCAAGTCTCAAGTCCATAAGAGGCTTGAACATTAGGCTGGAAGTATTACATTAAAAAAAGGCAAATGTCTATCCTGGTTAAGAACAAAACACTTCCCTTTCTCTAATACAATGTAATTGACTTGCCAATAAATTGCTAGCTAGTTTTTCCTGAGGAATGAATCTGGAATTCAGTGTTGGTCTCTGGTGCTGGCGTATGTGACATTCAGCAGTGTCTATAGCCAAGTCACATTGGTAACCAGAAGTCATATTACTGAGCCCATACCTAACTTCCATCTCTGCCATCATGGCCAATTTGTTCATGAGTCCATTGTGCAGTGATATGAATGGCTATGGAAAGAGACTGACTGATATCCAAAGAACTTGTCATCTGGTCTACTTGATGTGAAACTCCTCCTCTGCTGTGGTCACCCATTGGTGAGAATTCACATAAGAAACAAATATCATCATCCTTTGTCCTATTCAGAGCAGTCTATCCACCAGCCTATTCCCTATATCTCCTTGTCACCAATTTTCTGGTGCTGTGCCTTCTGCATTTCTCACCATTCAGCTAAAACATTGACCACAACTCATTAATCAGCGTACAAACACACATTTGACCATTTCTCTTTCCAGGCGGAGTGTACAGCTAAGTACACTGCTTAAAAGTCTACTCATTGGATTATTTCCCTCACTACTGTCCTTCAGAGAGGTCCCCAAATGGAGCTATGATGCTACTGCTATCTCCTTTCAAGCGGTACCTTGATATCAAGCAGAACCATCTGTAAATCAGGCACAGGTTTTCTCTTCTTCAGTCAACTCATCATAAGGAACTTCCCATGAGGCCATAAGGACAGACTAAAAGGAGAAGGAATGGAGAACATGAGCATTTGGGCTGGTTCTGTTCAAGTCAAATCTCACATATACCACTATATTTAATGATGGAGTGCTGCTTCACACATCCAACATTACTATTCTGTGGGTCAGACAAAACCCAGGTCAAGATATGCAGCATGGCCTGCATGGTGACTTGGTAGCCCGTGGTTAAATGTCCAGTTTTTAAGACTTAGTAGCACGCCAAAAGTTATTTCTCAAAAGGAGTGTAGTTATCAGCAAAGGGCACTAAGGCTTTACTCTAAAATTCTGAAGGTCTATTCTGTGGTTCACAGCATAAAACTGAAACACAACTTTGGGTCTTAAGTTGTAATACATAGAAATGCTATGGGCAAAATCTTGAATGATTCAGGAAACATTAAAAGAAGATGGAGAGAATACACAGAATCACTGTAACAAAAAGAACTAGCCAACACTGAAATATTTCAGTGTGTACCTACCATATGATCAAGAGCCTGTGGTAATGAAAGAAGTTCAAGCTGCACTGAAGGCACTGGCAAAATATAAAGTCCCAGGAATCAATGGGATACCAATTAACACGTTTCAACTAACAAATGCAGTCCTGGGCATACTCACCAGTCTCTGCCAGAAAATTTGGGAAACAGATCCATATTTTCTCCCATTGGCAAAAAAGGTGATCCAACAATATGGAAAGGGAAAATGGTAGGAATTATTGAACAAGATCATTAATAATACATGCAAGCAAAATACTGCTGAAGATCATCCCAAAATGGCTAGAGAAGCACATTAACAGAAAACTGCCAAAAATTCAAGCTGGGTTTAGAAGAGGCTATGACACCAGAAATATCATTGCTGGTGTCAAATGGATCCTGACTGAAAGCAGAGAATACCAGAAGAATGCCTATTTATGCTTTATTAACTATGCAAAGGCATTTGGCTGCGTGAATCATAACAAATTATGGCTAACATTGAGGAAAAAATGGGAATCCCAGAACACTTAATTGTGCTCATGAAAAACCTATACCTACAAATGATTGCTGCAGAAAACCAAAGATGATGGCCTTCAATATGGATTGCCCATCAACACCAAGAAAACAAACATTCTCACCATTGGATCAATAGACAATAAAATAATAGATAGAGAAAAGAAACTGTAAACAGCTTCACCTTACTTAGATCCACAATCAATATGCTTGGTACCAGCAGTCAAGATATTAGAAGGCATATTGCATTAGGAAGTCTGCAATGAGGGACCTCTCTGAATTACTGAGGATCAATGATGTCATTTTGAGGACAAAGGTGTGTCCGATTCAGGCCATTGTCTTTTTCAGTCACTTGCTATGCGTGTAAGAGCTGGATGATGAATAAGGATAACAGAGGAATTAATACCTTAGAATTACTCTGGTATTGGAAAAGAATGCTGACTATCCCATTACTGCCAAAAGAACAGATAGGTCTTGGAGAATGGAGAGAGTGCTCCTTGTATCAAAGATGACAAAGCTTTGGCTCATATATCTTGGGCATGTTGTTAAGAGAGACTACTCCTTAGAAAAGGACATGCTTGGAAAGGTGGTGGGTGGCAGAAAGAGAAGATCCTCAACCAGATGGATTGACACAGTGACTGCCGCAATGGTCTGAAGTATGTTAGAGATTGTGAAGACAGCACCGAATAGGTCAGAGTTCAGATCCACTATTCATAGAATCGCTGTGAGCTCCTTTAAAATAGCCAGACTTTAGATCCAAGTTAGAAAACTCACGCTTAGCATTTTTTTCTCTAAAACTGTTCTCTGTGCCACAATTCTCCTAAGAAGTAAAACCAGGGGGATGGATGATTACATAGATAGATAGATAGATAGATAGATAGATAGATAGATAGATAGATAGATAGATAGACAGACAGACAGGTAGATGTTCTTGGTCTTGTTGTGTACCATCGAGTCGGATCCAACCCCTACCTGACCCTCCAGTGGGTTTTCAGAGGTTGTTAATCCCACAGGAGGAGATTAACGATTCTCTCATAGAGCAGCTGGTGGATTCAAACTGTGTACCTTTGTGATTGCAGCATATTTTCTTGCCTCTAGGCCACCAGAGCTCAGGTAGATACATATATAAATTTATCTGAAGAAAATTACTCCTATGGTTGTAAAGGTTGAGAAAACCCAAGTCTGTGGGTCAACTATCAGACTGGAAGCTTCTCCTGACTCACAAAGCAGTAAGGGCTGATAAATTCAATATCACCAAGGCAGATGGGCAAGCTGCTGGCTCACAAATGGCTGAAGATGATAAATCCAAGAGAAGCAGGTAAGGCTACAGACTTTGGAGACTGATATATCCCAAGATCAGCAGATCACACAGTAGACTGCTGGCTCACAGGATGTAAGTCGATGAATCTCAAGAACCAGAAGTCAGATGATACCAAATGCAGGTTCCAGAGCAAGCAAGAAAGATCGGCAAGAGCATCCATATTTCTATTCAATTCATCCACAACCTCAAGGAAACTCCCCTTACGCCTGATTGACTGAGTAAATCAGATGACATCATGGAAAATGATGACATCATTGCTTTACTCCCCAACTGTATCATATCAATAAACATTTAACTGCTGAGAATCATGGCCCACCCAAGCTGATGCATCTTAACCATCACATTGACATGTATTACGTATACTGATTTGCATTATTAACTCATGACTTTAAAATAGTTGTCAGGTTTCCCCAGTATAACTGTAAGCATCTTTAGGGCAGGCTTTGTGAGTTGTAATCTGATTCTTCAAATAAGAATTGCACTAGGCACTTGGTTTCCATTGAATGCACATTCAGAGGGTAAGTGTTGGGTGGATGTTATGCTGAACATCCTTTCTGTGCCAGAAAGCTCCACATCCATTTACACCCCACCACCAGAAGGTCTCCTGAAGATTTTTCTCTAGCAACTCAGTTACTGGCTATGTGACCTTGGATCAACCACTTCACTTAAAGAACCTTGAGTTCCTCAATGATTCAGTGAACTCTCAGTTCGTATGCTCTGTGACTCTGATATTGTTTCAGCATTCCTTTTGCCTTCCAAGTCCTTCCATTGTCTCTCTGCTATTTGATCAAACCCTACCTTTGTAAACATATTCCAGACTTTGGCCTCCAAAAGAAAATTAAGATAAGCAGAAATAAAATGTACTTTTTTTTCATTAGTTGCATGGTTTAGGATATAGCAAGTACCTGCAGAAATATTTATTAAGCTAGTAAAGTTGTACCAACCAAATGTGTGTGATGAACGCAGGTTCTTAGAGTTGGTATTTGGGAGAGGGGAGGTTTATAGAGGAAATACTCTGCGTAAGAGGCTAATGGAGATAAAAGTGCTAGAACAGGTCCCTGCCCTCAATTCTAAATTACTCCATCTGAGGCAAGAACTATTTTACTATGCACTAGTTCTACCATTTCCCCAAGTTTGCCACTTGATTGGTATGTGTCTTAGTGCAATTCATTGATGTTTCTGAAGCTGCCTATGTAGCAGGGTGAATGAATGAATTGCAGCTCAAACCAGGCAGTGCATGTGAACTTTTATTAAGCACTAAAGTTCTATAGAATGCTATGACTGATGCAGATGACTCTGCTAAACATTATATTATTATCCACATATTCTCACCTCGGCCCTCCCCTCCTCTCTAGGACATTCACTTGGAGCTTCAGTTTCACCATTGCAAAACTAAGGTGATTCAACCAAATATCTTAAGAGCCCTTCTAGCTTGTACCTTCTCAGATGTTATGATTTGCTCCTAACCCCTCGCCCCCTCATCCACCCTCACCTTCTATGACTCTCCTTAGCCACAGGAGGAGAAAGGATGACTCTATACAGACAACATGGATTGGGCGGGAAGCAGATCTTAGTGAGAAGAGTTGTTTCTGAGCACTGGCTCAGCCAGAGACCCTGATCCGAGGGTGCTTCTGGGCTGCAGGGATGCTGACCAAATTGGGAGTTTCTTCTGGCCTCAACCTTTTGAGTTGCTTTCTTCCCAAAGAGGCCATCTAGATTTTTCACTTGAAAGCATAGTGTCTGTCTGTCTGTCTCTATTCCCCCAACAGTTGTCAGGATGTCACGTTGCTTCAGACTGCCTTTCTGACTCAATTTGTTCGTCTGTAAAGCAGGCATAATAATGTTTATACCGAGCCCGACTCAGTTTGGGGTCACAAATTCTTTGAATGCCTTTGATGCATGGTAAGTACCAAACATTGCACATCCTGTTCTTAAGCCGTTGTACATGCACACAATGCTCATGTCCTCCTTTTTCTTTCCCCAGGTAATAGTTCATTTCCAGGCCACGGCCCTGAGTTCTGTTTACTTCTCCTGGCTGTGCAAAAGCACATTCGAGTGAATGACTTAAAAAAAATGCAACCGCAGTGCATGTAGCAGACATCGGCAACGGCGGGCGGGCCAGCACCCCGAAGAGAGGACAGCCCGGGGAGTCGCACCGCAGACCAGCACACAATTGCTATCTATCCATAGACCATTCTTGACCAAGCGAGCATGCATCACGGGCAGGTCTATACTCACATTTTTAAAAACCAAGGGGAACTTGTATACTGGGCCTGTTTTTCAGCCTGTTTGCTACCTTTTTTGCATTCTGTCCCGTGTGAATTTTACAGACACTGGGCTAAAAAAAAGTGTATTCTGACATTGGGACATACATTTCTAGAATGTCATCCTAAAGCCCTAATTCCCTGTCACCAAATGACACAAACGAACAAGACCCTGTTTACAATGTTTTCTTTGTTTGTTTTTTTTTTATTTCAGATCTTTCTGAGGAGATAATTGTATATGACGTATCTATAGCTATGTGTATGGCCATAGAGGTATTTCTGTGTGTACATATGTATAGTCATGTATTCCTACATATGTACAGACAAATACAGAGCTATATAAAGTACATAGAGATTCCTTACTTGTAAATAGCCAAAAAGGTACTGACATGAATGATGAATTTTCATATCTAAATAGTCATCAACATGAAGCCATGTTAATGCTTGTATACTGTGATGCAATAAAATTTAAAATAAATTTATGCACATGGAATAGTTTTCAGCTGGATTTTCTAAAGTTCTATTGTATATCTTTGTGAAGAACACATGCAGCATAGCAGAAAGAGATTCACTATGAAGGTGACATTCCACACACAGCACTGCTGAGAAATCGCTTGACCTTAGATAGAGTCTACCCTTTCTAGTCCACGTTTCTTCCACGCTCCTTTCTAAAGATTTCAGTGTTTTAATTGGAAAGCACTTAAAATAACCTAAAAGAACATTGCGTTAACACAGTTTGCTGCTGTTAGTGCTGGTTTTAGGTGCCACAGTTGAGTACAACTCACAGTGATTCTATGAACAACAGACCTGAACCTTGTTCTATCCTGTGCCATCTTCATCATCTTGGACACACTTGAGCCCGTTGCTGCAGTCACCGTGTCAATCCAATTGAGGGTCTTCTCTTCCACTGACCCTCTCTACCTTTCCAAACATGATATCCCTTTCTAAGGAATAACCTCTCCTAGCAACATGACCAAAGTCTGAAAGACAAGTAGGGTAACTCAGTATTAATAACTTTTGTTTGACCTGCTGACCACCAAAAAAATTCCTTGAATCTGGCCTATCAATATCACTTTCCTGCATCTTGGGGCAGGGAGCTCTGGTGACTTATTGGTAAGGAGTTGTGCTGTCAACCCAAAGGAATGCAGTTCAAATCCACCAGCTGCTCCATGGAAGAAAGATGCGCAGTCTCCTCTGATGTGATTTACAGTCTCTTAAAATCTGCTGGAGGGTCACGTATGGGTCTATTGCTACTCAAAGGTACATAACAACAACAGCACTCCTTGAGGCAAGGAAAGTAGTGAACCTGAGAAAGGAATTCTGAGCGCCCTCTTGTGTTTGGAGCACACCCTGCACAGTCAGGATTCAAGGCAAGACATCAGTCAGGACTCGGATCAAGACATCAGTCTTGATGTTGTTGCTGTTAGGTGCCATCCTGTCAACTATGACTCTAGCGACACCACAAACAACAGCTCTGAACCTTGCTGTATTTCTAAGCTATCCTCATGATCTATATACTTGAGCCCATTGTTACAGTCACCATGGTGTCAATCCACTTTGTCAGGATACATTTATAAAGTACCACTTTCTACCTAGCCTAAGCATAAGCTGAACCAAAGAAAATTCTCCCTCATATTTTTTCTCCTTATAAAATCCCATCTTTGCTACTTTAAGTGACTTTCGTTATCACAATTCCTGGTATATTTCTAGCATATATGTTCCTTTCTTTCTTTTAACTCCTGGAATTATTTGTATTTTTGTTTTTTGCTGCCAGACTAGTTCTAGTCTACCCAAAGAACTATGACTCTTTTTTACTGCAGAGTGAATACACTAACTCAATTTTCCATTCGTTCGTTGATGGGCACTTAGGTTGTTTCCAACTCTTTGCTATTGTGAACAAAGCCGCGATAAACATGGGTGTGCATATATCTGCTTGGGTGGTGGTTATGGTTTCTTTGGAGTATATTCCCAGTAGCGGAATTGCTGGGTCAAATGGTATTTCTATTTGCAACTTCTTGAGAAAGCGCCATACAGCCTTCCATAGTGGTTGCACCATTTTACACTCCCACAAACAGTGAATAAGGGTTCCACTTTCTCCACAACCTCGCCAGCATTTGTTGCTTGCTGTTCTGTTTAATTTTGCTATTCTGACTGGGGTGAGATGATATCTCATAGTTGTTTTTATTTGCATCTCTCTTAGAGTTAGGGATTTTGAACATTTCTTCATGTGTTTGTTTGCCTTTTGAATGTCTTCTTTTGTGAAGTGTCTGTTCATATGCTGTGCCCATTTTTCTATTGGATTATTTACCTTTATCTTGTTGTGGTGCTCAAGTATTTTATAAATTCTAGATATAAGTCCCTTATATGACATGTCATTACCAAATACTTTTTTGAAGTCTGTGTCTTCTCTTTTTACCCTGTTGGAGAAGTCCTTGGATGTGCATAAGGATTTGATTCTTAGAAGGTCCCATTCATCTATTTTATCCTCTCCTGGTTGTAGATTTTTCAGGATGCTTGGAAGACTGTTTATGTTGTGGATTAAGACTTCTAGAGTTCTTCCCAGCTTTTCTTTAATGCAGTTTATAGTCCTTGGTTTTAGTCCTAGGTCCTTGATCCACTTTGAGTTGGTTTTTGTGTATGGAGTGAGGTGTGGATCTTGCTTG
Source organism: Elephantulus edwardii (assembly GCF_000299155.1). Taxonomy (NCBI): domain Eukaryota; kingdom Metazoa; phylum Chordata; class Mammalia; order Macroscelidea; family Macroscelididae; genus Elephantulus; species Elephantulus edwardii. The sequence continues at coordinate 10,142,364 of NW_006399818.1, forward strand.
AGTTTTCTGCAGATAGTTTTCCAATTTTGCCAACCCATCTGTTTAAAAGGCTGTGGTTTCCCCACTTAACTAATCTCATCTCCTTGTCAAAAATAAATTGACCATAGGTAGATGGGCTGATTTCTGGATTCTCAATTCTATTCCATTGATCTCTGTCATTGTACCAGCACCATGGTGTCTTGACCACCACGACAGTGTAGTGGGATGTGAAAGCAGGGAGTGGGATGTCTCAGCTTATTTCTATTTTAAGGAGTGCTTTGCTTATTCAGAGCCTCTTTCCATTCCAAATGAAATTGGAGATTGGCTTTTCCATCTCACTAGAGAACGGAGTTGGTATTTGTATTGAAATTGCACTGAACTTGTAAATTGCTTATGGTAGTATTGTCAATTTCACAATATGGAGTCTTCCTATCTGTGGGCAAGAGATATTCTTCCACTTTTCAAGGTCTGTTTTTGTTTTTATAATAATGTTTTGTAATTTCCTTTGAAGAGATTATTTGTGCTTCTGGTTAGATGTACTCCCAAGTATTTATTCTTGTGATTAGCTCTTGTGAAAGGCATTGATTTCCTTAGCTCCAGTTCTGTATTCTTTTTGTCACTGTAGAAAAATCCAGTGGATTTTTTTATGTTGATCTTGTATACTGCCACTTTGCTGAATTGGTCAACTATGTCCAGTCATTTTCTTGCTGAGTCTTTAGGGTTTTTTAAGTATACTACCATATCATCTGCATGTAGAGTTAATTTTACCTCCTCTTTGCCAATTTAGATACCTCTTATTTCCTTCTTTTGTCTTATTGCTACGACTAAGATTTCCAATACAATATTGAATAGGAGAGGTGATAGTGGGCATCCTTCCCTAGTTCTTGTTCTCAAGGAGAATGTCTTTAATCTCTCTCCATTGAGAACAATGTTGGCACTCAGTTTTGCATATATACTTTTTACTATGTTGAAGAAGTTCCCCTCTAATCCTATTTTCTTGAGTGTTTTAGTAAGGACAGGGTGTTGGATTTTGTCAAAGGCCTTTTTTGCATCAATTGATAGGATCATGTGGTTCTTGTTCTTTGCTTTGTTAACGTAATGAATTACATGGATTGTATTTCTTTTGTTGAACCATCCTTGCATAC